>NC_053041.3:29036614-29348815 GCF_002575655.3 Aegilops tauschii subsp. strangulata | reverse complement strand
AACAATTATTAATGCTAAGACGAAAAAATAACCGTGCCACCGTCATGTATTATGATTTGTATGCCGGTCTTGGTGACAAGGTTCATGCATACATCTATCAGCTGCATACGTACATGTGTTGCGTTGTCTTTCCAGGCGGCCGGGCCTGGAGCGAATCAATGACTATCGTGGCTAGGTTTACATATAAGCATATAAGTGTTCTTTTTTGAAAGGTATATAAGCATATAAGAGTTGACGGGTTAACTAGAAAATAGATAAATAGACAAGAAAATCTCATAAAAAATAGAAACATTAGTCCTTTAATTTTATACCTAAAAAACCCACAACCGTTAGATCACTTTATAGCTAAAGAAATTACCACCAATGCCACCCTCTGTAAATAACCAACCTTTGCCGTTACGTAAAACTTATGCCCTAAATAGTTATCCACACGCCTAGCTAAACAAAATCACGTGTCCAGGTAAAAAAAAAAGAATCACCTGTCCAGGTTACAGAAAAAGGAATCCTCACGTCTATATATCTAGCTATAAAAGAAAGAACGTGTCCACGTCAAAAAAAAAAAAGAATCACCCGTCAAGGACGAAAAAAGAATCATCCATCATCAGAGGAAAAATATCGTACCGCCGCCATTGTATTACAATTTCTATGCCGGCCCTATTGACAAGGTTCATGCATTCATCTATCCGCTGCATACGTACATGTGTTACACTGTCTTTCCGGCCGGCCAGGCCTGGAGCAAATTAATGAGTATCGTGGTTAGGTTTACATATAAGCATATAAGACTTGACGGGTTAACTAGAAAAATGATAAATAGAAAGAAAAGCTGACAAAAATTATTTAGTTATATAGTTTAAAAAACCACGATCGTTAGATCCACTTCACAGCTGAAGAAATTACCACCAATACCATCTTCTCTAAATTGCCCATCATTGCCATTACGTAAAGCTGATGCCCCCAAAAAATTTCCACACGTCTAGCTAAATAAAATCATGTGTCCAGGTCAGTAGGAAATAATAATCATCCATCCAAGTTCAAAAAAGGGAATCATCACGTCTAGCTAAAAGAAATAACGTGTTCATGTCAAAAGAAAAAAGAATCACCCGTCTAAGATGAAGAAAGAATCATCTATCATCCGTCTTGACCGGTGCTCAACCTGCATCAAGAGTTAGTTGTTTGACCATAGGCCCTTACCGTCTCCCGGGGTTACCTCGGCTATTAAGACTAAATATTCGGACAAAAGCATTTTTCAGAGTTTGCAAATTACGGCGACATTTTTTAAATCGCCAGAATTGGAGTGACAATTTATCCAATTACCCTGGTTCTCTCGTTTTAAGGGTATCCTTCCTGCCCGTTGTTTTGTGCTTCCCTTGTGTAGCTGGTATTCCCAGAAACTTTGAGTGTGTGTGTGTGTTTCTAGTAATCTTGTCCGTTCGATGGTTTTATTAATTCAAAGATGAACTCGCGTCTCGAACCTTTGTTCTAAAACATTAGTAAGATTATTGCCTGAACTGAGCATGAGTAAAATCTCGTCTAGCGATAGCTGGTGAACTGAGCGTATCCCATGATCACAAAAATTATGTACATAATTATTACACAAAGGTTTGAGAAACGTGGTTATGGCTGCATAAAGCTAGCGCTATGAAAAGAGAATAAATCAACGAATGAAATCACGTACGTGCAGACGCCAAATTCTGGAATCAATTGTTAGATAGGGTGTGAATAATGGAACATATAAACAAATAAACAACGCTAGAGTAGCCGCCGTTCTGGACGATCTGCGTCGTGCGGTGAATCCGCCTTGCTCGTTTGGCCTTGCTGGCGTATTTTCACGGTGCTGTCAAAAATCCATCCGGTCGTTTCACTAGACACTGCTATTTCGTGTTACAGCGATGACGGGTGGGCCTCTTTTGCCTGCGGGCCAGTGCGTCCTGTGTGTGTGGGTGTCTCTTGAGTGAAAAAAGAATTGACCGCAGCGCCATGTGGTGGGGGTTCCCGCAGGCGGGTGGGTGGATTCACGCCCGCCTACTCGTACCGTCGTCGCTTCCACCCAGCTATGACTCTTTCTCTTCAAGAAACCTTGGGCCCGTTGGTCGGTCTATTGGGTATGTGCACTTGCGAGGTGAGGTGAGATCCGTTTTGCCTGCCCCTCTCTCTCTTCTTTTACTCTCGTCACCCCCAATCCCTTCCCCTCCTTGAGCCCTGCGTCCCCCTCCAGCCGCTCTCAGTGTTCCCATCCACGGCGAGCGGGACGACGTGCGAGAACATCAGCGGTGGCGAGCGTGGAGGTTGAGAGCCGGCGAGCAGGGGCCGGGTCAAGGCGGGTGCTGGTGGACGATGGGGTCTGGGCCTCGTGGATTGGGGAGATGGCGGCCAACCAAGTTTCTTCGATTGATCTGGACAAGGCCACGGCAGCGCACGCAAGGGGCGGAGGCGACCGACCCTCTGGAGCCGCGAACGTCGACAGGTAGGTAGGAGCCGTGCCCCTCCTCTCCCCTTCGCTTGTCCCCTCCTCCCCTTCCCTTCTCACTCCCCCCTTCCCTTCTCACTCCCCCTCTCCGATGATCCAATCTAGGCTGCACATCTGCGTCCTCACGTATTTCTCTCTCAGTTTTTACTGCTTGATTCTTTGGTCTTCTGATAATCTTTACATGATTGCATACTTGAGTGTGCCATGTGCAGCAGCAAGGTGATACATGCCTCTGCCCCTTTCTCTCTCATAATAACCAATATTCCTAATATTTTTGTGTGATGATTCTTATGTGAGATGGATCTTTCTAATATTTCTGCCTGATGAAAGTTGCAATCAGTTGCATATTTTCTTGGCACCTTATTATGTGATATCTGTTTGGGGACCTTTCTAATATGTGCTAGCTTTCTGCTGATTCTAGGGAGGAACTCCAGCCACAATGGTGGTCCACGGCGCCATGGCCGTCCTCCTCGGCAGGAGGAGTGTGTGCCGCGGAGACGGTCGGATCTGTCCAGCCCCCGCGCTGCTGTTCGTCCACCCTAGAGGTCTGTTCCCGCGTCCTCGCCTCCATACTCTGAATTTCTATGCTCGCGTCCTCAGTCTCCGTTCTGCTCTTTTTGAAGTACTAATGCTCATATTTTACAATTTGGTTCCACAGCTTTCAGTTACGGGATCTTGATGAAAATGTTTCAGCTAATGCATTTTGTCTGTGTGAACTATATTGAATCTGCAAAGCCTCTTTTGTGTTCAGAGAAATTCACACTCTGCATTAGTTGCAAAAGGTACTGATTTTGATCATAACAATTATAGTTGCCGTTCAAGCAGTAGCGGATCTGGCAACCTCACGGTCATCTAATTCAGAATTCACCTCCTATCCTCAAAGCTTAGCTTAGTAAATATTATTTATTTTTTGGTTTAAATTATTTTCCTCATATGACACAAAATGCTTGAAGCCTTCTTTTAGCTCACACTTGTATACTAACTGAACTTATCTGGCTGTAAAAAGAGTTCAGAGCGAAGCACGCCAACATCTTCGCTGCACTGAACGGGCTCTACATCCTCCGGTTGGCCTATTTTATCTCATTTTCTTGTTTCCCTGTATGAAATACTGCTATGCTACATTTGATATACTTTTGTAACTAGACATTTCATCCATTTTACATTTTGGAAATACTTCTATTGCTTAGTTTCTAATTGTCCTCTCAGATCTCTAGCATCATGTTCTAGGATTGCAGTCTGCCCTCTTTTAAAAAAAGCATGTTATATTTAACAACCTGCTGCTATGGTCTACTGAGATGCTGCCTTGTGTGCCTGCTTGTTGGCTTGTTGTCGTGCGTGTGCGTTCGTGCTGCTTGCTCCTGCTGGCTGCGTGTGCATCGGTGTGTGCATACTGAATAGAGCACTTAGTTGGTGTTAAGCTAAAGATAACTTGTGAATAAATAAACAATCGTCTCTATTTTGACACTTGAGAAGGCACGATGAGTATGCAGGGTCCTCCATTCTAATGGATTTTTTTTAATCCCAAGAGCCGACAATATTCTAAATTTTACTGTGCTAATATAGCACAAACGTTAGTGACAGTCTCACAGAATGAAACTGGTCGGAGTTCTGGTACAATTGAAAACTAGATAACCTTGAAAATGGTCATCTTGAGTTTAGCTAGAAAACCAAGTTTCTGATTTACGCGAACATACTAGAAATAACATTAATGTGTTAGGCGTCAGATAAGCCAAAGTTGATGTATGATAATGATGATAATCAATAATGCTTAGCTGTAATTTCAGAAGAAGAAAAGAGCATTCATTAGTTTCTAAAATTCTTTGGGTGTTATCTTCTGTTACAAGTCCAGAAAAAGAAGCTCGGAAAGGGAATTGTTTAAGGGTGGATAGAAGGCATGGATTATTTTGGCAAGTAGAGAAACAGTTGATGTAACACTTTGAAGGTCCATTTCCATATAAAAAGGCCACGGAATGCATAAAACATGAACATTTGTAATCATGCTCAGAGACGCTAGGCTACAAATATTGCTATCCATGGATTAGTAACGTTAATCATTGTATGGTCCAAAGTGATTCCAGCTTAGAGGAATTGGATTTTTATGATCTTTCATAATAAATGTTGTACTTACAGAACTTGATTGATAATAGGACCTGCATTTTAAATGGATGTGAGTTACATTCAGAACTCCATTATCATGTTGCATCCCATTGGTAATTTTGGGGAAAATGTATCCTGGTTACTACGCTGATCACTCAGGCATGCTCGCACCGGCAGTCTTGAGTGGCGAGACAAACGATGGAGTCATGGGAAGGTAAGAGGAATCTGCCAGTATCCTTGTGTGTGTGTCCTTGTTGATGCCACTTCCTCCCTGACCTCAGTTTTTTTGTTGTGCATCATGTTCTTTCCTTGAGAGAGCTTATTTATTGCTTCAATTTTATTGGTTTGTGCTTAGATAATTCCTCTAGCTGTGTAGTTTTTCACAATCATACGACCTTTAGAATGCTAAAATCTTCACACCCACTAGTAGAAAAAGGGTCTTTACTCCCGGTTCATAAGGGCCTTTAGTCCCGGTTCAAGCCTCCCCCTTTAGTCCCGGTTCTTACACGAACCGGGACTAAAGGCCGTCCACATGGCCGCAGCCTGGAGCTCCACCTTTAGTCCCGGTTGGTGTTTTAATTTTTTTTTTTTGATTTTCAAATTTCTGAATTATTTTAACCTCTAATCTCTAATCACCCCTCATCACTGCTCAATTTAACCTCTAATCTCTAATCACCCCTCATCATCTAACTTCCCGGACGGTCACCCATCCTCTCACTACTCCAGCCTGAGCACGCTTAACTTCCGGGTTCTATTCTCCCTCGTTTCCAAGTCTGCACTTGTTGTTTTTCTGACAATAGTAAGATGTCAATCCTATTAACCCTCAGGAATTTAGCTTGAGCATGAAGTCACACATTTCACTGTTTGAGTTTGAAACTATTGTTCTAAAAAACAATAATTATTTAGTAACATTAATATTTCTTGAATAAGTAGTTTGACCACAGTTTGACCAGATTTGACCAAAATTCAAAAAAAATGAAATAATTATTTAGTAACACTAATATTTCTTGAATAATTAGTTTGACCATTGTTTGACCACAGTTTGACGACAGTTTGACCAGATTTGACCAAAATTCAAAAAAACTAAAATAATTATTTAGTAACACTAATATTCTTGAATAATTATTTAGTAACACTAATACTTCTTGAATAAGTAGTTTGACCATAGTTTGACCAGATTTAACAAAAATTCAAAAAAAAGAAATTTGAGCATAACTTTTTTTCCTTTTAGAATTTGAGGATTCTAAAAAATTTCAAATAGGCCGTAGGCGGTCAAAATCGGATGCGGATTTTCGTGCTGAACATTTTGATATATTATACGTTTTCTTCTGACATCGTATGCAAAAGTTATAGCCGTTTTACATTTTCCCTACACTTTTTGCAAAACATGTCCAAATTTAAGTTTTTAAATTTTCCTAACTAGTACATGTAGTAACATAACTACATCTGGAAGGATTTTAATTTTTGAAGTTTTTATCATTTTCTTTTGCTTTTTACAAAACCGAAAAGGCGATCCACATGGGGGGGGGGGGGGTAGAGTTTGAAAATGAGCCCTTTAGTCCCGGTTTGAGACACGAACCGGGACTAAAGGGCATGGCACCCTTTAGTCCCGGTTCGTGTCTCGCCCTTTAGTCCCGGTTCGTGTCTCAAACCGGGACTAAAGCACCCTTTAGTCCCGTTCGTGTCTCAAACCGGGACTAAAGGTCTAATCTTTAGTCCCGGTTTGAGACACGGACCGGGACTAAAGGGTGCCATGCCCTTTAGTCCAGGTTCGTGTCTCAAACCGGGACTAAAGGGCTCAGGTGAACCGAGACTAATGCCTTAGCCGCACGAACCGGGACCAATGCTCACATTAGTCCCGGTTCGTGACTGAACCGGGACTAATGTTAATATTGCCCTGTGACCAAAGCCCTGTTTTCTACTAGTGACCTTTGCTTCTGTAGTTTCGCCGAACTGAACTTCTCTAAATAACACCAACCAGAGTTTATTCTTAGATGTTTTTTTGTAATTTAAAATTGCTCAGATTTATTAATCCACCATTTCAATGCTGTTTATAGAGGCAAAATGATTGTATTTATATGACTGGTTAATAGAAAATCTAGACAGTTATGTCAGACCTTTATCTTGACATTTGCCTTTCATAAATCTACTAAACCTTTTTTTTACTTGATCTTCTGTGCAGCTATGGTTATTGGGCCTCAATAATCTGAATTCCTAAGTAATTATAACAACAAAAGTTTTATTTTCTTAGGTATACCATTGTTGTTTTGCTGAATGAATAACAAGGTAGTCCAGTAGAATTGTAACTTGTGAGCCCTGCAAATAGTCCCTACAGAGTAGGTTTATAGAAGGTTTGTTGAAAGATTTATTGTGGGTTGTGTTACTTGCCAAACAAGTGTTATGCTCAAGTCAGACCCTTTGGTGGCTTCCCTTGTTAAATGATGTGCAAAGAATTTTATTGCTTAGTGTAATTAATAAGTGCTTGGATTATTTTGCAGTGAAAATGTTTGTGATTTTCCCTCTTCCTTCTCTTGTTAGATCATATCACCTTAACTATACAAAGTAATTTGTGAAGATATATGTTCCTTAATTTGATTGCAGCGACCATAATAAAATAATTGTAGAAACCTGTAGTGTATTGGTCTCTTTTCTCCTAATTGTCTATATATTCTACATCTGGTAGATCAAGGATCTCTCGTCATTTGATTTTCTTAGGGTTGCTTCGTGCTATTTCTCTACACCTAGGTTGGGGAATTTTGTTTCTAATGCTCCTGAAAACTAAGAATTTGGTACAAAATGAAACCATTCTGCATTTGGATCTGCGCTATAGATAATTGGTTTATTGAAATTCCTCTAGGTCATTAACAGTGGTGGTATTTGTCCTTATCGGAACCATTGTTTTGATTTCATGGCCTCTTGTATCTATGTGTCCCTCTTGTATGTATTTTTATTTTCTAATCTGCGTTTAAGAAAAGAACTGTATTTGTTTTTTTATAAAATCAGGTCAAATTACTCCACTTTGAATTAAAGTTCCAACCATACATACTTATTTTGTCTGCAGAAGATAGATATTTATTACCACCATAGATGCATGTGAATACGCCTTAAGATCTCAACAGAAGTAAGGTTAAATGATTACCTATCTTGTGATCTTCTGTTATGAGAACAGCGGTATCTCTGTCCACTGTGCACGTTTCTCCCAAACTATTGAGTTAGTTTATTCAAATGACAGAGCGCACAGGTTCCTTCGGGTATCTAAATAGATTTGGGAAGCTTTTGTTCTGAAAAAGTCTGCCTGATTAAACAAACTCTAGAGGCTAATGGATTCAAACACGGAAATAAACAGACAATTTCACAGACCGTACATCGCAGGCCAATCGAAACAGAGAGAGCCAGAGAGAGAGAGGGAGGGACAGAGGGAGAGAGGTTTATTCACACACTGTCAATCCAATTTTTTTGTAATTATTGTTATGTGCATATATTTTATTTCTTCTTTGGTTTAGGGAACATAGAAATGCAGGAGCTATTAGCCATGCTCATGTTAATTTCTGTTATGAACATGACAGTTGAATTCGATAGGGTTAAATTTGTTCCCCCAAGGTGGTGCGGGTTTCGGGGTTTCAAGGGCGTGAAATGGCATGGAAGACAGAGATGGCAGCAGCCTGCATCCTCGAGTAATGCTTGCTAAAGGGGTGTCATATTTCATTTCCTCAAATTCAGATCCCCTCATCTTATTCCCCATGTTATTTTCAGATTGGAGTTGCCTCTTGGGGAGTAGCAGGTTGCTGAAATGACGACCAGGGTGGATGCCCAAAGTTACAGGTTTTGATTCTTTATGTTTCTTTTTTGAATTTATTTTTCTATTGCTACAGTCTGATCATAACCAGATTATGTAATGACCACTTATAGTTCTAAAAAATTCCCATGAATTTACTTCAATCCAAAGAGAGGCCTTAATTTCGTAGTACGATTATAAACCGACAATAGTTACGGATCAAATAAAAGTGTTGCTTGAAAGAGAATTGCATGAGATGTTCTTGTTCTTGGCTCTAATCCAGTGGTATGGCTGTGATCAACAGTAATCTTTTTGCTTATTAGACTGGCAATATGCATTAGATATATAGTTTAGTTAACTTCTTATCTGCCACACTGCAGAAATATCTACCTGGGAGGAGGCGCCGAAATTTAGAGGCACACGGGAGATGCTAGAGGATGATAAGAAAGATGAGGAGAAAGCTTAGGTTTAGTTCTTTAATAATTTTTGTTCTTTTTTTAGAGTTCCTGAGAATTAGTTGCAGACAATGTTGTGATGCTCCAATAGTATAGTGCAATATCCTACGATGACAACTATAAATGTCACACTCTATTTGTTAGGATATTCTATTCATGCTATATTCATTGTTAGTTTTGTCTTCATCCTACTATTTATGGATATTTCCTTTATCGCCTCCACTGGACATGAGTAACCCGTGGCATTTTCCATGCTTTTCTTCTATATAGTGGAGGTTTCTTTCATCAGAGCAAACTGGTTCCACAGAGGTTTCATTAGAGCTAACTTTGTGTTTTATCATCTTGGAACCGTTACTATTTGCTTAGAGGAAAGACGAAGCAACATCTACTTTTAATTGGAATAATTATGCAAGAAGACATTCAATTTACTATATCACATAATCATTTTTTCTGTGTTAAGTAATAAGTATAAACCACAACTTGTGCAGAAAACACAAACTTTAACAAAGGGTACCGAGCAATTAAGGGTGCCCCATCAGGCATTTTTTCACTTAAGATGGAACAGAATAACTGTCATGGTGTTCTGTTCATATTTGAACTTTACTAAAGATATGTTACAATTCATGCCTGCGGTTCAATATCTACTACCTGAAATCCGCTTTCTACCTTGGTTATCGAGTACACATATAAAGTGTGCTTTTAATGCTATATTAAATTCATGCCTGTAGTCCAATATCAATTGCCTGAATTCTGCTTTCTACCCATGGTTATTAAGTACATACACATGCTTTATTGTTTATTAGATTCTGGACTGTAGGTCTGCTACTTAATGATGCACCCCCTGCTGATAAGAAAATTTATTCGGTCTGATAAGATAATATACTGAACAGATGAATGGCAGGATCAGTAAGCTTTCTTCTTGATTATGGTTTCTTCTGCATTCTCAATGTTTCATATATCTACCTGGGAATTTTGTTTTGTTAGTTTTTATAGTATCATTGGTAGAGAGGATGTCTTTCCGAATATAGTTTTAAATTCTGGATATTTTTTCATACAAGAATTCCAAATATAGTAATGGTCCTTGCTGGGAACAATGCTGTCATATAAGGGGAAACTTTAGAAGTTCAACGACCATAATTTAAATCATATGCAGCTTGTTTTCTTCCTTGTTGTTTTATTGCATTAAAGATATTTAGAATTTTGACTGTCTAAAAATGCAGAGCATATATTGTGCGGCTTTAGCTCCCCATTCTGTTTTTCTCCCAGAGAATGGTTTATGTCTAAATTGGTGCCATTTGCAGGCTTTATTTTGCACGAGTTTGTTCTGGATGTAGTTTTCTAGGCGTATTGATCATCTCCCATGCTTTAACCGAACGAGTTAGTCGTATATGTCTAATAATCGTTTTCACACACATCTGGTCAATAGAATTAAGCGAACCATCTTTGTATTCTATAGTGATTTTGGGAGGAGCCACATGTGGAGAAGTTGGCCGCAAGGATCAACACTTGCAATGACCTTAAAAATACATATGAAGTTTTCAATTTAGTAATTTACACCACATGACTGTCATTCACTTGCAGGCCTGATGTGGTGTGATCTTGTTGATTCATATGGCAGATTGTTACGGGATCAGAGGACTTAGCTGAAAGCAGGCTTGAGACTGCTGAAAAAGTGTTGGTGTGATTCAGTGATCCCAGTAATTCTTCTGATATCAGTGTTATTCGAGGCTCTTAATTTCAGACATATTCCAGTAATTAACTATTGACTATAGAATATTTTATTATTGACTAGGATGCCTGGTTGGGTATAACCGAATATAGAATGAGCTTGTGTACAAGCCGCTCGTGGCATAGAGGCTTGAGAAATACGATGGATTGCATTTAGTTTCTCTTTACTGTAATTTTTTGTGTTGCCTTCAAGAAGCTTAAGAGATGAGCTTTGTATTTTGTTGCAGATATGGCACTTGTGTGTACCATGGCTTCATTGCATATTGACTTTAACAAATATATGAAAGAGAGCTGTTTCTAACCTGCTACGCAACAAGGATTGCAACGCTTTGCGGTCTCCTAGGCTGTTGAGGGGAATGGAGGAAACTGAAGGCGCTAACAACTCCTGTTTGAAGGTCATCACGGACTATATCCTGGAAACTGAAAATTTGTTGGAAAAGATCTATTATGATGCTATAGAAGTTCCAGATAAGGATCTTCTCCCCTTCTGCGTTGGGTCTGAAAGCAAGGGCATGTACTATAAAATGTATGAAATATATTATTTTCTCTTCTACGTTTGTTGAATGAATTGCTACGAAGTTTATGTTGACATATTTGTTTGTTCTTTTCTTTTTAAGAATCAGTTATTTTTGTAAGCACCACTGAGCCTACCTTGCAGACCATCTTGGTGTTTTTAGCAACAACAGTGAACATGTTTGTCCTCTTTTTCAACTTCTTTTCAACAATCAATAGCACAAATAGATATGCTTTTACCTATATAACCTCTGTTGTTGTTCCTCATCGATCTATTAATGATGCCACCCTTATCTATAATTATCTGTTTTTACTACTTTCTCTATTTCAAACATCAAGTACTCACCAACAACAACAAATATGCTAAGCAAGGAAGAGGCATGCCCTACCTGGCCGCGTCCACCTTCCACTCAAGGAATATAGCATTATCATTCAAGGAGAAACAGTAATCATGAATAGAGACAGTAACCAGCAGTAAGTACTCATTATTTCAATCTGTCACTGAGTTTTCCTATCACCACTCTTACAATACTTGGCTTGCTGCCGGCCTTTGCGCCATTGGCGCAACGGGTCATCTAGTGTTACAAATAATGAAGGTATTTCCATCCCGCAAAAAAAGAAGCTTTTTCCACCATTAAAAAAAATTGTATTTCCAATGTAACTAACGACTCAAACTATGACTGAAATCTGAAAATGAATGACATTGGTTACATCTTAATAAACTGTTCATAATCTCCAAATCGTCTATTTATTATTTATTTTTGAAAAAAATGACAACACTGGCTTCTGCATCGTTACGATGCACACAACCAACAACCGTTTATTATTTACCAGTTTGCTTGTGTCAAGCCAGCAGCACCTCCTGGATAAGCCTATCAACATTGCGCATGGACCTTCCGTCATGCTGCGCTGAGGCAACGGCGCTCTCCTGGAGCTTTAGCGCACGTCGTCGCATCTCTTGCCCCTTCTCCCCCTCCATGGCCTCCCGCAGAATGGCCTTGACCTCGGTTCTCGTCACCTCTTCCCCAATCTCCATCCCGATGCCCCACTCCGTGCACTTGTACCGGCAATTGGTCTGCTGCTCCGTGAAGAAGGGCCAGCAAACCATCGGCACACCGCCGCAGATGCCTTCCAACGACGAGTTCCACCCGGAGTGTGTGAGAAACACCCCTACGGCCTCGTGCTCCAGCACCTTCTCCTGCGGGCACCATGTTGAGAGCATGCTTCGCCCCTCCGTCGCCGCGGAGACCTCCAGCGGAAGTACGGCGTTGTCGTGGCCCTTGACAAGGTCAGGCCGTACGTTCCACAAGAAGGTGTAGCCGCTATTGGCCAGCCCCCAGGCGAATTCCAACAAATGCTCATTTGACATCACCGTGATGCTCCCAAAATTGACATACACCACTGAGCGCGGCGGCTGGTCGTCGAGCCACCGGAGAGGTGCGTCCTGTTCCTTCCAAAGATTGGAGCGGATGCCAAGGAGAGGGCTGTCCTCCGGCACGTTGTTGCGAACTGTCAGATGGAGCGGTCCCACCGTGTAGATGGGCGGTAGGAACTTAGACATGGCATCGAGCAGGGGCGCGTCGAGCTCGTCAAAGGTGTTGATGATCACCGCCGACGCCTGCGACATGGCGGTCGTCTCATGGATGAAGAAGTTGAACATGATGTCATCAGCGTCCGTGGTGCGCACGAAGCTCGGGAGGTCACGCAACCGCAGGTCCTTGGGCATCGACGGTATCCAGTTTATGATCGTGTCCAAGTATCCATTGGTCAACTGCGCCTCTTCTACACCAACAAGAAGTTAATTACAGTAAGTATGTTTCAACTAATTTAAGTTCTTCTGATGCAATAAACCGAGGAATGCAGAACAACATACTACACCAAAAACATGTTCAACCCAGGAGAGAGACCACACAACATGTTGTTGCTAGTTGAAGAAAGCTCTTTTCTTTTTATGGAAATGTGACAGTAGGAGACTTTTTACGGTAGAGACATGCGTGCATACCTTTGAGAGGGAAGAGGCCACGGTCGACGAGACCCTTGTAGTAGCAGTAGCCCATGAAACCACAGGCGCTGGGGGCCCAGAACGTGGCGCAGCGGAGGCCGAGCTCGCGCGCGGCAACAAGGGCGAAACACATGGTGCCATCGGCCACCACGCAGGTCACAGGCGGCAGCGCGCCGCCGGAGGTCCCGGCCTCCTCGTTGAGCTTGATGATGAGCTCCTTGAGCCTGGGGAGGCAGGTGGTCATGGTAGAGTAGGACAGTGCAGCGGTGTCCTGCGTGGCCTCGCGGTCGGACGGCGGAAGGCCGTCGGCGATGGCATCGAACCGGAACGCGGGCAGGCCACGTAGCTTGTCGGCAGACTGGGAGCGCAGAAGGCGGCGGTGGTTGAACTCGTTGTTGACGAAGGTGACGTGGAAGCCCCTGGTGTGGAGCAGCTTGGCCAGCTTCAGCATCGGCGTGATGTGGCCCTGCGCCGGGTAGGGGATCATCACGGCGTGCGGCCGCTCTACTGCCGCCAACGACCCCATCCCCACGCCTTGCTCTCAAAATGCCTCACCTGCTCGCTGCTTCACTTGGCTCTCTCGTTCACAAGTCGCAACGTTGTGGGTGTGGTTGTGCCCGTCTGCTCCCGACATGTTGGTATATATATAGTATAAAAACCACACGGTATGGGTGACAACTAGCTTTGAAATGAAATAAAATTGTGAGAATCAAATAAAAACAAGTCACAACGTGCCCACCAGCAGCTGAAGATGCTAATTTGATCTTGGAAGGATTAATTAATTGGCTACTTGTGTCGGTTCTCTAGTTTATACTTGTTGTGGAGCATGAATCATGTGGACCGAGATCACAATAGTTTGACTTGAAGAATGTTGTGTGATCTGGAAGCACATTACGCTGCAAGCATCACATTCTACTCTTTTTTCATTCTTTTCGAAAAGTGATTCTTTATATATTGGCTTAAGATAGTTCTCTTTAGTTATTATTGTAATTGTGGAGCATGCAACACGAGGCCTCTGCGCACACGCTAAGGACGCGACGTGTTCCCTTTTCAGCAAGCTCACAGGTTTGCATGCCTGTATGTGAGGTGTCATTCAGAGAAATGAAACTGGCGCAGAAAAAGAACAAAAGTGAAAACAAAAAGGAAATGGGAAGATAAAGTCAACGTAAAACCTGCACCAAGGAACAGAAAAAAAAAAGCTTCACATGCGCGTGTGCAAAAATATATTGAAGACCCGTAAAAGAAAATAAAAATGGGGAAAATGTGCATCAAGGAACGGAAAACATAAAAAAGCAGAAGGGAAAATCCAAAAAATCTATGCGTAAAATATGATGGTTATTGAGTCGATTCAGACTAAAAATTAGCAAAACCTTAAAATATAACTAGCAGAGAGACATACTACCTGTATAAACTAATATAAGACGTTTTAGATCACTTATCTAAACGTTTTAGTGATCTAGACGATTTAGTGATATAAAAAGTCTTATATGTATTAGTTTACAAATAAAGTACGTCTTTGGGTAGCTACATTTAGGGTTGAAAATCAAACCTTCCGAGGCCAGGGAAACTAGATCCTGTCCACCGAGCTATCGGAAGCACTGGCCAAGCTCGAGCACTTCCATATGGTCTAGTATGTCGCACCCGCACCCTCCCACCGGCGCCTTCACCAAGGGCATGGATGGCTGTAGGCCTCCTCCGTCTCAGCGTCTAGGTTGGATCTAAATGGGATACCGCTAGACTGTTTCTCTCTCTAGTTCTTGCATTGTATTTTTCCGTGTTGGTTCCATTGAGTGTTGTATTACAGCTAGATAGGTCGTGGATGCCTTGGAGTTGTAGTCTACTTCGTCACTGGATCGATGGATCACCCCGAAGAAAATTCTCATGGCTGGTAGGTATAACCTATCTGCAGGAGTCAGCGAGCTTCACCGCCATCTTCTTTCTCTTCTGCTGGGTTGATTGTCTGTGAGAACATCGTTACCTATACCCAGAAATCATGATTTGGAATCGGATCGGAGCTCTCATGGTAGGATTGTAAATCGTAGAATCTTAACTATCAGAATCGTTAAAGCGTAGATACTACTAACCAAAACTGTGGAATCGGAGTGGTTAGTTTCGATTGTAATAGAATCGATATTCTATCAACCTTGCATGTAGCTTCATAGTGTTCCTGGGCATGCTTGTGCACAACGAAAAAATGTTGTGTAGCACGTTCCCCTATAGGAAGCCCTGTCAATGCATCATTAGGCGCTTGTCGATCCTACATGGAGAGTTACCGTGCAAGAGTTCTCTGGCTTTCAGCATACTACGATGTGACATGTGAGCTAAGCTTCAAACCTCACACAACGCCCTTAACTACTTTGAAGTGGAAGAGGAACTAGTCATATCTCCCGCACCTCAAAATAGACCTAACTAATGCTGGTGTTCATGAGTAATATACCCTAGCATCATACTTGACGCATGCCATGTTTCCTTGTTTCTCTTCGATGTTGGGCTCAATATATACCCTCTCATATTTCACCATCAATGTTTAAACAATCTGTTTAGCTCTCCGACCGCTTGCTCAAAATCAGAATGGAACTTAATTTTATCAACCAAGATTCATCTATTAAGCCAGATATCATATATCTACATCTTTTTGTTGGCACGGCACCAGTTGAGATATTAGAGGAAACTGGCCAGCTGATATACTCCGTTCGAGAGCACCACACTATGCTCGACAAGTTAGATGGGAGGTAGTCTCATTCAAATGCTGCTCAGTTGGACGGTTTCAAGATAAATTCGTCTTCCCCAGGAGCTGAGCTGTCGTCAGAATGAAGCTGACCATGGTATCCATAGTACAACAGTAGCCTGCTAAGTGGTTTCTCCGAAACTCGGTCCGCATTCATTGGCTCTGCACGGGGCAGCCTACAGCATTCTGGGCAGCACCCATGCGACCGCTCGATATTCGAATGAATTCTGCTCCCGGAAGCTCCATTTGACATGCGTTAGCGGCTTAGGTGAGCGATTGATCTTTAATTGTACTGGGTTCAGCACCAACACCGAGTGCATCTGATCATCTGTACTAGCATGTTTGCTGAAAATACGCAGCAGTCCTGTTGTTTCCCTAAAAAAATACTGTACTAGCAACCAGACTATAAATATTCGCCTGCTCTAGCTTATTCATTAGTTGATTTATTAGTGTTTGTACACAGATTATTTTCCTTCCCTCTGCTAGTGCTTTTATTTGGCAGCAACTTCATGTTGTTTCTACTTTGTTTGTTGTGCTGCTCTCTTCGCACCAGCACTATTACTTGTCATTGCTGAGTTGCACCGGATCAAAGGAAACACATACTTTAAGTAGGGGACGCCCATTTTTTTGACATTGACATTGCAGTAACAAAAATATTCACATATTAACAGGTTTGTAATTAGCCAGAGGATTTAAACCACGTAAAAAATAAACTGATATAGTTACGATGTTGCCTCTAAAACTGCTACTCAGAGCAAAAAACAAGGGGCTGTTGAAACTTCATAATTTCTACTCATACAAATGCTATATATAAAAAATCATACAAACTAAAAATGTATTGACGAACACAATAAAGAGAAAAGGACGTGAGCATGCTGATATCAGCCTTTAGCAAGGAACCTAATTCAAGAAAACAGTAACTAGTAATAAATCAACTGAGAACCAGTAGAATATACATGTCCTTGGCAAGGCCAACTCCGGTTTACTAGAACAATGACAGAAAAGTTGTATCCGTTTATTAGTCAATCCAGCCTTAATTCAATGTACTCATGGAAAAAACTTAATCTAGTGTCAATTTTTAACAGATGTCTTATGTTTCTTGTAGATGCTTCCAAGGGCCGCAGAAGGCATGAAATGGACGTGTGAGCTACGCGTCAAACCTCACGATTTGAAGAGGTACTAGTCATATCTCCCGCACCTGAAAATAAACCTAACTAACATTACTACTCATGAGTTGTGTACCATGGTGCCATACTTGCCGCATGCTATGTTTTCTTGTTTAGTTTTTTTTATGTTGGTCTCAATATATACCCTCTCATATTTCGCCATCACTATTTGCACACTCCGTTTAGCTCTCTGTCTGCTTACTCAAAATCAAAATGCAACTTATTTTTATCAACCAATCATCTATTAAGCTAGATGTCATATGTACAACCTTTTGTTGTCCTGGCACCGATTGAGATATGAGAGGAGACACCGATTGATATATTAGAGGAGACTGACCAGCTCATGTACTCCATTCGAGAGCACCACAGTTTGCTCGAGTCAGATGTGAAGAGGTCTAATTGAAATGCTGCTCAGTTGGGCCGTTTCATGATAAGTTCATCTACTCCAAGAAAGAATCTGCCGCCATAACAAACCGGAGTTTCCTTGCGACTTCAGCTCCAGCAAACTCCATTTGACGTGCATTAGTGTCATAGGGCAGTCATTGTACTGGGTTCAGCACTTACGTGTGCATCTGACCATTACTACTACTGACAGCCAGACTGAATCTTCGCCTGCTCTAGCTTATTCATTACCTGACTTAGAGCAACTCCAACGGGGCGACCCAAACGAACGCGCGCTTTGTCCGTTTTTTGTCCGTTTGGTCGGCCAGGCGAACGTGCGCGTCCGCATTTTAAAATGGGTCGGCTTGACCGTCTAACGGGGAGGCCGACCCAAATGTGCCGCCGTGAAAAAAAAATAAGTTGCACGAAATAAACATAAATAAACATAAAGTGGCCGGTCAAACGCCGGCCAAAGTCCACCTAAATCTAATAAACATTAAATAAAACATTAATAAAAGTCTGCGCCCGCCTGCTGCCGCCTGGCACGCTGCCCTAGACGTCGTCGGCCTTGCTGTTGCCCTTGCCGTCGACGCCGCCGTCGTCGGTGAGGTCGATGAAGACCGGAGCAGGGCCAGCCCACCCGAACGCAGCCTGGTACGCTGCCAGGGCAGCCTCCTCCGGCGTCTGCTGGGGCGGCGGCATTGCGGCAAGCCGCACGCGCTCCTCCTCCTCCTCGAGCCGGAGTGCCTCCGCGTCGCGTTGGAGCATGGCGTCGTAGCGCATCTGCTCCTCGCCGTTGGCCTGCTCCTGGCGGAGCCAGTGCTCCTTCCATTGCTCGAGGTGGGTCGCCTCCTCCTCCGGCGTCACGGCGAAGTGGACGGGAGGCGCGCTCACCCACTCGCGGTACTGGCCCGTCCACGAGTAGGCCTCCTCCGGCCAAGTGGGTGGAGGCGGGGAGCGCTTACGCGTCGGCTCCGGCTCCGGCTCCGACTTGGGCTGGACGGGCGGCGACGGTAGCGGTGGCGGCACGAAGAGTGGGGTGTGGACAGAGTCCCCCGCTGCCGACAGGGCAAGGGCTTGCTCCAGCCCATCCCAGTGCGCGTCCTCCTCGAGGCGGCTAGCCTCCAGCGCGTGCTGCAGGGCCTCCTCGAGGGCGGCTTGGTACTCCGCCTCCGCCTCCATGTCTTCCGGCTCTACCTGCGGGGGCGGCGGTGGGAACGACGGCGGGACGGCGTCGACACCCGAGCGCCGTTGCTCCTCGTGTTCGAGGGCGAACCAAGCCTCCCAGTTGGGGGAGTCGGCGGCGTACTCTGGCAGCCGACGCTTCTCCAGCGTGAGCTGCGCGCGGCGCCTGCGCACCTCGTCGTCGAGCGCCTGCTGGGTACGAGGAACCGCCAGCATCGGGATCTGCTGCGGATACAGATGCCAACGGTGCGGCAGTGACAACGGTGCGGCAGATGTGGACGGGAGAAGTGGATGAGGCCGACCCCGCCGCACGCGTGGTTAAAAAAGGACGCTTCCACTGGCTGACGCGTGGGCCCGCTGTCGCTGGTCGTCATAAATAAGACGACCGGTGGCGGTTGGGTGGCCGCCAGGTAGACGTGCGGCGCGTCCGCCTGGCGTCCGTGCCGACGCATTTCAGGCGCAATTTTGGGCCGGAAATGGATCGGCGCGGGCGCCAGACGGACTCAATTTGAGTTTGGGTCGGCGCGTTGGGCCTCCACTTTTATCCGCGCCGACCCATACAGATGCGGGCGGACGAAATGGGTCGCCCCATTGGAGTTGCTCTTATTACCTTTTTTTTGGCCGAAACTCTTGGCACTAGCATCGTAGCCAGCACTAGCACTAGTCATTGCAGGGTTCCACCGGATCAAGGAAACACGTAATTTAAGCAGGGCACACCCACTCTTTCAGACATTGAAATCACAGACGCCGGGGCGCTGGCGAGGAGGGCACGTCCGTCGAAGAAGTCGCGTGGACTCCAGGTACGGCCGGCCGTGGAGAGGAGGAAGGAGGAGCAGGAGAAGTCAAAGCCGGCGAATGCGCGAGCGGGGGCAGCGGACGGGTGCGGCGGCTGGGCTGGTATGAAGTGGCCGGCGATCATGCCGATGAGAGGCGGCGAGTGGAGGGCTCGGTACCGGCGGAGGAAGGCGTGGTCGGCAATGACGCGGCGGAAGGAGGCGGAGGCGGTGGAGACGCGGGCGAGGTCGGCCGCCGTGGGGAGGCGGAGGAAGATGTCCTCCAGGAGCTCATTTGGAGTTCGAAGGAATGGCGGCTCCGGCGGTGATGCTCGGCGGGAGGCTGGCGGCGGCGCCATCGGGGATTCGGGGTGGAGAACTGGAATTGGGTGTAGGGTTTTCTGAGGCACGTGACGAGCTAGCTATCTCTTCGTCTGAGGCACGTGACGAGCTATCTTTTTTTTTTTTTTGAGAATTACGTGACGAGCTATCTATGTCTTCGTCAATGGGCTTTGTGAGAAATGAGCCTTTCTTTTCAACTATTTATTGGCAGCCTGGTTTTCATACCCTAAAAAAATTATCGCTCTAACGCTGGCTTGTTGCTTCTCATCATCGATTCTCGAAAAAGAAATTCTGCTTCTCATCATCAATGTAAAAAAGGACATCTTAAGTTGATTTATTATAATGTTCCAAAGGAACGTAACTTCATTGGTAAATACAGTATATATATGAGCACTACTGCACTCTACAATTTAGTACGGAAACATGATTAGGTTGAGACCTATATATAAAGGAGACATGAGAAAATATACTAGTTCAATGCCACCTTCAAACCTTTCCAAAACAGTGGATTTTTTCACTGTTTGGAGCTTTGGTGTTCCAGCACAGGACAATGTTTAGAAATACCAGTCAACTCTTTTCAGGAAATAGGATTCTCTATACTGTTTTCGATCATGTTTTCTCTCATATGTTTATGCATATGTACTAGCTAGCATGGAATTAACCAGAAATTTATACCAACAGATATCACATAGTTATATATTGACTGGTGACGTTGATAGAGAGACTCAACTACACAATGAGACGGAGTTCTCCTATGTCAAACCAAGTGAGTGGTTTACTGGTTTAGTGCCAAGCATCGTGTCGAATAAGCGTCAAAATCACTTTTTTTAAATGAACACTAAGATCACTTAATTGAACATTATTAGGTGGATGGTCGCCACCTCTGTTTAATGGATGCCATTTGGCAGGCCCATCCAGCAACGACTCCCATCAAAGCGCTTTGTTTTAGCTTTCTTGGTAATCCCATTCCGAGGATTTCTAGCAAAAAGAAGTTCTATTTTCTAAAACCATAGGAATGGTACTCATCTCCAACACTTAATCCACAAGTAAATTTCATATCAAAACCCAAATATCACTACAGTACTATCATCGCAACTTACCCATTTATACTACATGCATCATCGTGATACTGCTATATATGCTTATTTACTATCAACACTAAACAGAGTGAATGAGGTTAATTTTATTTGATGCGTTTAGAGGTAGGGACTTTGATCTTAATTACCACTGAAAGAAGTGTTGTTAACTTAATTTATCCTGCTAGTGCACTATTGTCATTGCATATGGTTAAGTTTTGATAGTTGGTTTCTCCGACTCCCGCCATCGCCAGCGCCGGTCCGCCTCATCTCCGGTGGCCTCAGGGCCATGGGGGAGTGGTGGATCCCGGCCCTTGCTAGTGGGAGGGCTCAGCTTTTAGATGTATTCTTGAGTTTTATTAGGGTTTGTGTCCTGCTCAGGAAGGCGAGACGGCGGCGTCTCCCTGATGATGGAATAAGGCTCTCACCGCCTAGCCCCCATTCGAGTGGTGCATCCAGCATCGTTGGTGGGTGTGTGGAGGCGTGTCTCCGGCGGATCTTCTTTTGATGTATTTGCTCGGATCTGTTCGTTGTTTCTCTACGTTTGTGTGATCCTTCCAATCTATGCCACTCTTCATCAGCGGCGGTTACTGTTCTGGTGTGCTGGTCCTATGGGGCCTTAGCACGACGATTTTCCGACTGTCAACTACAACAAGTTTTGCCCGGCTCCAGTGAAGGAGGGGCGATGACAGCGGCGCGCCTTCGGCTCGCTTCAGTGCTTGTATTCATCGCTAGGCAGTCTATGAATCTAGATGAAATTTTTATTACTTCTGATGTTCGCTGTACTGCCATGATTGAAGATGAATAGAACGGATGTTTTCTTAAAAAACAAAAGTTTTGATAGATGGTTCAGTTCTATCTCTAGTGTATTTATTAATCACTGGGTGGGGCCCCTCCCTTTCGGAGGCCCGGGGCGGCCGCCCCCCTGCACCCCATCAGGACCGGGCCTGTATATGGCATGATGCAAACTGAGTGTGGCTTAGTTTGTGCTGGAACCGGTCCACTAGGATTCAAGTCTTAGACTTAGCACCGATGCTTGTATTTTTCTGAATTTATTTCAGATTTTTCGGCAATGTTTATTTAGTGAGAGGAGATGTTCCGGTCGATTACGAATGTGCATGTGGTTACTTCGTCAATCTTAAAATATACGTATAAGCATCTGCAATTGCAATGTGTCAAAAAATATCGTACTAGCACATAATTCATGCCATGCATGAGTTATATTAACACATGTGTGCCCTAACCATGTTCTGCTTTTATGGAAATTCTAAGGCTACGCTTTCTATATGTGCTCTGCCCTATGGGGCCCACCGTCAGTCTTGCTAGTGAGCCCTCTCGGTCAGAATTGTACTACTCCGGATAATTAAGCAGCTTCAGATCCCGGCAGGTCGGCACGCAACGCAGTCCACCACCACCACCCAGCTTGCTCGTCTGTGTCGCCGTCGCTAGTCATGCCGACGGTAAATATCGTGGAGGTCGGCCGCGTGGTGGTGCCACAACCGGAGGACTTGGTAGTCAGGCTATCCGCGCTGGACGCGCCGTGGGTGGCCAACCCGCTAATCCAGCGCGTGCTCCTCTTCGTCGATGACGCCGGCGGCCAGCAGCACCCGCCCTTCGAGTCGCTCGTGGGCTCCCTCCGTGCATCCCTCGCGGCCACGCTCGCGCGGCTCCCCCCGCTCGCCGGGAGGGTCGTCTTCCTACGGTCCACCGGCGATGCCGCCATCGACTGCTCCGGCCCCGAGGGAGGCGGCGGCGTGCGGTTCGTGGTCGCGCAGAGCGACGATGCGGACGCGCGGCGGCTAGCGGGGGACGCGGACCACGACTTGGGCGCGTTCGAGGCGCTCGTCCCGGAGCTCAAGGTGGACGCGCTCCCCGCGGAGGTTCTGGCCGTGCAGGTCACGCGGCTCAAGGGCGGGGTGGCGGTCGGCGTGGCACTGCACCACGCCGTGGTCGACGGCCGGTCGGTGTGGATGTTCCTGCAGGCGTGGGCCGCGGCCTGCCGCAGCGATGATGCTGCCGCTGTGGCTACCGTGACGTTTGACAGCGCGGTGGTCGCCATCCCCGGTGGCGAGGAGCTCGCGAGAAGCACGCTGCGGAAGTACGCGCCCAATCTGCCGCTGGTATGTTCCTCGCCCCTTCCTTCCCTTCCATGTCCGTTAGTATCTGCAGCCGGCGAGCAAGCTAGCTAGCTAGCGGCGGTCAAACTAAGCAGCCCGATTCCCTTTCCTTGGAAAAATAAAATATCCTTCTCTATCTCTGCACCGTGTAGATTTGATTTCCTAATAATTCAGGTCAACCACTGGCCATCGATTTTTGGGTAAGTTTCATGTTTTATTGTTTTTTCTCGTGGAAGTTTGATACCATCGCCCCCTACGTGGCCTCAAGTTGTGCATTTTAGTTCTAGATAAATTTATTTTTATCTATTTACGACAAATAATTTCAGACGGAGGGACTAGTAATCCTCGAAGCTTGAAACATTAAAGCACTAGTTTTGTAGAGCTCAAAATGGCCACTCAGGATAAAACAATAATAGTTAGGAGGTGTTTGGTTTGTGCAATTGTAACGTCATCTGATAACGACGGTAATAGATAGCGCTAAATCTTGTTTGTTTAGATTGCTATGTAATTTGATAACCCCGGTGACAGATCCCGCCCTATTCAAAACTGATACCCGAGAAATCGGGCGCAATCAGAAAACGATACGCCGTTTCTCTCTCCCTCCCGTCCACCCTGTCGTCTTCTCCCCGAACATCCACGCCATCTCTGCCCACCGATCCCCATGGCACGAGCAATTTAATCCCGTAGCCGAGGACGGCGGCGACCTCATCCTCAACCCCGCCTTCGCCGCTGGTTCAAACTGGCGTTGATCTGGAGCTACGCAGCCAGCGACGGTCGGTGCGGCCGCCTGGGTAGCCTCCGGCTTCTCAAAGTACTGGGCCTACCACCTCGCCTTCGCACCAAGCTTCCTCTCGGCCAGACCATCGGCGAGGTGTGCAGGATCCTCCAAGGCGTCAAGATGATTGGGGGAAGGGCGAGAAGGTCATGAGGATGGTACGCCAATGGTCGGGCTGTGCGCTCGGCTCGGGAGGCAGCCAGCAGAAGAAAAGCAAGACCAGGCGCCGCTGTATTAATTAACGTTACAGTCAGTAACCAAACAGTTTTGGTTTTTGATCGATACCGTTTACAGTAACAGTGTCCTTTGATTCCATTTACGTTTGTGTTTCCATTTCTGAACCAAACACCTCCTTAGGTTTTAGCTACCAACGCTTGCATGCAAAGATTAACTGCACGCCCAGGAAACGAGGCGCAGCATACGTGGCCGGTTGCAGGCAACGACTTGCATGCAAACCTCATCGCTACGCATGGGAAGCAAGGTGTGCAGCCTGGGATTTAGGAAAAGGAAAATGCAAGTCATTGGTGCAGCCGTGCAGGCTTTTAGCTCGAGCAGCCTAATTTTTCCGGGCGGGGCTTCATGGTCAGAAGACCTTTTAAATCCGGACGGAGGTACTAGTACTCCCATCGGTCTTTTTTAGTCCGCATATAAGTTTTTGTGGGAAGTCAAAGCATCTCTATTTTGACCAAACTTATAGAAAAAAGTATCAACATTTTTAATGACAAATTAATATTATTGGATTCATGACGAAATGTAGTTTCATGGAATATATATTCGGTATGGTAGATGTTGTTGAATTTATAAAAAAAACCATGGCTAAAAAATTATAGTATAGAAAATTCTTATAGTGCAACATAAAGCAATATGTTTCTTCGTAGGTTTCTAAATAGCATAATCGTCATATCCCCAGTTTCTAAAACAAGTATGAAGCAAACTCAATACTCACACACTCAATTGGATGGACTCAAATCTTTGAATTGAGATAATATTGCAATATAAAATTCTTATATAGGGGAGAAATGTTGATTTGCAACCTTTTCATGCATAATTAGTATTCGAGGTGTTCAAAATTTATTGCTTTTTAATAAATAGGTAGTGAATATAACTAACGGAAATGATAAGCGACATTTGCATGCATATATTAGTAGACGACTTAGCTGAAGGACTAGAGTGGCGTTGTTACAGTCTGGCGTGGTCTCGATGGAACGGAGCTCCTAGGGGATAGGAGTCGATGGTAGACGTGGCTATGGCCCTGACAGCACGAAAATGGGCGACAACACTTGCAATTCATTCTACTAGGCGCCGTCGTGAGATTGGAGACGACTTGGCCAGCCGGGGATTATCCCAGATGAAGCGTCCCGTTCCGTATCGATCTCCCACTGCTGCCTCCTATGTCACCTCATAGTCATGCTAGATGGCCTTAGGGCCACCGAAGGCGAGGCGGACCGACGGTGTGGGCGGGACGCGAAGGAACCCTAAGTTTTCTTTTGAAGAGGGAGGCGACGGCTGCGTCTTGTTGCTTCTAAAATTGATGTTGTTGAACCCATTAAAGAGAAGTTCAACCCAAAGAGATAGATGAGGGAAGTCACTCACAGCCTGATATTGGTGTAACTTAGTAACGCTGGTGTTATTGTAACTTAGTAAAGCTAGAGGCTTGGTCGTGTGCGCATAACCTCGTCACCCATATATTAGCCAAGGCTTGGCGAGAATATAGACATGACCGGACAACGCTAGAGTACCATTTTACTCAAACTCTTCGTACGAGGCCAGATAAAACACCTAGGAGAAGTAGGGTATTACCTCTAGAACATAGGGCCTGAACCTGCATAAAATACATCAATGTGAATCCCCTATATATACCATCCACGCAAGCCTTGCTCCTCAAAATCTTCAAAAATCACGTGTATTGTCACGAAATCCCCTTGCACATGATTTGAGCTAATATAGAACATAATAAATCATATAAAATCAGTATTTGAACAACATCTTCAACTACGGGCTGGCAAGGCATTCTAAAAGCTGTTTCGAAACATATGTTTTTTGGTCTTCTCGGCTTATATCAGCTTCAGTGGTTTCTCAGCTTCTACTAGCTTCACTTGCTTGTCATTTCAACCGCAACTCAAACAAACAGGACCTGAGATAAGCACTAGAATATGCATCCTTAGAGTACTGCTTTCCTTTTATTGCCAATGCTATAAAGTTAACATTCTCGGACACTCCTTGCATTGCAGGCAGCCAACCTGTTCCCTAGCGCCCCAATTAAACTCCCTCGCCGGACGTTCACCGTCACTGCGAAGCACATTCACCAACTGAAGCAATGCATGTCCGGTCAAACGACCTCCGGGAAGCCTGCCACCGCGCCCATGTCATCCAGCTTTGTGGCTATCGCGGCGCTCGCCTGGGCGTCCTTCGTCCGGTCCAAGCACCCGGCCGCCATCGCCGCCTGGCACGACGTCTACGTCTTCTTCTTCATCGACTGTCGCGGGCGGCCTGGCATTGACCCGCCCGTGAGTGAGAACTACTTCGGGACGTGCATCACCGGGTGCCTCGTCAAAGCCATGGCACGTGACCTCCTTGCGGTTGACGGTGTCGCAGCCGCGGCGGCAGCGATTCAGCGGGAGGTTCGACGAGCAGCCGAGGACCCGCTCGGCCTTTGGGACTGGATGGACATTGTTTCATGGGTGCCACTCGACAGGTTGGTGGGCATCAACGGGTCCACACGGTTCAAGGCATACGAGGTGGCCGACTTCGGTTGGGGCGCGCCGAGCAGGACAGAGCTGGTCACAATGAGCGACGGGCGGGTGGTGTTGGTCGCTACCAAGAGCGGCGGAGTGCAGGTGTCCGTGTGTATGCATCCGGATCATAGCACAGCATTCAACTCGCACTTTATTGATTCTCTATGTTGATTCATTTGTACTCCCTCCGTCCGAAAAAACTTATCCTGAGGGACAAGTTTTTTCGGACGGAGGGAGTATGCAGTATCGTCAGCGGCAGCTCGGCACGACGGTACTAAATGTCTATGTCTATGTCCATGTGCTTTACTAGTTTAGTCGGGCATTCTATCTATCTATCTACCTGCTATTTATAGTCATTTAAATTCTTATTTGAATACCCGGTATGTAATTCGAAAATCATCATGATTAATGGCTCTATGTGCTTTACTAGTTTAGTCGGTCATTCTATCTATCTATCTATCTATGTCGTATTAATTTTTGATATTTTTCTGGGTGCTTGTAATGTAAGGGTTGCGTGCATTTTATTGTGAGGTCCAAAGTGAACGCTTGTAGCTTTAATGCTTTGATGCGGCATTTTTACTAGCAAATGGCATATCGAACATTTTCGATGGCAAGTTTAGTGACGCGAGAATGCAACTTTAATTGGCAAGCATGGCAATTTCGTGCTTTAGTTTTTTTTGACAGAAAATTGCCATGTGTGTCAACTAATTTGCTATCCTTGCGTTACTAGAATTACCATAAAAACGTTCGATTTGCCATGTGTCTGTACTTGACGCCAGGTAATTATCATTTCCATTTTATTAATAGTTCTGTGGGTGTGATTCGTTTGTATCTCCCACGTGTTTAATAATACTATGAGTTATGTAATTTGGTTGCACACTTCCCACATGCTTTTTTTTTCCTCGCTAAGTTTGTTTAGCATTGGGCTCAATATATATCCTCGCATATTTCACAAGATGTTTGCACTATCCAATTACCTCTGGTTACTTATCTAAGCATCAGAATGAAAATTTTATCTAGCAACCATCATCTTTATAGCTAGGTACCTCTACAGCACATTTGTTATCATGGTGCCAATTGAGGCATTAGCGGAAACTGGCCAGCTCTTATATTTCGTCTGAGCTAGTGATGTCTATGTTTGAAGGGTTCAGACTTTCAAAGAAAAAAGATGATGCTAAATGTTTGCATGATCATAATCTAACAATGTGCGGGTAGTAGCATGCACCTGGGTCGCCTAGCCTAGAGGCACCATGCTGACCTATGGAGTGCCACTCATCCTTGATGAGCTTCGGATGGCTCCTCTCTCACCAAAGTCATGTGTTCATCATAGTCCTTCCAACAATTTCTTATTTGTTGTGATTTCAATTGAGATATTCGAGGAAACAGACCCGGGCTCGCGATTTGTATTGTTGAATGGTTAAAAACTTTGGAAAGCATCGGCATTAACTCATTTATTTTGTTTAGGCATGGTTCTTAAAAGGTGCAATTCTAGTGTTTTCTTCTTCTCCATAATGTAAGTTGCATTGACATATGCTCCAACCGGCGAGCGGTTGCGACGGCGAGGCGGGCGGTGCTTCTCGGCCGCGCATCAACGGCGGGCCCGACTGTCTCGTTGCCCTTCTTTTTGTGCGGGAAGTGAAGGATGATAGGGAAAGAAAAAAGAGAAGAGGAGCTGAGATCTGACGGTCCAGGCACAATATCTATGCTCCTGATTGTTCCAGGATAATATCTACATTTTTCTTAGGGTGTAGGAAGTAGTCCTGGACTCTTGATGGTGTTGAAATGCCATGCCAAATTGTTGTAGTTTCTGAAAGGTCACTTTCTTCTGGTACAGTACCTACATTCAGAAAAATCACAGTCCACTCACCACGCCAACAATTTGGATGTGCCCATCCTATCAGGAGAGGTTCCTTGTACAACTTCCCAACCACATAGTCAATCATCAAGACTGAAGACTGTGACTCGCTGCTCAAAGTACTCCCAAGGTACAGGAGCTGGTTACTGAGTGCCTGTTTTCAACACACTCCGGTCTTCTTCACCAGCAAACTGAGAGAAGATGATGCTAAGGAATGGCGCAGCTTGCTGGGGTGGACGCGTATGGGCTCATCACGATGATCGTTGAGGCTGCAAGGACAGTTAGAAGGAACCGGGAAACCTGCCAGCTGCTGGCACGGCGTGTGAAGATGATTGGAGACCTTCTCCAACAGCTCGAGAGCACGCAGCTGATGCAGCATCTGGACACGAGGAACCCCGTCGAGCAGCTGGAGACAGTCCGGCATACGTACATGCTCATCAGATCCTGTCAGGACGGCAGCTACCTGTACAGTTGCTTTATGGGAGGTAAGCAAGCTGACCAGCTCCATCAGGTGCAGAATGAGATCACCTTCTACCTCCAGCTCCCTTCCCCCTCGTTGGCTTCGTCGATACCAGTCGGACCTGGTCACTGCTTCTGCACAGAGCTCACCCTCTCGGTACAGAGGTACATATATTCATCTCACTTTTCTAGATGTGAATGGTACAGCTATCATGTGCATGAGTTTGCCAGCTCAGATTTAGTTAGTTATAGATGGTGCTTTTCTAAATCTCTCATGTGAGCAGTACGGTAGGCAGGTTCAGTTATCACTCTTGTCTGATTGTGTTAATAACAAAAGACTGGCCGGCCTATTATGAACACTCTCAGATCAAATATAATCTTAAAGAACTCACTTGTCAAGATCATGCAGCTTCTGAACTCTGCACAGATGCTAGGCCAATGTGGTTTGTCGGGTTGTAGCCTCCCTACATGTCGATAGAAATTTCCACCTATTATGCTTCATAGTAAATATTGATTTGTTGCTAGAATATTGCTCATTATTTCCACAATGTTTATTCAAGAGAAAATTACGTTGAAAGGATCTTATTTCCATTTCTGTTTTTTTTTTCTTTTGCATCTCAAAGGGTACGATGGATGAATTACATGCAGTCCATCCTTCGGAACATAACAATAGGTATGGTATCTCAACAGTACCTTGTTTTATGCTGAATTCTGTCACATTCATGGATTCCCCATTGTTGTGCATTCAAACCATTGTGGACCTGCTTCAGTTTCCAGCTCTTTTAGTTAAGTTATAGAATGAAGGATGCACAAACAATTTCTTATCGCACAATGAAGTTGAACTTGTTGAGCATCACACCTTTTCAAATTATAACCATGATCGGAATTGTAATTGTTCTATATCAACTAGTGCACGAACTTTGCAGATTATTGAGACTCTGCTTTACCACGTAATCACCAGGCTCCTACCTAGTTGTTTGCTACTTCAGTAGGCATTAAGCAAGACTTCTACCTCGTGTGTCCCACCCATAAATACAAATGAAAAATCATTAAATTTTAAAACCTAAATCTTGATTTCCTTTACTCATGTTGTAACATACCACTTTTCGAACCCTTGTCTTGTTTTTGTTGTTGTCTAAGCTAGGAGTTTTTTTTCCACATGAGATAAAATAAATATTTGTGCAATTTATTTTATCTTTTGCATTTTAGTCTCTTGGGTCAAGTTCATTGAAGGTGCACTAGTATTCGAGTTAGGGGACACTTGGACTCCTATCCACCTTCTACTCGAAATCCAGCCCACTTGGCAATCTTTTCTTCTAAACCGGCGACCCAAACTCACTTTGGACTTTAACCGGGCTCAAGCCCAATGACCCAAGGCTAACTTAATATCTCTATCTCTGCGCCGACATGTTTTCTTGGCTCAAGAAGGTTCCTTTGGGCGACCAAATACAACCAACTTTTGTCAAACTCGGATTTCAGCCTGGTCTTCGAATACAAGAAAGAAACATGATCTCTATCCAAATCTAGTTGACCTAGGGCAGCCCCAACCGACCTAGGGCCCTTATAAATACTTCTCCTACACCCCAAGGCTCAAATTTCACGAAACCATACCTCACGAGCTGCCACAAAGTTGATCTCGCGGAATCCGCGAGACAGCAAGAATCTGTCCCGTAATCCATATAGTACCGGCGACTCGAGCATCCTCTTGAAGATCCAACGGTGAAATTGCTGCGCCTTTGTGTCTATTCCAAGCTCGTAAAATTTGAGATCGATCCAATGGTGCAATGTCCCTTGATACCAATCTACGGAGACCCTGTTCAGGCAAGCTTCTCTACGATTTCAAACCTTCGGTTTGTAATCTGCTGTTACTCCTTTGTTTCACGTTTTATAGCACCATGAAACCTCTCTGATCTGACTTGTAGGACGTCATCAGCTTCTCCCTAAAATTTCTATCAAATCCATGCAGCCAATCTTCGTCACTGAGGTCATCTCCGAGCTATTGTTTCCGACGAGCAAATTAGTACAGATTCTCACCGGTTTTGCGAGCAGTGCAGCTATCAACTCGGTATGCCAAAGATCTTTTGTCATAATCTAGCCCTAGATGTCTACTTCCCTCTACGGTTTGGTCACACCGATCGCATCTTTAGAGCTTGTTCTGAAGAAATTGTTTCCTGTTCTGATTAGTTTATACAAATCATAGGATACTTTAATTTTCCACGTTAGGGTTTGTACTTTGTATTTAATTCGACCACCACCATCGATATACCTGTTGTTGATCTCCTAATCATGTGCATGCATGAAAATAGATTGCTTCATCTTCAAACTATGTTTTATTTGAAGCACATATAGATTAGTTTCACTAGTCATCAACCCGTGCATCTGCACGGGCTAGAAGTATATATAGAATTACACTTCATAAATGTTCATAATATTTTTTCCTACTTGCATTCTTGGTTGGCTGGAAAATACGTACGAAAAAAAGGTGTCCTCAAAATTGTTAATATCATGTAATTAATAGTGATCATCATATGTAGCAAATATGAATAAGATTCCATCAATCCTCCATAATATGGTGATAATCCATAATAAGGTGATAAACTGCATGCAGCACATTTTTTTGAAGTATATTGTGTTCTTTAATTGTTGTGATGTGGTTATCCGTAATCGTCTGTGGAAAATTAACAATGAAATTACGGAAAAGTGGTTCAAACTAATATGAAAGTGAATTAATGCAGATGAGGAAAATGGCAGCATGATACTCCACCACAATGTTAATCGAGGATTAGTTATGTTGTATTTCCTAATAGCTCGAATGTTTATACTGATCTAGTAAGCTTGTCCGTGTGGAATCACACATGTATAGAGAAATATAGTAGAGGCGGTGTGGTAAAACTCACCAATGGTCTATGTTTATTGGGTATGTCTATGGCACATGTAGATGTGTCATAGTTATTACACATCTAAGTGACTCCATCGAATATAAAAAGTCAACGTAAAAAAATAACCACACGAATATATGCGTAAAATAAATGACATAGGACATATATTCCAATACTTAAGGCGCCTCTAGATGTGAGTAAAACCGATATTTATATGATAAACTTGATTAGTGGCATGAAAAAGTTAGATGCGAGCTAGGATGCTAAAGTTGTACTTGTATTCGAACACAACCATAAATGAAATGCCAGCTCATGAAGGTCAACCACCAACAACCAATTATATTACGTGGTAAAAGCTTTAGCCATCACGATTTACAAAACTTTTCTCTTGTTTTAGTAGACAGAGCCCGTACGGATGAAGAATCAACCATATATGTATTTCCATAAGTACCTAACTTACAAAAGAGAACTATTACTAAATTTACAATAAGTCAAAAGCTCCAACACGAACGTGCGACGTTGTATTAGTGACATTAAGATATACATCGAAGGATTATTAATAAATTCAGTTAACAACAGATACTACATACAAGATACAAAACGCAAGTGGTGGTTACTAAATTTACTTGCGTTTTGTATCTTGTATGTAGTATCTGTCGAAACCGAGAGTATGTATGTGTAGTATGTAGTATATAACAATGATTAGGTAGTATATATACTAATTTTTAGGTAGTATGTACCTTTTTTGAGTATGCTCTTTTTTACGTACAAATTTGTATGTATTTCACAAATATAACAAAAACTATGGGCTCATATGCAATTTTTTCATGTAACTTGCTTTGGAATAGCTTAGATATAGTATATGAACATATTTAAAATAATAAAATAGTATATATAGTACCATATGGTAGTATATGAGACATGTGGGGTAACTACCACCAGGTGGTAGGATGGATTTTCCCTATATATATATAGAAGATTGTATTGTATAACTGCAATGTCGAATTAACAAATTAATAGAAATCTATAATTCTAGAAGCAAAACAAATCAACATTAGATCTGAGGCTTTGACATGTAGTACTTCCTTTTTCCTAGGTAGAGATGACATGAAGACTCAGCTATTCCCAAGTACATCAAAGGAAACAATTATATATCTAAATAAATTAGTAAAAAGCATTTATGATGGTTACAATAAAATAAATTACCACGGGAGGTATAAGTATAGTATTTTTTTATATTTACATAGTACAGCGATTCTTAATTAAGGCTCAAGCACTTCAAGTACCTGACTTGACTGAAAAAGATTATTGGCCCACGTTATTATATATAAAGCACCACACAAATCTTCTGAAGCGGATTGCCACCCAGTCGGTAGATCAGATCGTCTGTTTGCTCCAAGAATCTTCTCCTTCTCACGAGACTACTGGGCATGGAGATCGGGCAAGATTCCTTTTGCTTCCATTGTCAAGATGGCTGGAGGAGGAAGAGATGCTAGCAACCGTGGAGGGAGATATGGCTCGGGGAGGGGCCGCAACGGTCGTCCTCCTGCTCCTACTCCGACGGGGCAGGATGGGACCGCTCCGCCACCTCTGGTTCCTCAGGTACCTCAAGCTATGCCGCCCTATCTGTCAATATACGCAAGTCCCCACTGTTTCCAGTTTGTTCTGCTCAAGCTATGATGCAGGCAGGGGGCAGATGTATAGCTGTCAAGGGGGCTGGAATCCTCAGATGCAGCAGATGCCACAATGGGCGAACCAGCAGCAGTTCCTTTTCCAGTATTTTCCTCCTACTCAGGTTTTCCCTCAGCATTTCAGTCCTCAGAGCAGCAGGTCCAGTTGGGAGGAAGTGGATCATCTATTGGTGGAACCGTGCAGAGCAGTCAGCCAGAATCCAGCAAAAACAAGAAGAAAAAGAACCAAAGGAACAAGCAGACAGCTGCTACTACTGCTAGTGATGAATCCTCCTCCTTTAATGTGGATCCGAAGTTCATTGGGGCGATTTGCTACAACTGTGGTCTCCCAGGTCACTTTGTGGGCATGTGCCCCACCCCAAAGGTATGTTTCATCTGCAAGACCCCTGGCCACCACATGGATACATGTCCTACCTGGTACAAACCCCACCCTGCTGCCATGTACTGGGGGAGTGCCAATAATGGATTGGGATTTTTTCATATTGAAACTGGTGGCAAGGAAGATTGCGAGTGGCTGAACTTTGGGAATGTTGGACTAGTCTTAATTGAAAAAGGAGAGATTTCTGAGAAAGAGCTGGGGCTTTGTTTCTCTGATATGTGGAAAACTAACTGGCCCTGGCAGATCAGAAGATACGATGAGAAAAAATTTATTGTCAAGTTTCCCCCAAACAAGAAGATCAAGGATTTGGTAGAATACCCATCCATTAACTTGAAGAAAGAAGGAGTGACTATATCTTTTAATGACTGGAATGGAGAAATGCCAGCCTATGACACTCTGGAGGAAACTTGGATTGTGATCGAAGGACTGCCTCCCAAGTGGATATCCTGGAACATTATCTCTCAACTATCTACTATGCTTGGTGTCCTTGTTGATGTGGATTGGCACACTATATTTAGGAGCTTTTATGAGAAGGTGAGGATCCAGGTAGCTGTGAGAGACTCTACTAAGATTCCCAGAGACAGAATGGTGGAGATACATCATGAGCTGTATTTGCCGCAGTTTACTGTGGAGTCTGAGGTTGTTAGTGGACATGAGTTAGATAATCCTCCAGGTCCTGATGACAACAATCCCTCTCAGAACAAGCATACCAAAGAAGAGTTTGATTCCAGTGGTGATGACTTACTAGGAGAAGATATGGATACTGGAAATAGCAACTCCAATACCAAAACAAACATCAAACTACTGGGTCCAATGGAGCCAGGACTATGCAAAAGTGCTCTACTCCTGCTCCCAGAGCCAATGAAGAAAATTTGGTCTCCTCCAAGGTTCTGGGTGCACCTATGACCAAAATCTACCTTGTGGCGGTGAAGAAGAGACACTATGATACATTGGGCACCCCTCTCCTTGATCAATTTGAAGCTGCTGCTGACAAGCCTGTTTCCCAGAAGTGCACTAATACTCATCAGGTGTGGGGCCCTGTAGTGGCCTCCAGGGTTAGCACCAAGAACAAAAAAGATAGCAGGCCAGCTCTTCAAAAAGCTCAGGAGTTAAAGCAAATTAAAAACCTGGAAAAACCTACAATTAGAAAAGGTACCCATAACTCTTTTGCTTGCTTAGATGATTCTCTCTTAAATAATCTGCAGAATGCTCAGGTATTAACTTGGGTGCTAGTAGGGATAATATCAAAGATAACATTTGCACTATTAAGCAAATTGAGTTAGATACACTTGCAAAATTTAATTCTGAAAATCCGGATGTATTTTTACCTACTAGTATTGATATTACTGGTCGGGAATTTAATGATTCTGCTGTCAGTCCTGGGATTAATGTTGGGCCAGAGGAGGGGACACATATTAATGTGCTCGCTGAATCAGACTCCCCCTGGATTGAGGTTAATAGGAAAACTAACTCCTGTAGAGGGAGGAGGAAAATTGATTTTATTATTAAATGATAGGTATTTTTTGGAACATTAGAGGGCTGAATGGCCTCATTAAAGTTGACAAATTGAAAGAGCTCATTAGAGGCAATAGTCCTGATTTTATTTGTATTTCTGAGACCAAGAAAGAAGAATTTATTCTTCTACAACTTGAAGCATTTGATCCCAGATCTGATTTCCAATGGAAATGGCTCCCTGCAATTAACACTGCAGGAGGGATTTTAATTGGATGTAAGGTAGATCTATTTGACTTAGTCCAATGTGATTTACATAATTTCAGTATTTCTTGCTTACTTAAAAATAAACAGGATTCCTCTATTTGGAGGCATATTTCTGTTTATGGTTCTGCCTATGACCAGTTCAAAATGGATTTCATTAATGAACTCCACAGCTTGCTAACTGGCTGGATAGAGCCCACCCTGGTGGGTGGTGATTTCAATTTAATTAGAGAGGCTGGTGATAAAAACACTGGTGTTATTAATCAACACTGGGCTAACCTCTTTAATGACTGGATAATTAGATTTGGCTTATTAGAGCTCAAGATCAATGGGAGGAAGTACACTTGGGGCAATAACCTGGATAATTTAGTGATGGCTACTATAGATAGAGTTTTCATGACCACAGATTGGCCCTCTGCTTCCCCTGGGGTGCACCTGCCTAGATTAGGGAGCGATCACACACCTTTGGTAGTTAATACATGTGCTTTCCCCATTCCCAAGAACAAGCATTTCATATTTGAAAAATGGTGCTTGGAAGTAGATGGGTTTAGAGAAGTTGTAATTAAAGCTTGGACTGCTAAATGCCCTTTTAAAAAGGCAATAGATGTCTGGCAGTTCAAGATAAGAAATTCCAGAAAAGCCATTAAAGGGTGGATGGCCAACTATGAGGCAAAGCAAAATAGGAACAAACAAGCCTTGGTGGCTGAGTATAACTGTCTGGATATTTTTTCTGAATCCAATCCTCCTTCTCCTAACACTAACAGAAGAATTAAAAAAATTGCAGGGGACCTGGAAGAAATCTGGAGGAAAGAAGAAATCAAGGCCAGACAAAGATCCAGGGAGAGAGACATACTAGAAGGAGACTTAAATGCTGGCTACTTTAAAGCTGTAGCTAATCAAAAGAGGAGAAAGAAGCAGATCATGGCGCTTGAAGGAAATGCAGGTACTGTAACCGACCCTGAAGGTATCATGAATATTGCTGTGAATTACTACAAAAATTTATTTGGTTTTCAAGACAAAATTAACATCAACCTGAAAGATGACTTTTGGGAAGATGGAGAGAAGGTTACTGATGCACATAATCGCATCTTAGACACCCCCTTCTCTAAGAAGGAAATCAAGGATGCTGTATTTGGCTCATATGCTGAAGGAGCTCCTGGTCCAGATGGATTTCCTTTTTTATTTTATCAGCAATTTTGGGACCTTATTAAAGGTGACCTGTTTGTTCTGTTTCATAATTGGGAGAGAGGTGATCTAGACCTATTTAGACTTAACTTTTCCCTACTTACTTTAGTTCCCAAAGAGGCTGATGCCACTAGAATGGAGAAATTTAGGCCGCTTGCTATGATTAATTGTAGCTTTAAAATCTTTGCTAAATGTGCCACTAATAAGTTTGGCCCTATCTGCAAAGACTTAATCTCTTTGAACCAGACAACCTTTATAAAAGGCAGATTTATTGCTGAGAGCACTATCACAGCTCATGAAATTATTCATTTTGTACACTCCAGTAAGAAATCTGGTTTTGTGTTTAAGTTAGATTATGAAAAAGTTTATGACATGATCAACAGAGAGTTTCTGATGGACATGATGCATAAGAGAGGTTTTAGCACAAAATGGATGAAGAAAGTTGAATCCCTTTTATATAAAGGCTCTGTTGGAGTAAATATTAATAATAGCAACAGTGATTTCTTTGTTGCTGGTAAAGTGGTTAGACAAGGGGACCCATATTCCCCTCTGCTTTTCAATTTAGTAGCTGATGTTTTCACTAGAATCATTGTTAAAGCCTCAAGGAATAATATTCTTGAAGGATTATTCCCTAGTTCCAATCCAGCTGGCATCATAAGTATGCAATATGATGATGACACTTTACTTTTTATGAGTAATAACACATCTCATGCCAGAAACTTAAAATGGTTGCTTTCCTGCTTTGAGCAATTATCTGGTATGAGAATTAATTTTCACAAATGTGACCTGGTACCCATTAATATAAATGGAGATGATGCTAATATATTTGCTCAAATCCTTGGTTGCAAATTAAGTGAGTTCCCTATTAAATATTTAGGTGCTCCCCTCCATCACAGAAAACTAAAAAAATGTGAGCTCCAGCCTACTGTTGATAAAATTATCAAAAGAGGAGCTGGGTGGAGAGGGAGATTACTGTCTTCTGGCAAGAGACTCACATTAGTGAAGACCTGTCTATCCACTATTCTTGGCTACCTTATGGGGATTATTAAATTCCCAAAATGGGCCATAAAGCTAATTAATTCTCAACTAGCTCACTGTTTTTGGGATGATTATGAGGGGCATCATAAATATCACCTTGCTGCCTGGGGGAATGTGACCCTACAAAAGCAACATGGGGGCCTAGGTATCCCTAATATTGCTGACATGAATCTCTGCCTCTTAGCTTCCTGGATTAAGAGATATTTCCTGGATGAGGGCAAGATTTGGAAGCAAATTATTGATGCCAAATATAGAACTCGTAGCCCTAACATTTTTACCTGCCCTAGTAATGGTGCATCCCCCTTCTGGAAAGGGATTCTTTGGGCTGCTAAAGCCACTAGAATGGGATATTCCTGGATAGTTGGGAATGGCAATAGTGTTAGATTCTGGGAAGAACAGTGGATTGGGCATACCACCCTTGCTACCCAATATTGGGACCTGTACACTGTTGCCAATGATCATAATATTTCCATCAGTGAAGTTTGGGATGGCACTAATCTTAAAATTACATTTAGGAGGTGTTTTGACCAAAAAATGTTAGCCGATTGGAATGATCTGTTCAGTCGCATTAATAATGTTAATCTGGAGGATAGGAAAGATACCATTCTCTGGAATTATGAAGCTAAGGGTGTCTACACTGTTAAATCTTTCTACAACATTGTTAATTTTAGGGGGGTTTGCCCGGGTAACCTGCCAGTTATTTGGAAAATCAATGTCCCCCTGAGGATTTAGTTTTTCCTCTGGCTTATGGCCAAAAACAAATTATTAACGAGAGATAATCTACAAAAAAGACAACATGTAGAGGATACTACTTGTCTTTTCTGTGGTGAATCTGAATCTATTGAACATTTATTTTTTGGCTGTGTCGTTGCGATAGAACTATGGAGAGTGATTTTTGATATATCCAATAAGCACGCTGGAATGTCCGTTGATGACATGCTAGCCTGGTGGTTTAATAACAAAAATCACCCAACGGACTGTTTACTACATTCTGTTGTCCTTTGGACTCTGTGGAAATATCGTAATGACATATGTTTCAATCATGTCCCCTGGCTTGGGTTGCAGGTTCTGTGGAGGAAAACTGCTTCTATGTTAGGCAGTTGGATGGTTCGATGCTCTGGCCCTATCAAAGAAAGGGTGATGCACTTGGTGAGAAAGCTGGAGCAGGAAGCGCGAGCCCCCCCCCCCCCCCCCCTCCTGATGTGGCCAGACCCTGGCTAGGCCTTCTGCAGTGCTCGGGGGTGCTGCACGAACCGTGACACTGACTGAGTTCTGGGGTGGTCCATCGAGTTATCGTCGCGGCTCCCGTTTCCCTTCCTCTGCCGGTTGGTAGTACCTCTGACACTAGCTTTTTTTCTTTTTTAGTAGTTAAGTATTTGGCGTTCTGCCTTTTGAGGCTTGGACAACTCTATTTGCTGGGGCAGCGTGTGTGCTGTATATCCCCCCTGCGTGCTTGTAACAGAGATGTTAGATATTCTGGGGTTTCATTTGGTAATGCAAATGGAGCCGGGGCGAGAGCCCTTTTCCTCTAAAAAAATAAAGCACCACACCAAGCAACATTCAATTTGAAAGTACCTCACTTGTCCCTAAGCATTGTGGGTTGACCTAAAAGAAACAGAAAAACTACAACATGTGGACTGTAGCATACACTAATGCTTGCAATACAAAAAATTATACATATTTGTCATAATAGCATGCAAATTCCTGTGTCGATGCACAGTTTTGATGATTTTCCCTAGAAAGAGAAAATCAAGAATTACAATGGAGTTGTTCCAGGATAAAAAATAATAATTAAGCAGTGAATTACCTATTGATGCTTGGGGTCAAACTCAATTGGTCGAATTTGATATGGTAGTTAGTTATCATTTTTTTTCTGAAGCTGAACAAAAGTTTGTGCAAACAGCTAATATACCAACAAAAATTCCGTATCAAGTACATGGTCATGAAAAACTTTATTCTGTAATTCCATTTGTATTACGCCAGTGTATTAGTCCACCATTTGGAATGTAAAATACATTTGGCATCGCCTTGTAAGTTCTCCTTGCTACATCATGTAATCTTGTTGCATAATTTGTTTGTTTCAGAATATATTTGCTTGACATGTAATTGACCATTAGATGAGCATTATAGTATGTTTGCTTGACATGTCCCACACCACACATCAGTGAATAAACCTGACTTCAACACTTGTTCGCTTCTGTACTTCATATGGTGGACAAAGCAAGAAGCCCAAAAAGCAACAAATTCTGTCCTAATATGTCACGATGAGCACTATTCAGAAAGCATCTGGCGAGGTATTGCAAATAAATTAGAACAGATCCACATCATGCATGTTCTTACCTATGTGGCAGCATATCTCCCAGTAATTCTCTTGGATCATATTGTAAATACCTACATGCAGTTATAAATGTATACATGGTAATGGAGGCAACACAAATAAATCTCTTCATTGGACAGTGAGAAAAGAAAAACTGTACACTGAATTTTTGCACGGCTGCTCAGCAATCATGCCCGGTGTGCAACCCAGCTTCTCGTCCATCTGGGCCGCCCTGGCCGCCACGGGCGTGCGGACTGATATCTTATCCTCCCGCATGTTAGCACTGCCATTTAGCTGTTGGACAAAAGCATCAGCGAAGATGATCAAGGAAATTAATTATCTGTGGTTGTAGTATATGCATGTGTTTCCGGCGAAGCAATCTGGCGTGGCTAGCTAGCCTTGACCGGAAAAGGCTCAACAACATGGTTCAAAAAATCAATCTCGTGTACTCGTAAGTACGCGGCTGACTCAAGCATAGAGTACAAATGCGTCGGCCTCGTGCAGCTGCCGTCCAATCTGACGCCTGCGTCGTCCAGCCACGCTTGCTTATATGGTCCAGGTTTCCCGTCCGCCTCAAGGCCGTCCAGTCTGAGGCAGACGCACTCCGCCTCAAGACCATCCAACGTGAGGACGGCAAGGAGAAGAATGACCCTAGGGACCGCCTGACGAAACTTCGATGGGCGAACAAATCTTGGAAGAGATATTTTTTTCCGTGTAACACATGAAGCAGTTTGGGAAAACTGCACGTAGGAGTATGACAACAGGCGAGGATGCCCTTCTTTTTTCCTGTTTTTTTCACGGCGGTGCTGTTCATTTTTAAGATCACGTATGACTTTTTTTATGAGGTATAGAGTTTTTAAAATTTCTTGGACTCTCCATCACGTCTAGAAAAGATAGAGTGCTTAAAACTTTTTGGACTATTGGTTGTAGACGTGCCTTTTCTTTTCAGGAAACGGATGTATGTTTTTTTTCTTTTGTGGCACAAACATTGGACGTGGCATATGCCTTTTTTATGGCACGCCGGGACCATCTATGTTACATATGTTTTCGTTTAATCCCGAACGTAAATTCTACAATCCAACGGTGTAATTAATATTAATGATGTGGATTAATGAGAAGACTCTAAAGGTGCCTCCAATTAGAAAGTATATAAGATATAAGATATAAGATAGTTCTTGTACATCTTGATCTATGTTCATGATGTAGAATTCATGCATGTCATCTACTATCCAATATCCTCTCATGAGAAACTAACCCTCGTGATCTATTCTGTAGTATTCTTCACCATCATATCCTACACTCATGCCCATATGTTTGCTTTATTGATGTTACTTAATGTTGTGTTTGGAGTTCTTGTCGTACGCTTGTTGATCTTTGTGTGTGTTGTGCGGCGTGTAGACGAAGGAGGAGACGAGGGGTACTACGAGGAAGAAGCCGGAGGAGTGCATCAAGCAGGCATGCCACCCCCATCCCCCATCCTATGTTTTTGCCACATACATATGTTTACAAACTTGCATGGAAAATATACAACGCATATCAACCACGATCACGATTATGCCATAGGACAAAACAGATCTACTCAAACATCATAGCATAACCACATATCATTGGATAATAATATATAGCGTTGAGCACCATGTTTAAGTAGAGAAATACAGTAGGAATAGAGAGGTTACACCGCGGCATAGAGGGGGGGAAAGTTGGTGTTGACGGTAGCAAGATTGTTGATGTAGATCGCTGTCACGATCCTAGCCCCGGCGGCACACCGGCACCACCGGGAGAGAGGGGGAGAGAGCCCCCCCTCCTTCTTTCCTTGCCCCCCCTCCCTAGATGGGAGGAGGGTTTCCCCTCTGGTCCATGGCCTCCATGGCAGCCCCTCCGAGATTCGATCTCTTTCTCTGTTATCTTCTGTTTCGCGAACCTGTTTTCTGGCCGAAACCCGTTTCCTATATCCCGGGAGATCCGTAACTCCGATTACGCTGAGATTTTAACACGATTTTTTTCGGATATAAGCTTCCTTGTGCCTGAAGTAGAGCTCCAACCGACTTACGAGGAGGGCACAACCCACCACCACGCGTCTGGCCTGCCTGGCGTGCCCAGGTGTCTTCTGGTGGCTGTGGGCCCCCGTTTGCGTTGATTCCACCTCCCAAAAATCATAAATATTCCAAAATAATTCTCCGTAAATTTTTATCGCGTTTGGACTTCGTTTGATATGGATATTCTGTGAAACAAAAAACATGCAACAAACAGGAACTGGCACTGGCACTAGATCAGTAAGTTAGTCCCATGAATCATATAAATTGTTGCCAAAAGTATGTAAAAGTTGTATAATATTGGTATGGAACAATCAAAAATTATAGATACGACGGAGACGTATCAGTCATGTTTGTAAGATATATTGCACACCGCTTTGACTAATCCAGTACAGGGTCCTTCTGGAACCTTCCCCTGTTCGGAAAAAATCTCCACTTCCATCCTCATCCTCGCCATGTTGCTTCCCCTATGGCTAGACTCACTACTGTTCAGGGAGGAGGTGGGGCAGATATTGACCATATCTGATCCCCAAGGCAACAAACAAAGCCACTTTGCAACAATGCAAGAGGCAGCTAGGAACAATATGGAGAGGGCATTTGGAGTGTTCCAAACTCGTTGGGGGTATTGTTCGTGGAACTGCAATGATGTGGGAAGAGAAGACACTTTGACAGCTCATGACATGTTGTGTGATCTTACAGAACATGATTGTCGAGGATGAGGGTGAAGGGGAAGCCCGCACGCATGATTTTGTGAAGTCCACTGTTCAGGTGCGCCCCCTGGAATAAGAGGCGTGGCACATAGCCAACTGTCTGGAGGTACATCGACAACTACGAGATCAACAGGTGAATATGGAACTTCTGGATGATCTTGTCGAGCATATGTGGACCCACACTAGAAATCAGTGAACTTTGCTTTTAATTTATCAATACGCAGTATGAAAAGTATTTATGTTTGAACTATGTTTGGATTACCTATTCTTAAGTACGCATAATTTGTATTTTTGTGCACTACTTATGGTTTGGCCAAGATGATCGACGTGCATGTGTTTGGATGTATTTGATGTTTTGAAGGTAGGGATTGTGGTTGCAAATTGAGTTATTTGAGGCCGCCGGATCAGTGTCTGAGGATGTGTGGACGTATAGGGGCCTGAATTAGGAAATTTTGGTTGTAGATGAGTACTTTAAATAGGTGACCCTGTTGTATTTATATTTTTCTCTTTTGTATGTTCTGGACCTCTATTGTTTTTTGAATAATGGGCTGTGGGGCTATTACCGCACAATATTAAGTAAAAAAAATCCAGTTGTAGATGCTCAAACTATGCCAACGTGGTTTGGTTGGGCTGTAGTCCCCCTGCATGTTGCCGAGAGAAATTTCCACATGTCATACTTCATAGTAAATATTGATATGTTGCTAAAACATTGTTGTTCCCTCTGATCCATAATAATTGTTGTGGTTTTATTTTAAATTTTGATTTGAACTAAAAGCACGACAATTATTATGTACCGGAGGGAGTAATTGTTTCCCTAGTGCATATTGAAGAGAAAACAATATCACTAGTAGAAAACAGGGCTTTGGTTCGGGCAGGTCAAACCCATTAGTCTCGGTTCATTCACGAACCGGGACCCATGGGGGCATTCGTCCCGGTTTGTTAGCCCAGGGGGGTGGCCGTGGCCTCGTGGGCATTGGTCCCGGTTCGTGGTGACCCATTTGTTTTGGTTCTAGGCACGAACTGGGACCAATGGGCCTCGCTTCTGGCCCACAACCATTGGTCCCGGTTCCAGCCATGAACCGGGACAAATGAGCTGCCTATATATACCCCATCTCCTCGGCAGAGCTCTCCACAGTGCTCTGTTTTTAATTTCTGGCCGGCGAGGGGAGGGCATTTGGGTGCTCTAGCTCACCTCCTATGCACATAAGGTGTTCAATGAAATGTCTGAGCCACACTAGTTAATTTTTCTCCTCTCGAAACTCGACCTCCGAGCTCCATTTTCCCCGAGATTTGTCTAGGTTTAGCGGTCCGTCACGTCCCGTCCCCGTCTTCACCGCCGTCGATCGCCCGTGCCGATCTCGTCGCCGGCACCACCGTGGTGAGCCTCTTGTTCTTATCTTCTTTCTAAAAGAAAAAATTCTTACTTCAAATAGATACTTGTCTAATTTTCTTACTTTTATTATTCCTTCTTATTATATAGTGTGATGGTTTTGGTATCCGCCCCCGTCGGCCCTCGTCCTGTCTATGATTCGGATGTGGTATATATTATCTTTTTATAACTATTTGGTTCATTTATTGTTTATGACAATTATGCCGACCAACGTGACATAGATTTTATTTATCTAGGAGGTGGTTGAACCGGAAATTCCAACCGACCCTATTGTCGAGAGGTTAAATTTAGTTGAAGAAGAAAACAATTACTTGAAGAAAAAAATAAAAAAATTGAGGAGGAGAAGATGATATTGGAGTTGCATGTTGCGGATGTCGTCGATGATCACAAGATCAAGATGGATGCAATGCGGTTGAAGATTATAAAGATTAGAAAATATGCCATTCATACCGAGGCTTGGTATCATTATGCAGTTGGATCAATTGTTACCTTGGTTGCGATTATGATCGCATTTGTTGTTGCATTGAAATGTTTTACATAATTTCAATGTATGGTTTAATTAGATGCTCTGGAGAGCTATATATATGTTGTTCAATGAGAACTATGTATGTACTTTGGTTTTAATGTGATGATGAACTTCTATTAATTTGGTCACTTATCTATTCATGGGAGCTATATGTTGCCTTCAATTTCAGGGTCTTATAGCTCAAAATAATCAGTAAATGCATGAAAAATAATAAATGAAGTCAGAAAGGGTTGAAAATTGATGATGTGGCTTTGAATGGTGCATTTTGAACACAGAAAAACTATGGAGTTCAAGTAAGTTCAAAAAAATGAAATCCCTTTGTAACAGACGAGTTTCCGTATGAAACCCTGATACTTCGAAAGAGATTATCCGTTTTGTAAACGAAGTGCATCCAGTTTTTTTCGTAATCGTCTCTACTTTCTTGCACATGCTATGTGGGTGAAATGATGATACCATGCCAAGTTCTAACCTTTTCAGGGTTCATTTGAAATGCTTTTCAATTTCAGGGTCTTATAGCTCAAAATAATCAGTAAATGCATGAAAAATAACAAATGAAGTCAGAAAGGGTTGAAAATTGATGATGTGGCTTTGAATGGTGCATTTTGAACACAGAAAGAGTTCAAGTAAGTTCAAAAAATGAAATCCCTTTGTAACAGACGAGTTTCCTTATGAAACCCTGATACTTCGAAAGAGATTGTCCGTTTTGTACACGAAGTGCATCCAGTTTTTTCCGTAATCCTCTCTACTTTCTTGCACATGCTATGTGGGTGAAATGATGATACCATGCCAAGTTCTAACCTTTTCAGGGTTCATTTGAAATGCTTTTCAATTTCAGGGTCTTATAGCTCAAAATAATCAGTAAATGCATGAAAAATAACAAATGAAGTCAGAAAGGGTTGAAAATTGATGATGTGGCTTTGAATGGTGCATTTTGAACACAGAAAAACTATGGAGTTCAAGTAAGTTCAAAAAAATGAAATCCCTTTGTAACAGACGAGTTTCCGTATGAAACCCTGATACTTCGAAAGAGATTGTCCGTTTTGTACACGAACTGCATCCAGTTTTTGCCGTAATCCTCTCTACTTTCTTGCACATGCTATGTGGGTGAAATGATGATACCATGCCAAGTTTTAACCTTTTCAGAGTTCATTTGAAATGCTTTTCAATTTCAGGGTCTTATAGCTCAAAATAATCAGTAAATGCATGAAAAATAACAAATGAAGTCAGAAAGGGTTGAAAATTGATGATGTGGCTTTGAATAGTGCATTTTGAACACAGAAAAACTATGGAGTTCAAGTAAGTTCAAAAAAATGAAATCCCTTTGTAACAGACGAGTTTCCGTATGAAACCCTGATACTTCGAAAGAGATTGTCCGTTTTGTACACGAAGTGCATCCAGTTTTTGTCGTAATCCTCTTTACTTTCTTGCACATGCTATATGGGTGAAATAATGATACCATGCCAAGTTTTAACCTTTTCAGAGTTCATTTGAAATGCTTTTCAATTTCAGGGTCTTATAGCTCAAAATAATCAGTAAAGGCATGAAAAATAACAAATGAAGTCAGAAAGGGTTGAAAATTGATGATGTGGCTTTGAATGGTGCATTTTTAACACACAAAAACTATGGAGTTCAAGTAAGTTCAAAAAAATGAAATTCCTTTGTAACAGACGAGTTTCCGTATGAAACCCTGATACTTCGAAAGAGATTGTCCGTTTTGTACACGAAGTGCATCCAGTTTTTGCCGTAACCCTCTCTACTTTCTAGCACATGCTATGTCGGTCAAATGATGATACCATGCCAACTTTCAACCTTTTCAGAGTTCATTTGAAATGATTTTCAATTTCAGGGTCTTATAGCTCAAAATAATCAGTAAATGCATGAAAAATGGGGCATGAAAAATAACAAATAAAATAAATAAGTAACTAGAAACAAAATAATATAAACTTTAATAAAATATATAAGTAGACACAAACTAAAATTATCAAAGTATTTTCTGTTCAAAACATTATAAGCAACCTCTAGTATTGTTGAAACTAAAATTATATAAAATTGATGCAACTAAAATTATCGAAGTATTTTCTGTTCAAAATCATTAAAAGCAAAAAGAAATTTCATAAAGAACTTTTTTTGTTAGAAACTTTAATAGCAAAAAATTATCATAAAGTAAAATAAATAAGTAATTCGAAACAAAATAAAATAAAATAAATAAGTTTTTTGTTGTAAGTAGAAACAAAACAAAATAAATAAAGTAAAAAAGAAAACAAGAAAACAGGCCAAAAAAATGCCACCTACTGGGCCACGACGGCCTGAATACGACTAGAAACCCAACGATGGGCCAGGATTCAGGCCAGCAGAAGGCCCAGTAGGCCCATCAGGCATAGTAGTGACAATTAGGCCCGTAAGCCTGCAGTGGAGAGGAGCTCGAGAGGGGTGCGGCAGTGGGGCTTATAACCACTGCGCGCCCCTCTCAACTAGCGAGGTGGGACTAAACTTTCGACGCGGGCGCAGCAGCACGGGGCCTTTGGTCCCGGTTGGTGGCACCAACCACCAACCGGTACCAATGCCCCCACTTTAGTCCCGGTTGGTGCCACAAACCGGGACCGAAGGCCGCCACTTCCCGCCCTTTGGGCTGCCGAAAACTGACCTTTGGTCACGGTTGGTGGCACCAACCGGGACTAAAGGTAGCATTCGTCCCGGTTGCTGCCACGAACTGGTACCAATGCGCTTTGTATATAAGCTGGACTTGTGAAAATTTCATAACTTCACCGTCAGTTCGTGCCCGACGCCCCAGCGCTGCTCCTCGTCGCCGTCGCCGTCATCGCCCCTGCCTCCGACGCCGTCGCTGCGCCGCCCCTGCCTCCGACGCCGTCGCCGCGCCGCCCGTGCCTCCGACGCCGTCGCCGCGCCGCCCTTGCCTCCGACGCCATCGTTGCATCGCCCCTGCCTCCGACTCAGTCGTCGTGCCGCCCCTGCCCCCGACCACGCAGTCGCCGCGCCGGCCCCTGCCCCGCGCCCGAGCCCCTTCCCGTGGCCTGCCCCCGCACGCCGGCGCCCTCGCCTCCCCCGCCGTCACCATCGCCAGACGCCCCCGCTGTGAGCCGCCGCGCCGGTCCGGCACTATTTTTATTTTGTATTAGATTAATTTTTTATTAGATTTATATGTAAGTTCAGAGCATGTTTATTATTAGATTAATTTCTTATTAGATTTATTACATTATTAATTTTTTTGTTCACAGCATGTTTTTGTTCATATATGTATTTTTTTGTTCATATGTGTATTAATGTTTTTGTTGCATATATGTAATTTTTTTCAATGTATATATGTATGTGGTAGCTATATATGCATGATGAGGGGGGTGGGGGTCGATATACCCCCTCCCCAATAATTTCAAGATGAGGGGAGGTCGATATACCCCCTCCCCGATAACATTTTTTAGAAAAGTTTTATATATCTAGCTAGGAAGAAAGGAAGAGGAAGAAGAAGAAAATTAAGAGGAGAAGAAGAAAAAATAGAGTCTGTTTTTTCTTCTTCTCCTCTATTCCTTCTTCTTCTCCTCTTTTTTTATCTTCTACTTCCTCTTCTTAATTTTTATCGGGAACTCCGTTACAAAATAACTTCGACATGATGGGCGGTCAATATATATACCCCATGTCGACCGTGATAACTCATACCACGGGAGCACCCACCTGGCCCTCTCGCTCGACCAAAACTCTCGAGGACACCCAAACCGTAGAAAAAAACGATGTCGGTCTCCTACCCCCTCCCGCCGCGCCCCTACCCGACAAATTCTCACGAGGCCACCCAAATTTACCAAGTTAAAAGAGCGTTGTCGTCGAGTCCACCCCAAACCCTTGAAGCGTTGTCGAGGCCACCCCAAACCCTTGAAGCATTGCCGATCGAGGCCACCCCCAAACCCTAGAGAAGCAGCGTCGAGGCCACTAATTAATATGATTCCTTATTGTGATTAGCTAGCTAGTTCTACATTTGCCACTAATATATCCATCTGTCATGTTTGAATAATAATTGCCATGTTGTAAAAGTTTGCAGAAACTATGGACCCCCGAGACGAAGCAAAAGAAGCAATGTTGGGGGACATAATCGCACACGGAAGTGAGGCCGTCTTGTTGTTTCTCAACGACACCGATGGTCTGGAAGAAGCAGACTACGGTGATCGAACAATGGAGGAGGAAGGACATGATCATGATGGCTCCGGTGACCCAATGCCGGTGCAAGGACACCGTGATGACGGCTCCGGTGACCGAACGAAGTCCGGCCAGGTATATATATTAATTAAGAATGTGCTGACTATAGCTAGCTAATTGATGCATTAATTGTTTTTGGTATGTACACATATATTAATGAACTCTCGTCTTTGTTCTTTTTTCTAGCCCTCCGGATCGAGCACAACTTCGGTAAAGAGACGAGGCCCGAAGAAAAAGTTGCGCTCGGATGAAAGGTTTGAGATCATAGAAATAGCGCGCGATGGCATGCCGATTGAACCCATCCGGACAAAGGAAGCATTTGCTGCTCAGTGCGGGGTTCTTGTTAGGGACAAGATCCCGATCACCATCCACCAATGGTTAAAGCCGGCTAAAGAAGACCCTGAGGTGTCTTATGTCTCCAATATGCAGAAAGAAGATCTTTGGACCGCGCTAAAGGAAAATTTCACCCTACCGCCAGAGGAGGATCCAGAGAAGCCAGTTAAAGAGAAATTGATCAAGTCTCATGCTCTTAAGAAGATGGCAGAACTATTCAGGAGGTGGAAGAATGAGCTGAAAAGATTTGTCGACAAAGAAGAGACACCAGAATTCATCGGTCGGTATGAGAAGATCAGAGATCACTGGCCCGCATTTGTGGCCCACAAGACATCGGACAAGAGTAAGAAGATGTCAGTGACAAACAAGAATAATGCTGCGAACAAGAAGCTTCACCATCGCACGGGGTCAGGTGGCTACCTCAAAGCCCGGCCGTTGTGGGCCAAGGCTGAGAATGATCTGCTTGATAAAGGGGTCGAACCAGAGACCTTTAGGTGGCCAGACCGTTGCCGGACTTGGTTCTTCGGGGCTGGCGGAACCTTGGACCCTGTATCAGGGAAGTGCATTTGGACGAACGAGCAACTGAGAATACCAGTCACGAGGATTCAGGAGTATATCGAGGCAGCCCAGCAAGGGACATTCGTTCCAGACAGAGAGAACGACGAGCTCACAATGGCCCTCGTGAATCCTGAGCACCCTGGACGGACACGAGGCACGCCAGGCTCCGTTCCATGGAAGGTTGGGTTTCCGGATGCGGGCGGTTACAAATGCCAGGAGAGGAGGAAGAAAGTGGAGCATACCCAACTGCAGGCGCTGCACGCGCTGCACGCAAGGGTACAAGCGATAGAGGAACGAGAAGCAAATCGCAACAAACGAACTGCCGAAGCTTCCCCCGAAGCTACCCCGCCATCTCAGCGGAGAAGCAGCGTGGCTTCCACCGAGCTGCTTCAGCAGCTGGAGCCTGTCTTCACGGCTCCTGCTAGCTACCCCGTGGATGCTATCACGGAGTCTCAACATTGCCTCCTTATGACGCAATGGATGAAATCCAAAGTCAAGGCGGCTGTTGGCTTTGTTTTACCTACTGAACCAGGTGCAACCTACCACTGCCGGCCGATTCCATAAGGATATGCTAGGATGATGGTGGATGAAATAACAGACGGATTTGAGGACCTCGAGCTTGACCACCCTACGGGTGAAGGGGAGACTCGGCTGGGTTCTTCTCTGAAGACTCCATGCCTATGGCGGAAGGAGCTCATCAACCTTCCGAACTGGACACCTCTGCCTCCTCCTCCTCCTCCGGCGAGTCAGGGCACTCCGCCTCCTCCTCCGGCGAGTGATCAGGGCACTTAGCCGCCTTCTCCGGCGCATGGCGGCACTCCGCTCCTTCTCCGCCTGCGCCGGCGCGCCCGAGCAGCCAACCTCGTCCTTCTCCGCCTCACCAACAAGGGCGGAAGAGATCGGCCGCCGCTCCGGCTGCTCCGGAGCGTCGTAGTCCTTCTCCTTCGCCTCGTAAGCAAGCACGAAAGAAGACAGCCGCAGCCGCTCCGTCTGCTCCGGCGTCTAGCAGTACAGCCAGAGGCGGGAGGCAATACAAATTCAGTCCATCTCTCAAGCCTCTAGAGAAGTTAACATACGAGAGGACCGACGAGGAAAACGCGAAGATCTGTAAAGCCGAAGTGAGGGATTTCTTTGAAGGGGTGAAAGCAAAGAAACATCCACCTCCAGAGGAGAAGATAGATCCGTTGAAATTAAAGCGCACTATCGATGCCCTGAAGAAACCACCACCTTCTCCGCCAAAAAACAACTATGAGCGCATTACTGAAAAGGCATATAAGGAAGCGGAGCGGTCGGGAAGTATTGTCAGTGATCGAAGGTTAGCAGAACGATGAGTTGGGAAAAAAATTGCCCAGCTCGGCGAACAAGCGAACCAATCGTGCCCCCCGCTCAAGGTGTCTAGTGATATCGTCGCTAATGATCAGAGGATGGTGCCCGGTTATACCAATCTTGATGATTACCTGCCCGACGATGTACATTATGATTTCTTAGAGGTGGACGAACACAAATACCATTACGGGAAGCCTCTCACTACTAGGGAAAACCCTAGTAGTAGCGCGGGTTTAATGCCCACTAGTAGCGCGGGCTGCCGCGCTACTAATAAGGCGCTACAGCTATTACTTAGCAGTAGCGCGTGCGACAAGCGCTACTGGTAAGACACATAGCGGCAGCGCTTGTTCCCTCCCGCGCTGCTGCTAATCTAGCTAGTTGCAACGTGTTTACTATCCATCGGTACTAGTATTATTTTTTATTTTTTTATTTTTAGTGTATTTATACGCTGTTATACAAATTTCGGTACAATACCAATTATGATGTTTATATCATTATGTCCATAACAATGTGTCAAATGAAGGTGGATTAGGTTCAAGTGGAGGCAATATATGGTGAATGTCAAAAGTATACTACTAATCCAAACTTGATCTAGTTTGGACTAGTAGTACTTTCGATGTGCACCACATGTCGCCTCCACTTGAATCTAATCCGCCAGCACAAGCTATTTAATCATCATCATAGTCATTACCACCAACAGTATTTATTTAATCACCATAGTCATAGTGTAGCACATAATCATCTTCAAACTCATTCTAGCTAGCTAATCACCACCAACACTAGATGCGGTAGCTATCTAATCACCACCAACACTAGCTAATAATAATCATCATAGTTATTACCACCAACACTAGATATTTAATCATCATAGTCATAGTGTAGCACATCATCATCTTCAAACTCATTTCTAACTAGCTAATCACTCCTGCTGCTCTCTCTCAGGTAAAATAATATAAAACATGTGTAGCTCTCCTCCTTCATCAAGTTGGAGCATGCAGATGAACCTGTCTCCTAATAGTGGGCTGCGCTTCTGATTGCTGTCCCCTAATACTTCTCTATGCTCCTCCACCATAAATTTGGTCCAGTCTTTCACTATTAAGCATTCGTCGCTTTTAGAAATCCTGAATGCACTAAAGTGCATTGTAGGATATCTTGTCCGTAAGCTAACAATACTCATGTTACCATTAGTCTCGATCCCATGAGGCACAACATTCATCGGGAGTCCCTGTTGAAGAACATCGTATAGTAACATACTTAGCAATGAAGTTAATTAGCTTAAAAAATAATGTATGCAAAAGATGCACTGAGGACAAATAGTAAAAATCTTACCATCTTTCCTAAATAGATGTGACCTTAGTTCATTACGAACACTATTGGTCGCACGTTTTCAGTACTAACATTTCTAAGTGCAGGAAGAAAATTTGTCTTGACAGTATCAAGATCCTCAAGCCATGAAACATAATGACTTAGCTCCTCGCAGTTTAGTTCAGCCCCGGGACAGTAGTAGGTCCTGTCCACCAAGCGCTGGGCATGTTTGCTTGAACGGAAATAAGCTGACAATAGAAATTAGTTGTCAACTGTTTTTGAATAAACAATATCAAAGACATAAATATGGTTGAGAAACTCACATAATGGTATAACTGGAGGCGTCTGCACATCGACCCAGATGTCGGTATTACCTTCAATATCATCTTCCGGACGAATATCAAAGGTGATAACCATATCAGGCTCAAATGCATAAGTCTTGCATAGTGCTCGCCAAGTTTTGCATCCAAAATAGGTGTAGTCGTCTGCGTTGTATAATTTCGTGGAAACTATAACCATGCTCTGTCTTCAAGTAAACTTTTTTACCTCCATAGTACGACTGAAACCTATCTTATCCAAGACAAAAACTGTTGAACGGCAGGGGATACGCTAGTAGAATAGTAAAAAAATTAAATTATAAGTTGAAGCAAATGAAGCAGATGTCATGCTTAATTACGAAAAAAGACTTGTCGTTGTGACTTACTGTATCCACTTCGAAGTTCACATCCAGCTTGATGCTGAAGCGCCTATCATCATCTAGGAAGATTCCATCGCATAGGCCACGCTCGTCTTCGCAGTATTTGCAAATACCGAAATCCTTTTCGTTGTCAGACATTTCCTATGTTCATAGTTGAAACATTAATTGAAAATCGATCGAAGACAACTACCAGGATACTCAAAATATGTTATAGGACTCATATTGACATGAGCATTTAATAAGCAAAACCAAATCGTAAAATAAATAAGTATTCAAATTAGCATGCATTCAATAAGCAAAAGTAAATCATCTCATGCGTCCGTACATCGTCGAATATTATCACTAATACATCCCGAATAGTATCATACATATAACATCACTAATACAACTAAAACCCTAGCGCAGGACGGGTATCGGCGCGGGCGGTGGACACCCAAAGAGAAGGAACCATCATAGGATCATAGCTCCAGTGAGATCCCTAGAGAACCAGACAGGTATTGGAGAACCTGTGCTCCAACGCAAACAAGTAGCGACGGACGTGCGCGTCCTCCTCACTGACACGGTGACGCACCACCTCCGCGGGGTCCTCGAGCCTCTGGACCGTCACTGGCCCACGCGACCACCACCAAAGAAGGTTCGGGTCAACGACAGGCTGGCTCCTCACCAACCTGCGCCCCCCAGTAGGTAGCGCCTCCCAGTACCACCCCGGCGGAGCCCAATCCCGGACATGGCCCATCTGGTGACGCAGGTGTCCTCCACTGACATGACGACGAGGATGCGGGATAGGCATCGTCGACGTCGATGCGGGAAAAATTGCTTTAACTAAAAAATAACAACAAATGTGACATGTTCAACTAGTTCTATTAATTCAACTAGTTCTTACGATTAAATCTAGTCAATTAATTCTATACCTAATAAAATGAATAATGACATAAAAAAAGGCATATGCTTTGCAGGAACGTTGACTCCTTCCCGGTGCGGCAAATCCCGGGCTCGATATGTCCTAGTTTGTAGCACAAGTCATGCCGAAATTCACGGAAAATTTTGGCATGACTTTTGCTAAAAAGTGGACAAATCCAGAACCTGAAATTTGCCGGAACGGAAATGAATCAACATTCCGGCAAAACATAGGCCACTCGGCTTCATTTCCTGGAAACAACAAAGCCACTCGGCTTCATTTCATCAATGACACATATCATATAACAACAATATGCAAATGAAATTACTGTTTAGGCATTTTCATAAAAATTTGCCCTAGCTAATTTCCTAAAAAAATTGCTAATCATTTTTCCTAAATGCTAAAAAATGCCTACTGCCCTAAACAAATCTAGGGTTCATATGGAACACCTAGGGTTCATATGAACATCAACACAGCATCAACACATATATAAATTGCCCTAGCAGAGAGAGAGAGGAGGGTAGGGGAGAGGAGAGGCAGAGCCTTACGGTGACTGCGGCGAGGGAGGGGCAGGCGACGTCGAGGTCGGGGTCAGGGCTCAGCCGCGCGGCGGAGGGCGGCCTCGAGGTCGGGGTCGGGGGCGGCGTCGAGGTCGGGGTCGGGGGTGGCGTCGAATCCGGGGTCGGGGCGGCGTTGAGGCGGGAGAGCGACGGGAGAGCGCGCGGCGGCCGACGGGCGACGGCGGCAGCAACAGCGGAGGAGTTGCGATTTGGGGGAAGTGGCCGTTGGGAAGAACGAATCGAGCGGTTAAGTCAGAAGTAGCAGTAGCGCGTTCCAGGAAGTGCGCTACTGCTAACATAGCTACAGCGCGTTCCCGTATACGCGCTACTGCTATACCATTCTCTTTTTTCCCTTTTTCATTTTTTTTACATTTTATTTTTTTCCTTTCACCTTTTTGTATTTCTTTCATTTTAATTTACTTTTTATTTGCTTTCCATTTAATTTTATTTACTTTAGCAGTAGCGTCTCTCAGTGTAAACGCGCTGCTACAAAGCAAATAGCGGTAGCGCGGTCTGACGAAGATCGCTACTACTATGTGTAGCCTATCGGCTAAGCCGTGGGAATTTTAGTAGTAGCGCTTTTGTACTCGGGCGCACTACTGCTATAACTGTATCTGTAGCGCCGTTTACACCACCGCGCTACTGCTAATTAGCACCAGCGTGCGTTTTTAACCCGCGCTACTGCTAATGTTCTGTGTATAAGGTTTTCCCTAGTAGTGTCTCGTCAAAGATGAAAAATCTCTAACAACGATGATGAGAAGATTTCATGATTGGTACATGAAAACCTGCAGAGAGTCTGGGGGACGGATACTTTGTATCTGAGAGTTAAAGAGGAGCACGACCTCGTTGGAATTGATGTGTTGTCTGTTCCATTTGAGGAGTTCTTTCAGTTTTTCAATCAAAAGGCCCTCGATAAATTAACGGTCACTTTACTGTCTGTAAGTACTACTTCTGTCATTAAGTCTCTATATATAGCTCAGCTCTTTCATTGCACGTGTTTATAATTATCCTCACTATATTATGCAGATTGAAGATCGTCGAGTGCAGAAAAGCAGAAATGTATGATATTGGGTTCATTAACCCAAATCTCATAGATGAATTTCAGGTTAAAAAGAGCGCCAAAGATGCCGAGGCCAACTTGCTCAAATCATTGATAATAAATCAAAACAAAGATAAAATACTCTTTCCTTACAACTTCAAGTGAGTGTTACTGTCTTGTGCATATTCGGTTTTCCTTATTACTTGAGCGAGGTTATAGTAATGTAATTGATGAGTTATGCATGCGTGCGCAGCTTCCACTATATTCTCCCGGAGATTAAGCTTGAGCAGGGACTAATAACAGTCTTAGACTCGAGACGAAAAGATCCCGAGACCTATGCGGACATGACTAAAATTCTCAACAAGTAAGTTCAATCGATCATTATCGCATCATATCAGCAACTTTTTGTTTATTTCCTGATATCTCAAGTAATAATTATTTTCTTTGTCTTGCAGGGTTTGGAAAAAGTTCACCGCAGAAGCTCCGGGACTGCCGAAGGAGCTGCAATATAAATACCCAAAAGTAAGTACTACTAGCTAGCTAGTTCCGCGCATCTCCCGTTGATTCTAGCTACTTTTATCAATGCCATTTATAATGCTTCATTATCAGTTTGATTGACCTCTATTTCTCGTAAAGTGCTTGTGGCAGGAACAAGGGAATGATTACTGTGGATACTACGTGTGCGAGTTCATCTATAACGCGACTTGCAAAAATAAGCGGGGCTACTCTAAAAGCCAATATGAGGTGCGTAAGCAATAATATTCACAATTTCATTTTATTACACCATCATTTCTGTTGAGTTTCATTCATATATATGTATTGACCCCTTCTTCAAATTAGATGTGGCAGATGCGGAATGAACTCCTACCACAAGATCGCATGAAAGCAATTCAAGAGGAATTGGCGGGATTCTTTCTTGACCACGTCATCAATAAAGCTGGAGAATACCATGTTGAAGCTGACTTCATATTTAATTAGGGGAGTTTATATTGTAAGAGATCTTAATATTGTATATATGTATAGCCGGTAGCGTCGAATAGATATACGAAACTTTCTTGTTCGCGCAATCTCTTGGAGAAGGAGAGGTCGATATCACTTCTCTGGTATGCATGACGAACTTCTGTACTTAATGGTTTCCTTCATTTGCTTACTATATAGCTAGCGTGTCGAGGGCCACGTATAGTACGTAGCGTCGACCAAGCACGGAGATAAGAGAGGACACTTCTCTCTATTAATTAATTAGCTACCTAACACAATATATGAAACACCTTAATTAATCATACAAAACCCCCAAATCCCCCCCCCCCTTCAGAAAAAAAACAAAAACCCTAGCCCCTGAACAGCTGACGCGTGGATGCCTATTGGTCCCGGTTGGTGCCACCAACCGGGACTAAAGGCCCTCCCGCTTGGGCTCGCTGCACCGGCCACGTGGAGGCCCATCTATCCCGGTTTGTGCAAGAACCGGGACTAAAGGCCAAGGGCATTAGTAACGACCTTTTAGTCCCGGTTCAAAAACCGGGACAGAAGGCCCTTACGAACCGGGACAAATGACCCTTTTTCTACTAGTGTATTATTTTTGCGTCTGGAAGGATTCTATGGATGAGTTACATGCGGTACTTCATTCAGAACATGTACATGTCACCTTGGTCTTCTTCGGATCTTTCGTAGTGTGTATTATCATAAGTTCATATCATGCATATGATCCAAGGTATGATACTGTTTTCATAGTGCATACTATCATGAGTTAGTACTCCAATTATTATTATTTTACATGACTCATATTTATACTTCATTTGATATGATAGGACATCATGCTATGATACTAATATTCTCTCTTTACTAATTAAATACTACAACTCAGCAATAGTTGGCAGTAAATGTAGTTGCAGGATACTCACTACAATAGCCCCACTATGGAAGGTCTCATAGAAGATTGGCTTGGCTAGTTCACCAATTCCAGCGGAGTGATGGCAATAAGGTAAGTTTTAATTTCCACCGTTAATTTGCATCGAAAATCGTACTGCATACACATGAATCAACAAGAGAACTAAGGAAGTGCGAGCTGAACGCGCTGCCATGATCCAGGTGCATGCACACGGACGCTTGAACTGCGCCGTTCTTGGCGGCGACAAGCACTACCCGCCCGTCGCTCATGGTGACCAACTCCGTCCTGCTCGGCGCGCCCCACCCGAAGTTGGCCACCTCGTACGCCTTGAACCGCGTGGACCCGTTGATGCTCACCATCTTGTCGAGTGGCACCCACGATACAATGTCCAGCCAGTCCCAAAGGGCGAGCGGGTCCTCCGCTGCTCGCCGGACCTCCCGCTGAATCGCCGCCGAGGCGGCTCCGACACCGTCAACAGCAAGGAGGTCATGTGCCATGGCCCTTACAAGACACCCGGTGATGCATGTCCCGAAGTAGTTCTCGCTCACGGGCGGGTCAATGCCAGGCCGCCCGCGACAGTCGATGAAGAAGAAGAGATAGACGTCATGGTTGGTGGAGATGACGGATGGGTGCTTGGACCGGACGAATGATGCCCAGGCGACCGCCGCGATGGCTACGAAGCTGGATGACATAGGCGTGGTGGCGGCCTTCCCGGAGGTCGTGTGGCCAGACATGCATTGCTTCAGGTGGTGGATTTGCTTCGCGGTGACGGTGAATGTCCGACGAGGGAGTTTGATTAGGGTGCTTGGGAACAGGTTGGCTTCCTGAAATGCAAAGATTGTGTCCCGGAATGTTAATTTGATTGCATGCCAATAAAAAGATTATAGTATTCCGATCCAGTGCTGCATATTCCAATGTTTATCTTAGGCCCTTTTTGTTTGGGCTGCGACTGAAATGACAAGCAGCTGGAGCTAGTAGAAGTTCATAGTAGTTGAGAACGCAATAAAATATGTTTGGAAACGGCTTTTTGTGTGGCTGGTGAGCCCGTAGATGGTGGTGAAAGTCTCAAATACCCATGTGGGTTGAAGACGTTGTTTAAATGCATATTTTATATGATTTATTTGATTATGGTGTATAATAGTTCAAATGATATGTGTTGCACAGATTTTGTGACAATACACATGATTTGGGGATGATATAGGTACGGGATTCACACGAACGGATTTTACCCGGGTTCGGGTCTTTTATTTTAGAGGTAATACCCTACTCCTGCCAGGTGTTTTATATGGGAGTGTGAGTACAATGGTGTTCTATTGTTCACCCGGAAAAAAAATGGTGTTCTAGTGTTGTTCAATCATGTAAAATTCTCGCCTAGCCTCTGCAATTTATATGGCTGACAAGGCCGGAGCACAACGGCCAGCCGGCCATGTAATAGTAATACAGTGATCACTGAAGAAAATAGCGCCCTATAGCGTGTAAAGAATCGTCTCGTCAAATTGATCAGTTTAAAACATCTCGCTAATAGCACGCTATAGTGCGTTATAGCCGCTAATAACATGTTTTCAGAGGCGATGCTATTTCGTATAACGCGCTACTTTTTTCTTGACAGTGATGACTGTCATTACCTCTAGCGTTAGTACTAAGTTACTACATCCTCCGTTCCAAAATAGTTGACTCAATTTTGTACTAAAATTAATACAAAGTTAAGTCATCTATTTTGGAACAAAGGGAGTACCTTCGTTCAGGTTTTCTACGCCGAACGACCAAATATCTTGGACCAAGGAAGCCTCGATCATTCCCAAAAGCCTGGATGCTTTCTTTGCTCTGCTCGCATGCAAACAATGAATTGCTTTGCATGCAGCAACATGTTTCTCTCTCCTGGCCACGCCAATCATCTGATCGGGAGGAGTCAGGAATTGGGAGGAAAACACATTGATCTAAAGCATCGGCCTAACAAATGCGAACAGGGTAAAGTGGCTCACCGGCCCTCTAATGACGGACGGAGGGGACTAAAGGGGTCTAACCTTTAGTCCCGGTTGGAGACACAAACCGGGACTAAAGAGCAATTTTCAACCTGTACTCCCCCTGTATTGCCTTTTTAGTTTTGAAAAAAAATCAAAAGGAAATGATAAAAACTTCAAAAATTAAAATACTTCGAGATGTAGTTATGTTACTACATCTAGTAGTTAGGGAAATTTAAAAATATAAATTTCGAAAAAAACGTATAATATATCAAAATGTTCAGCACAAAAATCCGCATCGATTTCAACCGCCGTAGGCCGTTTGGCAAATTTTCAGAATCCTCAAATTTTAAAAGGAAAAAAAGTTATGCTCAAATTTCATTTTTTTTAATTTTGGTTAAATCTGGTCAAACTACTTATTCAAGAAAATATTAGTGTTACTAAATAATTATTCAAGAATATTAGTGTTACTAAATAATTATTTCAGTTTTTTTGAATTTTCATCAAATCTGGTCAAACTGTGGTCAAACTATGGTCAAACTACTTATTCAAGAAATATTAGTGTTACTAAATAATTATTGTATTTTAGAATAATAGTTTCAAACTCAAACAGTGAAATGTGTGATTTCATACTCAAGCTAAACTCTCGAGGGTTAATAAGATTGACAGATTACTATTGTTAGGTAAACAACAAATGCTGACTTAGAAACTAGGGGGAATAGAACTCGGAAGTTAAGCGTGCTCAGGCTGGAATAGTGAGAGGATGGGTGATCGGCCGGGAAGTTAGATGATTTGGAATGAGTGGTGTACACTTGAGCAGTTATGAGGGTGATTAGACACTAAATCGTCAAATAATTCAGAAAATTGAAATTTGAAAAAAAAATCCAAAAAATTCAAAAATAATTCTTTAGTCCCGGTTGGTGTTACCAACCGGTACTAAAGGTCCCCCCGACCACCGCGCGGGCTCGTGCCACGTGGTGGGCCTTTGGCCCCGGTTCGTGTTGAACCGGGACTAAAGGGGGATATCTTTAGTCCCCACCCTTTAGTGCCGGTTCCAGAACCGGTACTAAAGATCCTTACGAACGGGTACTAAAGGTCATTTTTCTACTAGTGAGACAATGGAGAACCGCCGCAGTCGGCCATAGACTATCAAGGTATTTGTGTCGTGGGAATGGATATCCACCGGCACCGGTCGTAGACTAGTTTTACCTTAGTCCGGTATAGTTTTTAGTTAAAAGTTGGCCAAAATGTAATGAATCGTGTCCGGTTTATATGAAATCTGCCGTGTTTGCACGAATTTCGCCCAGTTAGTTCAAACATGGTTGAAATGTATGTGGACATCGTTGGATGGCGGCGTTCAGTATAAGTGTCCGTGGACTGACACCGGAGCAAATATGTGGGTCAGCGTTGGAGATGCCCTAAGAGGCCGGGTAAGGAACATAACAGCGACAGATTGGGAAGGGTGTATAGCATCATCGGTTGGTGTGTCGAGGTGTGTCTCCGGTGGATCTGTTCTTGGTGGATTTGCTCGGATCTGGTCGCAGTTCACCTATGTTCATGTGTTTTCAGGTTGGATCCTTCCTATCTACACTACTCTTCATCGCAGCGGTTGCTGTTCTGTTGCGCTGGTCTTATGGGGCCTTAGCACGACGACTTCCCGGCTGTCTATTATAATAAGTTTTGTCCGGCTCCGGCGAGGGAGTGGAAATGACGGCGGCACGCCTTTGGCTCGCTCGGTGCTTGTAGTGGTTGTAGGTGGTCTATAGCTCTGGACGTAATTTTTATTATTTGGTGTTTGTTGTACTGCCATGATTGAAGATGAATTGGTAAAAAAATGAGTCAAAAAAAGATTGGGAAGGGAATTGTGGGGTGAGGATTGGGAATAAAATCTTTTGCAGATCTCAGACTTGCACCTTTTCTTGGGGCGATGTTAGGCACCGGTCACGGACAAATTCACTGTTTTGACCCATTTCCTTAACTTAAGCATGATTTGACCCTATGTGCACAGTTTTTCGGATCTGACCATTTTTCTACCATCATTGTCTTTTGCGGTAGGGTAGCACATCCTACCGCCAAGGCTTTTGGCGATAGGACTTACTTACACCATCACGTCCATTCGGTGCGAAAAAGACCCTATCGTCATGGTCATTGGGGGTAGGAGCATGCATGTAATAATAATAAAGGCACACATGCAATAAAAGATCTATTTTTTTTCGAAAAATACCCTACCGTCATAGGCTATGGCGGTAGGGTCTTTTTTGCAAAAACGGAGGTGACGGTGCATGTAAGTCCTATCGCCAAGGGCCTTGGCGGTAGGGTGTGTTAAGCTACCGCCAAAACAATGACGATAGAAAAAGGATCAAATCCAAAATATTTTTGCATATAGTCCATATTTGCAAATAAGGCCTCCCTTGATCATGTTGATGTTCCGTGGAACGCATGGGCATCTTGCTAGTACTACATACTCCCTCCGTTCCAAAATAGATGACCCAACTTTGTACTTACAAAGTTGGGTCATCTATTTTGGAACGGAGGGAGTATAATATATAGAACATTGATTATAATTTGGGCTAATGTGTGGCTTTTGCAGCTCAGAGCTAAATACTTGTCATAATGTAGGGGGCGGGGCACTATACTTTGAGTGATAAATACGGTGTACCTTTGTAACAGATCATGCTAAACTAACAAAAAAAAGTTCAAAACAGTAAATTTGGCCTGCCAGCCACATGATGCGTCTCGTGTGAGACGTCCGATCCGCATAGGCGTCGTCCTCCACGCGTCCCGCAACATAGCCCTGCCGCTACGCCAAAGCAGCAGGACCGCAATTCCTCTGGGCACTCTGGGCACAACGCGAGAGAGAAAAAAAGGAACGAGGGAGAGGAAACATGTGGAGAAGAATCATCCGCGCATGGAAAGCAGTGATCGATGATGAATGTAGTTAAGTCTTGACAGGGAAGTGGTTGTGGAGGGCCAGTGCCATTACATTTTGGCAGAAAATACACCGCAGATGTCTTTAGGGGATCATTCATGGAAAAAAACGGGGGGGAATATCTAGTGCAGATCTCACATCTCAGAATAGCACCTTTTTTTCCCGATGAAACGGAGCCGGCTTGCTCGCCGGCGGCCGATACGAACGGACTGGGAAGGGAAGTGAGGGGTCAGGAACATACCAGCGGCAGATTGGGCGCGTACTTGCGCAGCATGCTCCTGGCGAGGTCCCCGCCGCCGCCGGGGAGGGCCACCACCGCGCGGTCGAACGTCATGTCAGCCACGGCAGCAGCGTCGCCGCGGCAGGCCGCGGCCCACGCCTCCAGGAACATCCACATCGACCGGCCGTCGACCACGGCGTGGTGCAGTGCCACGCCGACCGCCACCCCGCCCTTCAGCCGCGTGACCTGCACGGCCAGCACCTCCGCGGGGAGCGCCTCCACCTTGAGCTCCGGGACGAGCGCCTCGAACGCGTCCACGTCGTGGTCCGCGTCCCCCGCGAGCCGCCGCGCGTCCGCGTCGTCGCTCTCCGCCACGACGAACCGCACGCCGCCGCCTCCCTCGCGGCCGGAGCAGTCGATGGCGGCGTCGCCGGTGGACGGCAGGAAGACGACCCTCCCGGCGAGCGGGGGGAGCCGCGCGAGCGTGGCCGCGAGGGACGCACGGAGGGACCCCACGAGCGACTCGAAGGGCGGGTGCTGCTGGCCGCCGGCGTCATCGACGAAGAGGAGCACGCGCTGGATTAGCGGGATCGCGACCCACGGCGCGTCCAGCGCGGATAGCCTGAGTACCAAGTCCTCCGGCGGTGGCACGACCACGTGGCCGACCTCCACGATATTTACCGTCGGCATGACTGGCTGGCTAGCTAGCCTACCGACAAGACAGACGAGGTGGGTGGTGGTGGACTGCGCTGCGTGCCCCGAAATGGAGCTAGCTGCCGGCGTCTTATCTTATAGTTGACCAAGAGGGCTACGTGACGCTGGTGGTGGGCCCCACAGGGCAGAGCTCAGCACAATCATATCACAGTAGCTATATTAAATTGTCTGAATTTGTAATTCAGGTTAGTTTCGTGGGAGAAAGAAGACAGACATAGCTGAAGGAAGGACAAAGAAAGATGGTTGTTAGATTTTAATCCAACAGCTTAGAAAATCGACTTGCCAAAATTAAAAAAAAACATTTGATACGATTGAAGGCATCTAAAACAACCTCCCGCATGCGCCCGCACCGTGTTGCCCGGACCGCGAAAGCCATCCGACGAGGGCCTGTATCGCTCCGTGGTGTGATCCGGACGCGTTTTCTCCCGCAAACCGAAGACAAACTTGAAGGCTTTGCGGGAGTCCGGACCAATCCTACGCCCAGTTCTGACCGCTCGGGCCCACTCTTCCCTCACCCACACTCGTTCCCGCCCGGCGCCAGCTGCGAACATTCACGCCGATGTAGAGCCCGGACGAAGAGTGGACGTGACCTCTCACTGGCGTCGGCCACTAAAGCGGCTTGCCTGCCGAGGGCGAAGCCCGCGACGCGTCTTCGGTGTCCGCGTCTATTCAATGTCGGAGACGCTGGCCTGAACGGGATAGGACGAATATCTACCACGGCCGTTCAATGCCCCGTCCGTCTGTATGCTGTCATTAAGAAGACTCCTCGGCCGAGAAACCCACTTTAGTGTCGTGCACTGACGCACCTAGACACCTCGCCTCACCGGAATCCGTTATTTAAAGGCAGCTGCCACACACTGCTCTCCACACCACAACACAAGCCGCTCCCCATCCTCCTCCCTTGCACTGTATCCATCATGATGACTATAGCAAAGGTCACCATATACTCAAAAAGAGTGCCACACTGATTTTTTTAATAGGTCCAGTCGCCTCATTGGATCATCGGAAGAGTTGTAGCGGGATGTCTTCAGGAAAGGCGAGGGTTTCCGTTGGGGCGAAGTTCGCCCTACACTATTAGGGAAGCCCCTATATGAAGATTTGTAGCAGTAACGTGGGGTATGGGCCCCACACTACTGTTGAGTAGCAGTAGCGCATGCCAAAACCGACCCTACAGGTGCATTGTAGTAGTAGCGAGTGGTGGTCCAACCCACACTGGTGATAAGTGGCCCCACGGTACCCCGGGTTGAGCAGTAGTACCTGCGAGGGTCATAAACTCCGCGCTACAACTAAACCTGGTAGTTGTAGTGCGGGTCGTATGGCTCCCGCTGCCAGTACACGTACACGGGCCAGGTGGTGGCCCCATTTAGCAGCTGCGCCGGTCACGCGTCCCGCGCTCCAGCTACTGCATATACCAAGAATATACTCGCACTGCTGCTATGCTCGCCAGCCTAAATATATGTCACCTTCCCTGCCCCCCCCCCCCCCCCCCCCCTCTTCTCCTTCCACTTCCACTTGATTTGTTCCTTCTTCCTTCAATTCTCCCCCCTCCTCCCTCTCTTTCCAAAATTTATATTAAAAAATATCAAGATCTAAAGTACCCAATATATATATATATATATATATATATATATATATATATATATATATATTAATTATGAAACTATATTTCACATCGAATCTAACAATATTGATTTGGAATTGCGATTGTTTACACTTTTCTCTATATGTTTGGTCAAAGTAGATACTTTGACTTTGGACAAAATTTATATGCGGACTCAAAAGGACCGGAGGGAGTATGTCACAATAGTTGTAATTATATTGTCTGAATTTGTAATTTGGGTAAATGCCACCCCGCAAAAAAAAGGGTAAATGCCAGAAATGACCGCTACCAACCTATTGTTCATTTTTGGCATGTTTCTACTATGATATGGGCCTGTGTTCATTATGATTTATCTTGTATACGGCACATAGTGGATGTCATATGTTCCAGCAATCTAGTTAAGGATGCAACTGCCTAATTTTTTTTGAAGTGCACGGCCATGAATAATGATCGCATATTTCATCTGCTAGCGGCTATGCTAGGGCGACTCGGGTGGAGATCTCAACGGCGGCGCCGCCGTCAATCTCCACCACGTCTTCTCCTCCGTCGCCGCTGGGCGAAGCCCCGGCCGGCTGATGGCGGCGGTGGAGGACCACTTCCCTCCCGCATCCAGATCGGTTGAGGCAGGTCACCCGTCGGCGCCAGGGCACCTCTCCCTGATCTGGGTCGCGGCGGCGCGGCGCCTTGCCTCCGGCGACGACGCAAGGCGGCGGCGGAGCTGCAGGGCGGCGTGGGAGTTCGGGTGGTGCGGGCCGCTCGACGCGTCCGCGTGGTCACGGCGGCCATGGTTGTGGTGGCCGGCTGCGGCAGAACGTGGCCGGTGGCGGCGGCGACGTTCGGCCTGGATTCCGGGGTGGCGGCCCTGGGAGGTGGAGCCACGTGAAGCTCAGGCTGCCCGCGACGGCATAGCGTGGTGTTGTCCCTGTCCAAGGCGTCTCCGGATTGGTTCGGTTCAGAGACGGTGACGAGTACGCGGGATCCCTCTCGATGGCTCTCACGGTTTGGAGAGGTGGGGTGGCAGCCCTCCTCCCTGCCTTTATTGGTGGCACCCACAGGCAATGGCCGGTGTGCCAAGGGCTCCCACAGTGGCAGAGCTATTGTGGATGATCGCCGGATTTAGGCGGCTAGATATGGGGCATTGAAGGCGGTCGAGATGGTGCACAGGTTGTCGGCTGGATTTCTTGGGACAGATCCGGGTGAAAACCTGGTCTTCGGCCGGTAGCCGGAGCCGGTGATGGCGACGCCCTTGCTTCATTTCCTTCTTGAAGGCATCATTGAGGTGAAGCTCCTAGCTCCTCCGAATACCTCCGGGGGAACCCCTTGATCAATTGATTGGATGATGGCGGTGCTCTCGTGTCGTTCCCTTCTTGGGGGTGTCATTCTTGGAGGTGTGCATTGTCGAGGGACCAGTGGACGGTTTTACTGGTGGAGCAGCGTTTCTTGTTTTGCATCGAGGATGTGGAGTCTCGGCGTGGCGCAGCAGGGTCTCGGAAATGGTTGTGTGATGATGGACACGCGTAGGGAGGTCGCGTTGTCTGACGTCGTGGTGGTGTCAACTGCAAGCCTGACCATTGATGCGTCGGTATCTGCTCTGAAGATGGATCGGCGGAAGATGGCGGCGGCAGCCTCGGAGAGGGCGCCAAACCAGTGAGTGGCCCAAACCCAGCAATGTGGCTTGGTTGGGGCCTCATGTTTTAGATGTTAGGCATTGGTACGAGGTCTGTTTGGTATTCGGCTCGGACTTTTGGCACTCCTTCATCAGTTAGATAGGAGTAGCGACATATGTTACGACGATGGTGGCTTCAGACTTACTGATGTATTTTTTTATAAGACATTGTGAATAATTAATAAAATGGCCACATGCATTTTCCACATGCAGAGGCTGGAGGTCATCCTTCTTTTCTAAAAAAATAAAAAAATGTCGCAGATTCTGAATACGCTGCTACTGGAATGATATCACAGAGGACAGATGTATACAGCTTCGGCATTGTAGCTCTCGAGATAATACTACTTCCGGCCTAGTTTACATCTTCTTTGTATTTTATGCCAAATTTTGACTAGAAATTTAACTAATAAAAATATTAATGCATGTCATAAAAAATTATATCGTTGGATTCGTATTTGAACCTAGTTTCTAATTATATCATATTTATAACATACATTAACATTTCGTTAGTTAAATTTAAGGTCAAAATTTGGCAGAGAATATAAAGGGGACTAATAAACCAGGACGGAGGTAGTATGTGAAAAGATGTCCCGGTCTTACACGGTGAAGGCGGAGAAGAGCTCATCTCCAGGATCACTTCCTGATCATGTAAGTAGTTTTAAATTATCATGACATAACCAAAATTGCAGTAGCTTATATCTCCTATTTGTGAATGTACTCGATTCTCCTTCCTCTATAATCTGCCACTGCACTTTACCTGGATGCAGAGAATTGTGCAGCTACACAATCTCTAAGATGCCTTCAACTTCAGGATCTTTCATAAACATGGGTGCCGATTGGTGCCTATTATGTCCAAAATCACCAGGGGAAAATTGATAGATCATTTGAAATGGTTTGGATTCCTTTCAGGCACGCAAGTACCGGAAGAGGCCCCGCAAGCTTGTTGACCCACTGTTGTGCTGACTGTAGGCCCAACATGTGGGAAGTTGTGGCGATGCTCTGCAGCATCGGGAATGGGAGATCGTCACCAGCCTACTGCTGTAGTAATAATCAGGGGTTGTAGTTGAGCGAGGATGGCCAAGATTATGACCGTCACATTCACATACATGTTTTACAATGGGCATGGTCGCCCAAGTTCAGTTGCAGGTGAATGGGAGATACCCTGAGTTGCACTCAGATTTGCTGTCCATCACAAAACACAGAGCTATTTCTGCTATAGTATGTATTGAGGAAAGTGTTGTTAACTAATTCATTGTAACAATCAAAAAACTTAGGGTGTAGCTAGCTCCATCCAAATGAGAACTAACTAACTTTTTTTTAATGCGGTCTCTTAGAGCATCTACAACTGGACTTGGCAAATTCGGCCCCTCAAACGCCCGCGGACGCGCCCGGGCGCGTCGGCAGGCACTGACCGGGCACTCCTAAAAAAATGCAATCCACATCTGGACACCTCAATTACCATATCTCAAATCGATACAAACTCATGCAACTATGTCGACAGACACGCATCGTCCGGCTACTCCATCACACTGCACTAAATTGCCACCGGACTACAAAAATTTGGCATGTTTGGCTATGGTGGAGTTCATCCACGACTGCCCTTGCCTTTCCCGGCGCCCTTGCCGTCCTTCTCGCGGAAGTACCGGTTGAAGACGCAGTACGGATCGAGCCGGATCTGCTCGTTGCCGGAGGTGTCCTCGCCTTCGTTGTCCTCCTTCTCCTCCTTCGGTGGCAGTCCGGCCATGGCACAGACCGCCCGATTCTGCTCACGGGCGAGGGCGCGTGTGCTCCTCCGCTGCCGTTTCTTCATAATGTGGGTGTGGATGACTTCCGCCTCTGCGGCCGCCCGTGCCGCCGCATCAGCTGCCTCCGACGCCGCCATTTCCGGCGCGATACGGGCCTCGGCGGCCCTTATCCTATCCTTCCCACACCGAGCCACCCGTTCCCGGTGGGACTCATACTCTGCCCGACAAGTGATAGGGAAGGAGAGGTGTTCCGGCTGGGACCGCTAGGATCCAACACCAGAGGACCCGAGCGCCCAGTGAGCCGACGCTATGGCGTCGCGGTGGACGGATCCGTCCGTTGGCCGGGCGCAGTCCTTCCAGAAGCGGCAAAGTGCAATGCGGACTGTCATTGCCTCCTCCAACCCACACGGGACGACGCCCCAGTCGACGGATCTAGACTGGTCGGAATCCAATCCGCTGCCTGCCATGGCGGAGAAGGTCGCAAACTGCCGGAGGTGAGCTCGAGTGGCGGAGGGGAGTGGAGTGAAGTGGATAGGGTTTGGTCCGGCGAGAGGATGGGGACGAATATAAGTGGGGTCGTGTGGGCCAGCATGGGCGGGGTCCGGCGTGGCGACCGTGCCCGGGCGCCCCCATATCCACCCCATATTTTGGCCGGATATGGGGGGTGCCGATCAGCCCGGGCATTTGAGGGCCGTTTGAGGGATCCGTCTGGGTCAAAAAATCGTGACCGAACAGTGACCGGGCTGCCTGCCCGGGCGTTTGAGGCGGGTTTGAGAGGTCCGGTTGTAGATGCTCTTAGGGCCTGATTCATTAAAAAAGTTCGAAGAGAGTTGCCCAGTTAATTAACCAAAAACCGAGAAAACCGTCACAACAAACCCACAAAACAAGGCACACAGGGCGACCTGGCAACACACATGCCATCGAGGAGACAAGAGTACTCGAGGTTGCAATCCGGTGCCATCGTCATCACACCTCCATGAGCGACTCTGACTCCACCTTCAACAACCACCGATGTAGCCCTCACCGCAAACAAGCGTCGAGGTCTTCGCCGGTCGATGCAAAATAGTCCACCGCACACGCTGACGATCAGGCAGCTCCGATTCTGTCGACGAGCATTGCAGGAAAAAAGCGTTGGCCTGCGCCGAGCTGGCATCCACATTGCCGGACCGAGAATTAACTAAGTCACATCTAATCTAGTGTTCGGTAGCTGTACGATCGTATATGCATGAGTTATTTTGTGACGAACGACATATGTAATTTTTTCTACCTCCATGGGTCATGATAGCTATCCAACGGTGGATACACATGATTTGAGACACACACATTGCCGTTAACTAATTTAATGTGCAAGAGGAATGAGTCATATCTTCCACACCTCAATAAGACCTAATTAGCGGTAGTACTCATGAGTTGTGTACCGTGCTGTCATATTTGACACATGCTTTCATTTCTTTGTCATGTTTCTTTGGTGTTGGGCTATAATATAACCTCTCATACTCCATCGATGTTTACACGATCCAATTAGATTTCTGATACTTTACTCCAAAATCGGAATGTAACTTCTATCTACGGACATCAACTACTAAGTTAGATATCATATCTACAATTGAACTATTGTCATGGCACCAATGCAGATATTAGAGGAAACTGACCAGCTCATATCTCCAAGGAGACTATGCTTTCAGTCTTGTAGAGCAACTAGTTAAAGGAGGCCCCATAGGAAATATCAATGGATGTTACTTTTGGTAGAGCGTGAAACACACGGGAGTGTGACATGTGGCATGCAGGATACCTGTGCTATGCGTTGGAGCACATGTGTGCTTCCTCGTGAGGCACATGTTAGTTCACATTGAAAGCACATGCTAGTGCTAGTTGGAAGCACATGATACTTCCAATTGAGAATACATGTTGTGCCCGAAATAAAGTTCGCCAGAACCTATCAATATGAAACCGAATGTCAAAGATCTCGACGAAGAGTTTAATGGATATTTCATTTTGAGAAAAACGGATCCGTACCAACCCTCCCCTCCCTCCTGCGTGCGGGGGAGAAAAACTCCCTCGTGACGAGTTTGGGGTAAACCTTGCTAGTGATACTCCTTTTTTAGCAATATCATGCAATAATTGCATATTTTTGTTTACAACTTTAGCTAGGAAAGAAAAAGGAAAGTAGCTTGCCATGAAAGTCAAAGTGTAATGCGATCCCTGATCTAGATTAGAGCAATCGAGCGTAGTTCATCATGAATTAATAACCACTGTTCTTTCACAACATCGAGTTGAACTAGATCATTTCAACATGATTTCGTGACAATATTTGTTAGCGTGCAGAATCAGTCAGTTCTCCAGTCATGTGGTCCTCCTCTGTAGCCGTCCGATGGGTCCACACGTTCGATGGCGGTCCTTGTTTGCTTCGTTCTTGGTGTATGAGACCTCATGATGCTGCCCCACACCACCATCACCGACATTGTTTCACCATATGAGCCGGCGGCGTCACAGGAACCGCATCCTGGAAACGACGACGCCTTTGTCGTAGCACCAGCGACAACGTCTCTTATTGCATCAGGTAATGTCGCGTACCCTGAGCAAGCAACATCAGGAGATGCTACAACACCCCCATAGCAACACCGACGACACCCCTTCTTCCCATCACAATGTTGCCGACGTTGCAGTTGTAGCCACAGAAACATCATCGGCACCGTAGCAGCTCTGTAGCCGGCATCCCACGTGTTGAGCTCACCTCCCGTTGCAACAACGACACTGGGGTGACCATCCTTGCAGTAGAGATGGTCGATGTCGCCTCCATAGGTTGCAACAACGGCGATGCGGTGACCACTCCTGGTACCATCGCTGGTCAATGTCGCCACCTCCGGTTTGCAAAAGTGCCGCTGCTGAGATTGCACCGTGGAGAAACAAACACAACGATGCCTCCTCGTCGCAGCATGGGAGAGCCTCTGCACCACCCCTGGCTCGCAGCACCGTGGCTGCTGCCATGGCGATGGATGTAGCAACGACGCCCCACACATCGCCCTCTAGTTTGCATCAATGACGATTGTTGTGTTGGGATGCGCGGTGGTCGGCGTCAGCCCGTGCTACAGTCGTGGTTTGGCCGTGGGAAGGGCTTCTCTTCTCTACCCATGGAAATGTGTCGAGTGAGAGATAGGTGAAAGGGAGAAAGAAAAGGGAAAAAGATTAATTGAGAAGATCAACAAGAGATAAGGCTCTGAGGGGAGGGCATGGGCAGGCGCCATGCCCCACGGGGACAGGGGCATGTGCCATGCGGGAGAGGCAGTTGATGGGAGAGAGAAATCGGCCGGTTGGTTTTTGACATTTTCCATATTTATTTTGATAAAAATATTCAGAATCCCTATATAATTTTTGTGAAAGTGTACATATACCCACATATCTTTACCCACTATTAAAGCATGCAGTGTTTCTGTCAGTTCATCATCATTATTTTTACTAAAAAGTCCCCAGCCTTTCTTAGAATCAACCCGCACTACAGAAATCGTAGGTCAGTCCCCCTTGCCCGCCAGTCTCATTCGTCCCGTGTCCGGCTTCCTATGTCGTCACATGGGCCAGAATTTGCTCCTTATGCATGTAATTAATAGTACCACCTTGCTCCTTTAAATCAAATCATACCATTTTATATACGTTCGTTTGCAAGAATCAAACAGCCAAGGCAACAACCAAAAAAGGATGAGATATGTGCCCAACTCGAAAGAACAAACCTGGTCTGCTTGAGGAGGCGGCTGTCGGTGTCAAAACCGGAAGATCTCGGGTAGGGGGTCCCGAACTGTGCGTCTAAGGATCGAAGGTAACAAGAGGCAGGGACACGATGTTTACCCAGGTTCGGACCCTCTTGATGTCCCGAACTGTGCGTCTAAGGATCGAAGGTAACAAGAGGCAGGGACACGATGTTTACCCAGGTTCGGGCCCTCTTGATGGAGGTAATGCCCTACTTCCTGCTTGATTGACTTTGATGAGTATAGGGGTTACAAGAGTTGATCTACCTCGAGATCATAATGGCTAAACCCTAGATGTCTAGCCTGTATGATTATGATTGCCCCTATGTACTAAACCCTTCGGTTTATATAGATACCGGAGGGGGCTAGGGTTGTACAGAGTCGGTTTACAGAGGAAGGAATCTTCATATCCAAACGCTAACCTTGCCTTCCACGCCAAGGGGAGTCCCATCCGGACACGGGGGAACGCTCTTCATCTTGTATCTTCATGGCCCACAAGTCCGGCCCAAGTCACATGGCCCGGACGCCCAAGGACCCCTTAATCCAGGACTCCCTCAGTAGCCCCTGAACCAGGCTTCAATGACGACATGTTCGGCGCGCAAATTGTCTTCGACATTGCAAGACGGGTTCCTCCTCCGAACACTTCAAAGCATCTGAACCAAAGGACTGTATTCGGCCTCTACATCTTCGGTCTTGGTAAGGTGAATTCTTCGAACAGCTCGGCTATACATTAAATGTTATGCCCTTCGGCTTCTATGCCATCGTCGCCCCGGCTCCCACGTGTTAGACGAATACGAGGGGTCCAAGCATTTTTACACATAACACCCGGGCCATGTAGGGAAGGCATCTATTTAAGGAGATTGAATCTCAGATGCCATTCCACACCAGGAGGAAAATCCTTAGAGCTTGCCACAAGAAACAGCGCAAACATGGCTAGCGTTCCCAGTTCTTCCTCCCGCCCCCATGGCCCTAAAAAGGCAATTGGGAGAGCTGCTCAGTATCCCACGCTCAGCTGGCCAAGCTCGAGATGCAGGGATATCTCCCTCCCGAGGATTTAGTCCCTATTCGGGTGGGATTAGCTTCCATCAACGGCGAAGCCCTGGCGGAAAACTTCCCCAATCCTACCGAGGGGGAGCGAGTGTGCTTCGTTTCCTTCCTGTTAACAGGCGTTGGATTTCCAATCCACCCTTTCCTCCGAGGTCTCCTGGAGTACTATGGCCTCCAATTGCACAATCTCACGCCGGGCTCCATTCTGCACATCGCGGGCTTCGTTGCTCTTTGCGAGCTATTCCTGGGCTGTGAGGCCCATTTCGAGTTATGGAGGAAACTTTTATGCCTCATCCCGCACTCCCAAAAGGGATCCATTTTCGAGGTGGGCGGTGCCGAAGTGTGGTGTATAGCTAGGACAGGATACCTGTCCGGCACTACAAAGAAGGCATCCGAAGAGTGGCCCTCGGAGTGGTTTTATATTGAAGACGTCGTTCTCTCAGACCCAATCCAACGAGGCCTACCCGAATTCTCCAACGCTCCGTTAAAGAAACGTCACAGCTGGCGCAAGGGTCCGGATATATTTGAGGTTATGGCGATTACCATAACGCGAGGTATCCAGCCACTCCAATCCAGAGGACTCCCCATGTGGAACTACAACGGGGAGGATGACACATCTCGCTACGGGCGCAAGGGTCCGGACAATTTCACCGCCCTGGCCGCCATGTTGGCCGATCTTTATAAAGGGGAGAAAGAAGAGTTCACTCGTCTTAAATGCCGAGACGGCTTTTCCATGTACAATCCTCCTAGCTGGGTGAGCCTTTGTTTTGTAACTTTATTTGATCTCCTTCCTGAGTCGTACTTATTCGAACTTTAATCCGACTATCTTTAACAGGAATGGAGGAAAGCCGTCGCAGAGATTTACAACCCTGCTCCACAGCCAGAGGACCATATTCGAGACCTGGATCCCGGATTTGAAGAGGATCCGGATATATTTGTAGAGCTCAAGGAGGGGGTCTTCTATCAGGCGAGCTACGATGGTACGGAAGTAGCCATTACCGCCGATTACCCCGGCCTTCTCCCTTCCTCTCACGTAAGTGCCCCGAAGACGTCCCCTTCAAAAGAGTTTTCTCACCGCGCTTCACCCACCACACTATCTCGTGCTTTAAAGGGGCGGCGCTCGTCTCGCCATTCCGCACCAGAGGCATCCCCTAGACGGACGGAGCCTATGCGAGGCGGGTCTTCGACGAGAGAGGCGGATGGCGACACTGCCAAGCCTTCATCGAAGAGGTATGGTTTTGAGTATTCCCCATGGTAATCATACCGTTCCTTACTGCGTCATACTTCAGGAAGAGTGTTCGCCGAACTATATCCGGAGATCACACCGGGCACGTGTCCACCAATCCGGTCGCAGACCCTGCCTCCAGGACTAGAGTTGATACGGGTGCAATGCCGGAATATCCTCTCTTCGAAGATTCGGATAATGTGTCCGTCATGCGTGACCCCCATTTTACTGAAGAGGCATTCAATGCCTTCAGCTCGGCGGATGCATACCTCCGAGCTGCTCGAGATGGGCTTGCTGGAGCCACTTACCAGCTTTCAAAGGACATGCGGGTAAGATCATACTGTGTAGATTTAATAATCATATACCACTAGCCCCCGAGACTTGAAACAGTTGAAGCAACTGATTTTAAGGATCATTGTATAACCAGGTACTCACAGAGAAGAACAACAAGCTGTCCCAGGAGCTAGAAAAGTGTCGGACCCAGCTAACTATTGTTACCGCCGAACTGGAAAAGTCCAAGGAGGCACCGACTGGTAATGTCCCTTCTGTCCGGAAAATATAATCATGTGCCAGTAATGTTTATTCAAATAAACACTGTTGTATTTATGATGGCAGGATCATCGGATCAGCTGGAAGAGAAACTAAAGGCCGCGCAAGCGGACAAACAACATGCCGAAAGGCAAGAGGCCGCTGGTCAACATATACTGACACGGACCAGGGATGAGAAGAACAAGCTACAAGATGCCAACACCCGGCTAGGCGAAGAGCTGAAAGACGTTCGAGCCCAACTGTCAGACGCCTTGAAGGAGAATAGAAAACTGAGAGGCGGCATATTCAGTATGCCTTTTAACTTACTTTCGTACAGTTCAGTAAAGCGAATCGTAACAAGTTTGTTTCTGTAGGTGTGCTGACAGGGCGGCCCGAAGATGAGATGTCCGGATATCAAGGCGACCTGCTACAAGAGCTGTACAAGATGCATGAGCGAGCTCGGAAGGCAATGAGAAACATCGCGAAGGCATTATGGCCAGCCGATTCTCCTCCAGGAAGTATGGAGGAACTCGTGAACTTATTCAAGGGAGCTCGGCGCCGTTTTGCGCTATGGAAGATATCAGCATGCCGAGAAGGTGCTCGGGTAGCCTGGGCCATGGTGAAAACACGGTACACCAAACTTATGGCGCGGGTCGGACCTCGAGGATCCGATGGATAGGAAATTCCAGTCAGCCAGGTGTACGACCAAGTGAAGATGGCCGCCAAGTATTCGCAACAGGATTGTGAACTATACAAACTGTTAGAGGGTCTAGAGGAAGAAGAAGTTTTTGAGTCCCAGTAGCAATGTAATTTGATCGACAAACTTGTCTCGAACCGAATTTGTAAAACCATTGTCATGGCAGACTTTCTGCTTTGACCTCCGAAAACCCGAGGTTTGGAGTGTTTCTGAATACTATACCGCAGGTAATCACTGAAGTATGTTCGGAAACTAGGCAGTCCGGTCATAGTTGCTTGAACAGACAAGTTGTATTTGGGGACTTATGTATATTACATTTAATTTGTAAGAAACATCTTCCAGAGAGAATAGTTCCGTTAAGGGTTCCTTTCCCTGGGCCAGCATGCTTTTTGTTTTTTTGCATGCCAAAGCTGTGATGCTAAAAGATCACAGTACACATTATAGTCTGGGGGTTGTGTATTGCAATGAGGGCAATGCGTCTTTTGTCCGCCGACCATTTATTCCCTTAAGAACGCTAGCTTTCGGCTTCACCCAGTCTGAGGTACATGTCCGGGTAACCCAGTTGTAACAATCGCAGAGGTGCTCCCTTTATGCCCTAGCCGAACAAGCGGGAATGTAGGGCATAAGCACAGGAGCCAGGCAACCCAGCTTGGCAAAATCTTAAGTCATAAAAGGTGCATATAATGGCGGAGGAAAGACATATATGAGTGGACAAGAACATATATACGGTGAGCTCGATGCTCGAAAAATAATAATGAAAATAAGCTTCTTGTGAAAAGAAGCCTCCAGGTATTGTGGGGTATGTACATTTAAAGATGTATACCCCTAAAGTGTGCGGTTTATCCGATCAGAAGCTAGAGGTCGTATAAAAACGAGAAAAGAAGGAAAAGGGTGGAAGGGAGAAAAAAAGGTACATGTGCGGACTCAGGCGTAGAATCTTCGGAGCCGGGCAGCGTTCCATGGGTTTGGTCCCAAGCAAATATCCGAAGCATTGCGAAGGCGATAGGATCCTCCAGTGAGAACTTCATCTATAATGAAGGGACCCTCCCATTTGGGCTTGAGCTTGTCTTTTTTCTTCTCTGGTAGGCGTAGAACGAGTTCGCCGACATTATAAGTCTTTGCCCGTACTTCCCTGCTTTGATATCGCCGAGCCTGTTGTTGATAGAATGCGGAACGGGCCTTCGCGACATCACGCTCCTCTTCCAGTCCATCCATATCGTCCTGCCGATCGAGCTCGGCTTCTCTCTCTTCGTACATGCGCACTCGAGGTGAGTCATGAATAATGTCGCAAGGCAAGACTGCCTCCGCGTCGTACACCATGAAGAAAGGTGTATATCTGGTCGTGCGATTGGGCGTGGTCTGCAGCCCCCAGAGTACAGAATCGAGTTCCTCAACCCCATGCTTGTCTGATTCTTTCAGAGATCGCACTAGTCTAGGTTTGATGCCGCTAATTAATAGGCCGTTAGCCCATTCGACCTGGCCGTTTGTCTGAGGGTGGTATACGGAGGCGTAATCGAGCTTGATGCCCAAATTAGCGCACCAAGTTTTCACCTCATCAGCCGTAAAGTTAGAGCCGTTGTCAGTAATAATACTGTGCGAGACTCCATAACGGTGTATGACACCGGATATAAAGTCTATCACCGGTCCATCCTCGGCCATTCTGACTGGTTTGACTTCTATCCATTTAGTGAACTTGTCGACCGTAACTAGTAAATATTTCTTCTTATTGCTTCCCCCTTTAAGGGGCCCGACCATGTCTAGCCCCCAAACCGCAAAAGGCCAAGTAATGGGGATTGTTCGTAGGGTAGTGGGTGGCAGGTGGCTTTGATTGGCAAAAAGTTGGCATCCGACGCAGCGTTGTACGAGGTCCTGTGCGTCTACTCGGGCCGTGGGCCAATAGAAACCCGTACGGAAGGCTTTACTTACAACGGCCCGAGCTGCGGCATGATGGCCACCAAGACTAGCGTGTATTTATGCCAAGAGCTGTTGTCCCTCCTCTTCGGAGATACATCGCTGGAGGACTCCGGTAGTACTTTTCTTGTATAGTTCTCCTTCATGGACTTTGTAGGCTTTCGAGCGTCGAACGATGCGACGGGCCTCAGTCTGATCGTCAGGGAGCTCATTCCTAGTAAGGTAGGCGAGGAAAGGTTCGGTCCATGGGGCAATTATAGCCATGATCTCGTCGGCCGAGGGTGTTACTTCGGTGTCCGAGCCCCCGATGATGTCGGAACTGTGTTCGGGATCTGGGGGTGTGATCGTCTCCGGACCAGGGTTCCCGCTCTCGTCTTGCCACACAACCGATGGCTTGAAGAGCCTTTCCACAAAGGTGTTAGGTGGGACGGGATCGCGTTTAGCGCCCATGCGAGCCAGGATGTCCGCGGCTTGATTACTTTCTCGGGCCACGTGATGAAACTCGAGCCCCTCGAACCGAGCTGATATTTTGAGTACGGCGTTGCGGTAAGCCGCCATCTTCGGATACTTTGCGTCGAATTCTCCGTTTATTTGGGATATTGCGAGGTTGGAATCCCCACGTACTTCGAGGCACTGTATGCCCATGGAGACGGCCATCCGGAGACCGTGCAGTAGGGCCTCGTATTCGGCTGCGTTGTTAGAGTCTGTGTATAATATTTGTAGCACATAGCGGACTGTGTCTCCTATGGGGGATGTCAAGACGACACCAGCCCCAAGTACGGCTAGCATTTTAGAGCCGTCGGAGTGCATCACCCAGTTGGAATATGTGTCGTAATCTTTAGGGAGTTCAGCCTCTGTCCATTCAGCGACGAAGTCAGCCAACACCTGAGATTTAATGGCTCAGCATGGTTTGTACGTTATTTCAAATGGTAAGAGCTCAATGGCCCATTTGGCAATCCGGCCGGTGGCATCCCGATTGTTTATAATATCATTGAGTGGTACCTCGGAAGCCACCGTGATCGAGCACTCTTGAAAGTAGTGCCGCAACTTGCGGGATGCCATAAAGACCACATAGGCTATCTTTTGATAATGCGGGTATCGGGATTTGCATGGTGTAAGGACCGTCGATACATAGTATACTGGTTTTTGAAGTGGGAATTTATGTCCCTCTTCCTCTCGTTCAACGACGAGCACCGCACTCACCACCTGGTGAGTTGCAGATATGTAGAGCAACATCGGCTCGCCAATGTTTGGTGCGGCCAGGATTGGGTTGTTTGCTAACAAAGTTTTTATTTCTTCCAATCCGGCTGTGGCAGCGTCCGTCCACGCGAAGTGGTCGGTGCATCGGAGCAGGCGATACAATGGCAACGCCTTTTCTCCTAGTCTGGAGATAAAACGGCTCAAAGCTGCCACACACCCGGCTAGTTTTCGGACCTGCTTGAGGTCTGTTGGTGTTGCCAATTGTGACAAGGCTCGGATTTTGGCTGGGTTTGCTTCGATTCCTCTATTGCAGACAATGAACTCGAGCAGTTTTCCGGCGGGGACGCCGAAAATGCACTTTTCCGGATTGAGCCGTATGTCATATGCTCGGAGGTTTTCGAAAGTAAGGCGTAGGTCCCCTACCAAGGATTCAACATGCTTGGTTTTGATGACTACGTCATCGACATATGCCTCCACAGTCTTGCCGATTTGCTTTTCTAGGCATGTTTGAATCATGCGCTGGTAAGTGGCGCCGGCGTTTTTGAGCCTGAAGGGCATAGTGTTGAAACAGAAGGGCCCATACGGGGTGATGAATGCCGTTGCGGCCTGGTCGGATTCCTTCATCTTAATTTGATGGTATCCGGAGTATGCGTCAAGGAAACACAGTGAATCGTGTCCCGCGGTTGCGTCAATAATCTGGTCAATGCAAGGTAGTGGGAAGGGGTCCTTAGGGCAAGCCTTATTAAGGTCCTTGAAATCGTCACACAGGCGCCAGGATTTATCCTTCTTCGGTACCATGACCAGGTTCACTAGCCAGTCCGGATGTTTGATCTCTCTAATAAACCCGGCTTCAAGTAGCTTGGCTAGCTCCTCCCCCATAGCCTGCCGTTTGGGTTCGAAAAATCGCCGCAGCATTTGCTTGACTGCTTTGTGTCCCTTCAATATATTGAGACTATGCTCGGCCAGTCGGCGTGGGATTCCTGGCATATCCGAAGGGTGCCAGGCGAAGATGTCCCAATTCTCTCGCAAAAAACGTGTGTAATGCGGCGTCGACCGTCGGCTCCAGCTGCGCCCCAATGGACGCTGTCTTCTTGGGGTCCGTCGGGTGAACTTGAAATTTGACTATTCCGTCCGCTGGCTTGAAGGAAGTGGACTTAGGTCTCTTATCGAGGATTACATCATCCATGTCCACTGTAGAACATAGGGTGGTCAATTCTTCGGCCGCGAGGGCCTCGGATAGTGCCTCGAGGGCCAAAGAGGCGGTTTTATTTTTGGCGCAGAGTGCTATGTCCGGATCACTGGTGATAGTGATAACTCCGTTGGGACCGGGTGATAACCCACAAGTATAGGGGATCAATTGTAGCCTCTTTCGATAAGTAAGAGTGTCGAACCCAACGAGGAGCTAAAGGTAGCACAAATATTCCCTCAAGTTCTATCGACCACCGATACAACTCTAAGCACGCTTAACGTTCGCTTTACCTAGAACAAGTATGAAACTAGAAGTACTTTGTAGGTGTTGTTGGATAGGTTTGCAAGAATATAAAGAGCACGTAAATAAAAACTAGGGGCTGTTTAGGTAAAGAAGCAATAAATTTAGTATAGCGAGTGTGGAAAAGTGGTGGTAGGAATTGCGAAATTGTCCCTAAGCAATTGACTACGTTACTAGACCGATAGCAAGTTTTATGTGGGAGAGGCCACTGCCATCATGTCATCCCTGACTTGGAATTCTATGCACTTATGATTGGAACTATTAGCAAGCATCCGCAACTACTAACGTTCATTAAGGTAAAACCCAACCATAGCATTAAGATATATTGGCCCCCCTTCAATCCCGTATGCATCAATTTCTATGCTAGGTTGAAGCTTCTGTCACTCTGGCCCTCCAATACATAGTCTTATCAACATACAACTAACCCTATGGTGTGATACACGCACGGGCTCATATGATGGGAACCAAAGGACAGCAACATAACCACAAGCAAATTAAACCAATCATAGCAATTCACCAATTACCGATAGGACAACGAAAATCTACTCAGATATCATAGGATGGCAACACATCATTGGATAATAATATGAAGCATAAAGCACCATGTTCAAGTAGAGGGTACAGCGGGTTGCGGGAGAGTGGATCACTGTAGATAGATGGGGGAAGGTGATGAAGATGTTGGTGAAGACGAAGGAGGTGTTGGTGTAGAGCGCCGTCGCACGATGATGGCCCCGGCAGTGTTCCGACGCCACTGGGAGAGATGGGGAGAGAGCCCCCCTTCTTCTTCTTCTTCCTTGACCTTCTCCCTAGATGGGAGAAGGATTTCCCCTCTGGTCCTTGGCTTCCATGGCATGGGAGGGGCGAGAGCCCCTCCAAGATTGTACCTGTCTCTCCGTCTCTCTCCGTTTCTGCATTCAGATTCTGGCCTTTCACCATTTCTTATATTCCCGGAGATCCGTAACTCCGATTGGGCTGAAATTTTAACACGATTCGTATCCGGATATTGGCTTTCTTGCGGTGAAAGAAGGGCACCAACTGCCTTACGGGGTGGCCACGAGGGTCAGGGGCGCGCCCACCCCCCTGGGGCGCGCCCCCCTGCCTCGTGGCCCCCTCGGGCATCGTCTCGCGTGGATTCTTCTTCCCAAAAAACACATATATTCCAAAAAAATCTTCGTAAGTTTTTATCCCGTTTGGACTCCGTTTGATATGGATTTTCTACGAAACAATAAAAATGCAACAAATAGGAACTGGCACTGGATCAATATGTTAGTCCCAAAAATAGTATAAAAAGTTGCCAAAAGTATATGAAAGTTGTATAATATTGGCATGGAAGAATCAAAAATTATAGATACGACGGGGACGTATCAGCAGCCCCAAGCTTAATTCCTCCTTGTCCTCGAGTAGGTAAATGATAAAAAAGATAATTTTTGATGTGGAATGATACCTAGCATAATCTTGATCATGTAATCTAATCATGGCATGAATATTAAGACACGAGTGATTCAAAGCAATAGTCTATCATTTGACACGAAGACAATAATACTTCAAGCATACTAATAAAACAATCATGTCTTTTCAAAATAGCATGGCCAAAGAAAGTTATCCCTACAAAATCATATGGTCTGGCTATGCTCCATATTCACCACAAAAAGTATTTAAATCATGCACAACCCCGGTTTTAGCCAAGTAATTGTTTCATACTTTAGTATTCTCAAACTTTTTCAACTTTCACGCAATACATGAGCGTGAGCCGTGGTTATAGCACTATAGGTGGAATAGAGTATGATGGTGGAGGTTGTGTGGAGAAGACAAAAAGGAGAAAGTCTCACATCGACGCGGCTAGTCAACGGGCTATGGAGATGCCCATCAATTGATGTCAATGTGAGGAGTAGGGATTGCCATGCAACAGATGCACTAAGAGCTATAAGTGTATGAAAGCTCAAACTGGAAACTAAGTGGGTGTGCATCCAACCTGCTTGCTCATGAAGACCTCGGACATTTGAGGAAGCCCATCATCGGAATATACAAGCCAAGTTCTATAATGAAAATTCCCACTAGTATATGAAAGTGATAACTCAAGAGACTCTCTATATGAAGAACATGGTGCTACTCTGAAGCACATGTGTGGTAAAAGGATAGTAACATTGCCCCTTCTCTCTTTTTCTCTCATTTTTTTTTGTTTTCTCTTTTTTTAGAGACTCCCCTTTTTTTTTGGAGACTCTTTTGGCCTCTCTTTTTTCATTTCCTCACATGGGGCAATGCTCCAATAATGATGATCATCACACTTTTATTTACTTACAACTCGATACTACAACTCGAAAAAACTAATACATGATAACTATATGCATGCCTCTGGCAGTGTACCAGGATGTGAAATGGTCTAGCATAGCAAAGATATCAAAAAACGGACAAGCCATGAAAATATCATGCTAGCTGTCTTACGATCATGCAAAGCAATATGACAATGAATGCTCAAGTCATGTATATGATTGATACGTCTCCAACGTATCTATAATTTTTGATTGTTCCATGCTATTATATTATCCATCTAGGATGTTTTATATGCATTTATATGCTATTTTATATGATTTTCGGGACTAACCTATTAACCTAGAGCCTAGTGCCAGTTTCTGTTTTTTCCTTGTTTTTAAGTATCGCAGAAAAGGAATACCAAACGGAGTCCAACTGACGTGCCAATTTTTGATGATTTTTTATGGACCAAAAGAAGCCCCCGGAGTAAAAGAGTTGGGCCAGAAGAGTCCCGAGTTGTCCATAAGGGTGGAGGGCGCGCCCACCCCCTGGGCGTGGGCCCCTATCTCATGGATGACTCAGAGACCCCCCTGACGTGAGACCGACGCCAAAAATTCCTATAAATACAGAAACCTCCAGAAAATAACCTAGATCGGGAGTTCCGCCGCCGCAAGCCTCTGTAGCCACCGAAAACCAATCTAGACCCGTTCCGGCACCCTGCCGGAGGGGGGAATCCCTCTCCGGTGGCCATCTTCATCATCCCGGCGCTCTCCATGACGAGGAGGGAGTAGTTCACCCTTGGGGCTGAGGGTATGTACCAGTAGCTATGTGTTTGATCTCTCTCTCTCTCGTGTTCTTGTTTTGGCACGATCTTGATGTATCGCGAGCTTTGCTATTATAGTTGGATCTTATGATGTTTCTCCCCCTCTACTCTCTTGTAATGGATTGAGTTTTCCCTTTGAAGTTATCTTATCGGATTGAGTCTTTAAGGATTTGAGAACACTTGATGTATGTCTTGCATGTGCTTATCTATGGTGACAATGGGATATTCGCGTGATCTACTTGATGTATGTTTTGGTGATCAACTTGCGGGTTCAGTGACCTTGTGAACTTATGCATAGGGGTTGGCACACGTTTTCGTCTTGACTCTCCGGTAGAAACTTTGGGGCACACTTTGAAGTTCTTTGTGTTGGTTGGATAGATGAATCTGAGATTGTGTGATTCATATCGTATAATCATACCCACGGTTACTTGAGCTGACATTGGAGTATCTAGGTGACATTAGGGTTTTGGTTGATTTGTGTCTTAAGGTGTTATTCTAGTACGAACTCTAGGATAGATCGAACGGAAAGAATAGCTTCGTGTTATTTTACTACGGACTCTTGAATAGATCCATCAGAAAGGATAACTTTGAGGTGGTTTCGTACCCTACAATAATCTCTTCGTTTGTTCTCCGCTATTAGTGACTTTGGAGTGACTCTTTGTTGCACGTTGAGGGATTGTTGTATGATCCAATTATGTTATTATTGTTGAGAGAACTTGCACTATGAAAGTATGAACACTAGGCCTTGTTTCAACGCATTGCAATACCGTTTATGCTCACTTTTATCATTAGTTTGCTGTTTTTATATTTTTAGATTACAAATACTCATATCTATCATCCATATTGCACTTGTATCACCATCTCTTCGCCGAACTAGTGCACCTATACAATTTACCATTGTATTGGGTGTGTTGGGGACACAAGAGACTCTTTGTTATTTGGTTGCAGGGTTGCTTGAGAGAGACCATCTTCATCCTACGCCTCCCACGGATTGATAAACCTTAGGTCATCCACTTGAGGGAAATTTGCTACTGTCCTACAAACCTCTGCACTTGGAGGCCCAACAACGTCTACAAGGAGAAGGTTGCGTAGTAGACATCAATGATGATGATGGAAGTTGCATGGCAATATATCTCGGAATGGCTATGGAAATGCCATAATAGGTAGGTATGGTGGCTGTTTTGAGGAAGATATAAGGAGGCTTATGTGTGATAGAGCATATCGTATCACGGGGTTTGGATGCACCGGCGACGTTTGCACCAACTCTCGAGGTGAGAAAGGGCAATGCACGGTACCGAAGAGGCTAGCAATGATGGAAGAGTGAGAGTGCGTATAATCCATGGACTCAACATTAGTCATAAATAACTCACATACTTATTGCAAAAATTTATTACCATCGAAAAAAAGTACTACACACATGCTCCTAGGGGAAGGGTTGGTAGGAGTTAACCTTCGCGCGATCCCGACCTCCACACAAAGGATGACAATCAAAAAATAAAGCATGCTCCGACTTCGTTACATAACAGTTCACCATACGTGCATGCTTCGGGAATCACAAACCTCAACACAAGTATTTCTACTAATCCACAATTACTCAGTAGCACGACTCTAATATCACCACCTTTATATCGCAAAACTATTGCAAGGAATGAAACATATCATATTCAGTGATCTACAAGTTTTATGTAGGATTTTATGACTAACCATGTGAATGACCAATTCCTGTCATCTCTCTAAATAGATATAAGTGAAGCAAGATAGTTTAATTCTTTCTACAAAAGATATGCCCACGCTCTAACAAATATAAGTGAAGCAAAAGAGCATTCTACAAATGGCGGTTTCCTATGTGTAGGGAAACAGGCAATCCAAACTTCAAATGATATAAGGGAAGCACATGAAGCATTCTATAAAGCCATACTCAAAAGATTTAAGTGAAGTGCAATGAGCATTCTATAAATCAACCATGGACTATCTCATACCAGCATGGTGCATAAAATAAAAGTGAAAAACTAAATGCAAAAGACGCTCCAAGATTTGCACATATCGCATGAACGAATGATGGGATGCCTTCCGGGGCATCCCCAAGCTTAGACGCTTGAGTCTACTTGAATATTTACTTGGGGTGCCTTGGGAATCCCAAGCTTGAGCTCTTGCCTCTCCTCCTTCTCCTCACATCGAGACCTCCTCGATCTTCGAACACTTCCTCCACACAAAACTTAACCGAACTTTTAGTGGCGGGGTTAGTGAATATGGCAAAGAAATCCTATTATGTACTGCTGTAACATTATTGTATAATTATAAACAAACATTACCCACTGTATGCTATCACAATTCTATGTCCTCAAGTCAAGGAGGGTTCAACAAGAGTTCAAACATATGCAAATAATGAAGCTATAACAGCAATCTGTGAAAACAGGACAGTCTGTAAAGATTCAAACATCCACCATACTTCTGTCACCCAAAAAGTTCTGAAAAAAATTAGGAAAAATAAAAAATTTGTATAGAAAGACTGTTCAACAAGTTTCAGAACCGTTTGGCGTTCCAGTAAAAAATGTAAAATCGAGCACTACAGCCAAAGTTTTTGTTTCTGCACCGCACAAACCAACAAGCAATCTAATCATCCTAAAGGCATATCTTGGCACATTATTTTATAATACAATGGAATTGTACATGGGGTTAATTATTTTTGTTGAAAAGTTTCTGTAATTAGGATTCACAAAGTTTCCGTGAGCATGAACAAAGTTCAAGGCTAGCTCCCACTTTAACAATGCTCGTCTTTCTCACTTTCGCTGTTCTTTTTGAAAAAGTTTTAGGTTCCCCTCTTTATTTTTTTGTTTTTTAACTTTATAAAAGCACTCAAAAGAAATAAATGACTGTCTAAAACTTCCGGGTTGTCTCCCTGGCAGCGCTTTCTTTAAAGCCATTAAGCTAGGCATATAGTGCTCAAGTAATGGATCCACCCGGATCCCAAGGTATATCAAAGCCAATTTTAATTAACAATGATTTGTGATTTAGTAGTGAGCACAAAGTAACATATATCATGCAACAACGAATTCTAACTCTCTTCCTATGCATCGGCATGTCATAAAAGAACAATTCATGAACATATAGTAAAGGCCAATGCATAGTATAGACAGTTTCTTGCAATTTTATCATATTGGAAACATGGAGAGGCGGAGATGCAGTTCCTCTCTCATAATAATTGCAAGTAGGAGCAGCATCCACATGCATATTATATTCATCAAAATTACCATGTGCAACGGTAAAAGGCAACCCATCAATATAATCCTTAATAAGCACAAACTTCTCCGATATAGTGTAGTTTGGAGAATTCAAAAAGATAATAGGGCTATCATGCGTGGGTGCAATAGAAACAATTTCATTCTTAACATAAGGAACTATAGCAAGTTCATCTCCATAAGCATCATTCATATTGGTATCATGGCCACAAGCATAGCAAGCATCAAGTTCATCAAAAAGGGGTATTTCAAAAGAATCAAAGGGATCATAGCAATTATCATAGCAATCATCCTTCGGTAAGCACGAAGGGAAATTAAGCAATGTATGAGTTGAAGAGTTACTCTCATTAGAAGGTGGGCACGGGTAGCTAATCCGCTCTTCCTCCTTTTGTTCTTCGCTCTCCTCATCATTTTTTTCATCCAATGAGCTCACAGTTTCATCAATTTCTTCTTCCATAGACTCCTGCAAAATATTAGTCTCTTCCTGGACAGCGGAGACTTTATCAAGAAATGCATCAATATCGGCATTATTTTCATAGTTCTCATAGCAATATTCAAATATAGCAAAATGTTGAGATCTATAAACAGCATCATCACAATCTTCATACTCTATAAACAAACATTCAATTTCATAAGCACCCTTAAAAGCAACAAATTCTTCTATTCGTTCCACATCATAATAATCATATATACCATTAGCATAAGAAGCTAAGGTTTCATTATCATTAAATTTGCATGAAAAGGGAAGATGTGGAGCATAAATCCTAGAGCAACAAGTATAGTCATATCTCAAGCATAGTTGTCGAGCATACCAACGCAACATATAAATTTGATCCCATAATAGTTTCCCTTTTTGAGTCAAGAGATAATCCCTAAAGTATTCACGTTGATCCAACGTGTCTCCCATTACATAATTGAATGGGGTTTTCTCAGGATTATCAAAGTAGTGCATAATATCTTTCACATAATGAGCATCGAGGGTTTTAGGAGGTTCCCCATCTCCATGAGCAGCAAGTAAACCTAATTTTTTTTGGCATTTCGTGTTCCATATCCATAACTAAAGATAGATAACAACTAAGAACAACAAATAAAATATACTTAGTGATAAAGCAAACAAACACACACGAGGATATTCACCCCACGCTATTGCTCCCCGGCAACGGCACCAGAAAAAGGTCTTGATAACCCACAAGTATAGGGGATCAATTTTAGCCTCTTTTGATAAGTAAGAGTGTCGAACCCAACAAGGAGCTAAAGGTAGAACAAATATTCCCTCAAGTTCTATCGACCACCGATACAACTCTACGCACGCTAAACGTTCGCTTTACCTAGAACAAGTATGAAACTAGATGTACTTTGTAGGTATTGTTGGATAGGTTTGCAAGAATATAAAGAGCACGTAAATAAAAACTAGGGGCTGTTTAGGTAAAGAAGCAATAAAGTTAGTATAGCGAGTGTGGAAAAGTGGTGGTAGGAGTTGCGAAATTGTCCCTAAGCAATTGACTACGTTACTAGACCGATAGCAAGTTTTATGTGGGAGAGGCCACTGCCAGCATGTCATCCCTGACTTGGAATTCTATACACTTATGATTGGAACTATTAGCAAGCATCCGCAACTACTAACGTTCATTAAGGTAAAACCCAACCACAGCATTAAGATATATTGGTCCCCCTTCAATCCCGTATGCATCAATTTCTATGCTAGGTTGAAGCTTTTGTCACTCTTGCCCTCCAATACATAGTCCTATCAACATACAAGTAACCCTATGGTGTGATCCACGCGCGGGCTCATATGATGGGAACCAAAGGACAGCAACATAACCACAAGCAAATTAAACCAATCATAGCAATTCACCAATTACCGATAGGACAACGAAAATCTACTCGGACATCATAGGATGGCAACACATCATTGGATAATAATATGAAGCATAAAGCACCATGTTCAAGTAGAGGGTACAGCGGGTTGCCGGAGAGTGGATCGCTGTAGATAGATGGGGGAAGGTGATGAAGATGTTGGTGAAGATGAAGGAGGTGTTGGTGTAGATCGCAGTCGCAAGATGATGGCCCCGACAGTGTTCCGGCGCCACTAGGAGAGATGGGGAGAGAGCCCCCCTTCTTCTTCTTCTTCCTTGACCTTCTCCCTAGATAGGAGAAGGGTTTCCCCTCTGGTCCTTGGCTTCCATGGCATGGGAGGGGCGAGAGCCCCTCCGAGATTGGACCTGTCTCTCTGTCTCTCTCTGTTTCTGCATTCAGATTCTGGCCTTTCACCGTTTATTATATTCCCAGAGATCCGTAACTCCGATTGGGCTGAAATTTTAACACGATTCATAAACGGATATTGGCTTTCTTGCGGTGAAAGAAGGGCACCAACCGCCTTACGGGGTGGCCACGAGGGTTAGGGGCGCGCCCACCCCCCTGGGGCACGCCCCCTGCCTCGTGGCCCCCTCGGGCATCATCTCGCGTTGATTCTTCTTCCCAAAAAACACATATATTCCAAAAAAATCTTCGTAAGTTTTTATCCCGTTTGGACTCCGTTTGATATGGATTTTCTGCGAAACAATAAACATGCAACAAATAGGAACTGGCACTGGGCACTGGATCAGTATGTTAGTCCCAAAAATAGTATAAAAAGTTGCCAAAAGTATATGAAAGTTGTATAATATTGGCATGGAAGAATCAAAAATTATAGATACGACGGGGACGTATCAGCAGCCCCAAGCTTAATTCCTCCTTGTCCTCGAGTAGGTAAATTATAAAAAAGATAATTTTTTATGTGGAATGCTACCTAGCATAATCTTGATCATGTAATCTAATCATGGCATGAATATTAAGACACGAGTGATTCAAAGCAATAGTCTATCATTTCACATTAAGACAATAATACTTCAAGCATACTAATAAAACAATCATGTCTTTTCAAAATAGCATGGCCAAAGAAAGTTATCCCTACAAAATCATATGGTCTGGCTATGCTCCATATTCACCACACAAAGTATTTAAATCATGCACAACCCCGGTTTTAGCCAAGCAATTGTTTCATACTTTAGTATTCTCAAACTTTTTCAACTTTCACGCAATACATGAGCGTGAGCCATGGTTATAGCACTATATATAGGTGGAATAGAGTATGATGGTGGAGGTTGTGTGGAGAAGACCAAAAGGAGAAAGTCTCACATCAATGCGGCTACTCAACGGGCTATGGAGATGCCCATCAATTGATGTCAATGTGAGGAGTAGGGATTGCCATGCAACAGATGCACTAAGAGCTATAAGTGTATGAAAGCTCAAACTGGAAACTAAGTGGGTGTGCATCCAACTTGCTTGCTCATGAAGACCTCAGGCATTTCAGGAAGCCCATCATCGGAATATACAAGCCAAGTTCTATAATGAAAATTCCCACTAGTATATGAAAGTGATAACTCAAGAGACTCTCTATATGAAGAACATGGTGCTACTCTGAAGCACATGTGTGGTAAAAGGATAGTAACATTGCCCCTTCTCTCTTTTTCTCTCATTTTTTTCTCTTTTTTAGAGACTCCCCTCTTTTTTTGGAGACTCTTTTGGCCTCTTCTTTTCATTTCCTCACATGGGGCAATGCTCTAATAATGATGATCATCACACTTTTATTTACTTACAACTCGATACTACAACTCAGAAAAACTAATACATGATAACTATATGCATGCCTCTGGCAGTGTACCAGGATGTGAAATGATCTAGCATAGCAAAGATATCAAAAAACGGACAAGCCATGAAAATATCATGCTAGCTGTCTTACGATCATGCAAAGCAATATGACAATGAATGCTCAAGTCATGTATATGATTGATACGTCTCCAACATATATATATAATTTTTGATTGTTCCATGCTATTATATTATCCATCTAGGATGTTTTATATGCATTTATATGCTATTTTATATGATTTTTGGGACTAACCTATTAACCTAGAGCCCAGTGCCAGTTTCTGTTTTTTCCTTGTTTTTAAGTATCGCAGAAAAGGAATACCAAACGGAGTCCAACTAACGTGCCAATTTTTGATGATTTTTTATGGACCAAAAGAAGCCCCCGGAGTAAAAGAGTTGGCCAGAAGAGTCCCGAGCTGTCCACAAGGGTGGAGGGCGCGCCTACCCCCCTGGGCGTGGGCCCCTATCTCGTCGATGACTCAGAGACCCCCCTGACGTGAGACCGACGCCAAAAATTCCTATAAATACAGAAACCTCCAGAAAATAACCTAGATCGGGAGTTCCGCCGCCGCAAGCCTCTGTAGCCACCGAAAACCAATCTAGACCCGTTCCGGCACCCTGCCGGAGGGGGGAATCCCTCTCCGGTGGCCATCTTCATCATCCCGGCGCTCTCCATGACGAGGAGGGAGTAGTTCACCCTTGGGGCCGAGGGTATGTACCATTAGCTATGTGTTTGATCTCTCTCTCTCTCTCTCTCGTGTTCTTGATTTGGCACGATCTTGATGTATCGCGAGCTTTGCTATTATAGTTGGATCTTATGATGTTTCTCCCCCTCTACTCTCTTGTAATGGATTGAGTTTTCCCTTTGAAGTTATCTTATCGGATTGAGTCTTTAAGGATTTGAGAACACTTGATGTATGTCTTGCATGTGCTTATCTATGGTGACAATGGGATATTCGCGTGATCTACTTGATGTATGTTTTGGTGATCAACTTGCGGGTTCAGTGACCTTGTGAACTTATGCATAGGGGTTGGCACACGTTTTCGTCTTGACTCTCCGGTAGAAACTTTGGGGCACACTTTGAAGTTCTTTGTGTTGGTTGGATAGATGAATCTGAGATTGTGTGATTCATATCGTATAATCATACCCACGGTTACTTGAGCTGACATTGGAGTATCTAGGTGACATTAGGGTTTTGGTTGATTTGTGTCTTAAGGTGTTATTCTAGTACGAACTCTAGGATAGATCGAACGGAAAGAATAGCTTCGTGTTATTTTACTACGGACTCTTGAATAGATCCATCAGAAAGGATAACTTTGAGGTGGTTTCGTACCCTACAATAATCTCTTCGTTTGTTCTCCGCTATTAGTGACTTTGGAGTGACTCTTTGTTGCACGTTGAGGGATTGTTGTATGATCCAATTATGTTATTATTGTTGAGAGAACTTGCACTATGAAAGTATGAACACTAGGCCTTGTTTCAACGCATTGCAATACCGTTTATGCTCACTTTTATCATTAGTTTGCTGTTTTTATATTTTTAGATTACAAATACTCATATCTATCATCCATATTGCACTTGTATCACCATCTCTTCGCCGAACTAGTGCACCTATGCAATTTACCATTGTATTGGGTGTGTTGGGGACACAAGAGACTCTTTGTTATTTGGTTGCAGGGTTGCTTGAGAGAGACCATCTTCATCCTACGCCTCCCACGGATTGATAAACCTTAGGTCATCCACTTGAGGGAAATTTGCTACTGTCCTACAAACCTCTGCACTTGGAGGCCCAACAACGTCTACAAGGAGAAGGTTGCGTAGTAGACATCAATGATGATGATGGAAGTTGCATGGCTATATATCTCGGAATGGCTATGGAAATGCCATAATAGGTAGGTATGGTGGCTGTTTTGAGGAAGATATAAGGAGGCTTATGTGTGATAGAGCATATCGTATCACGGGGTTTGGATGCACCGGCGACGTTTGCACCAACTCTCGAGGTGAGAAAGGGCAATGCACGGTACCGAAGAGGCTAGCAATGATGGAAGGGTGAGAGTGCGTATAATCCATGGACTCAACATTAGTCATAAAGAACTCACATACTTATTGCAAAAATTTATTACCATCAAAACAAAGTACTACACGCATGCTCCTAGGGGAAGGGTTGGTAGGAGTTAACCATCGCGCGATCCCGACCTCCACACAAAGGATGGCAATCAAAAAATAAAGCATGCTCCGACTTCGTTACATAACGGTTCACCATACGTGCATGCTTCGGGAATCACAAACCTCAACACAAGTATTTCTACTAATCCACAATTACTCACTAGCACGACTCTAATATCACCACCTTTATATCGCAAAACTATTGCAAGGAATCAAACATATCATATTCAGTGATCTACAAGTTTTATGTAGGATTTTATGACTAACCATGTGAATGACCAATTCCTGTCATCTCTCTAAATAGATATAAGTGAAGCAAGAGAGTTTAATTCTTTCTACAAAAGATATGCCCAGGCTCTAACAAATATAAGTGAAGCAAAAGAGCATTCTACAAATGGCGGTTTTCTATGTGTAGGGAAACAGGCAATCCAAACTTCAAATGATATAAGCGAAGCACATGAAGCATTCTATAAAGCCATACTCAAAAGATTTAAGTGAAGTGCAATGATCAACCATGGACTATCTCATACCAGCATGGTGCATAAAATAAAAGTAAAAAACTAAATGCAAAAGACGCTCCAAGATTTGCACATATCGCATGAACGAAAGATGGGATGCTTGTTGAAGAAAGATGGGAGGCCTTCCGGGGCATCCCCAAGCTTAGACGCTTGAGTCTACTTGAATATTTACTTGGGGTGCCTTGGGAATCCCCAAGCTTGAGCTCTTGCCTCTCCTCCTTCTCCTCACATCGAGACCTCCTCGATCTTCGAACACTTCCTCCACACAAAACTTAACCGAACTTTTAGTGGCGGGGTTAGTGAATATGGCAAAGAAATCCTATTATGTACTGCTGTAACATTATTCTATAATTATAAACAAACATTACCCACTGTATGCTATCACAATTCTATGGCCTCAAGTCAAGGAGGGTTCAACAAGAGTTCAAACATATGCAAATAATGAAGCTATAACAGCAATCTGTGAAAACAGGACAGTCTGTAAAGATTCAACCATCCACCATACTTCTGTCACCCAAAAAGTTCTGAAAAAATTTAGGAAAAATAAAAAATTTGTATAGCAAGACTGTTCAAAAAGTTTCAGAACCGTTAGGCATTCCAGTAAAAAATGTAAAATCGAGCACTACAGCCAAAGTTTTTGTTTCTGCATCGCACAAACCAACAAGCAATCTAATCATCCTAAAGGCAAATCTTTGCACATTATTTTTATAATAATTGAATTGTACATGGGGATAATTATTTTTGTTAAAAAATTTCTATAATTAAGATTCAAAAATTTCCGTGAGCATGAACAAAGTTCAAGGCTAGCTCCCACTTTAACAATGCTCGTCTTTCTCACTTTTGCTGTTCTTTTTGAAAACGTTTTAGGTTCCCCTCTTTATTTTTTTGTTTTTAAACTTTATAAAAGCACTCAAAAGAAATAAATGACTCTCTAAAACTTCCGGGTTGTCTCCCTGGCAGCGCTTTCTTTAAAGCCATTAAGCTAGGCATATAGTGCTCAAGTAATGGATCCACCCGGATCCCAAGGTATATCAAAGCCAATTTTAATTAACAATGATTTGTGATTTAGTAGTGAGCACAAAGTAACATATATCATGCAACAACGAATTCTAACTCTCTTCCTATGCATCGGCATGTCATAAAAGAACAATTCATGAACATATAGTAAAGGCCAATGCATAGTATAGACAGTTTCTTGCAATTTTATCATATTGGAAACATGGAGAGGCGGAGATGTAGTTCCTCTCTCATAATAATTGCAAGTAGGAGCAGCAACCACATGCATATTATATTCATCAAAATTACCATGTGCAACGGTAAAAGGCAACCCATCAATATAATCCTTAATAAGCACAAACTTCTCCGATATAGTGTAGTTTGGAGAATTCAAAAAGATAATAGGGCTATCATGCGTGGGTGCAATAGAAACAATTTCATTCTTAACATAAGGAACTATAGCAAGTTCATCTCCATAAGCATCATTCATATTGGTATCATGGCCACAAGCATAGCAAGCATCAAGTTCATCAAAAAGGGGTATTTCAAAAGAATCAAAGGGATCATAGCAATTATCATAGCAATCATCCTTCGGTAAGCACGAAGGGAAATTAAGCAATGTATGAGTTGAAGAGTTACTCTCATTAGAAGGTGGGCATGGGTAGCTAATCCGCTCTTCCTCCTTTTGTTCTTCGCTCTCCTCATCATTTTTTTCATCCAATGAGCTCACAGTTTCATCAATTTCTTCTTCCATAGACTCCTGCAAAATATTAGTCTCTTCCTGGACAGCGGAGACTTTATCAAGAAATGCATCAATATCGGCATTATTTTCATAGTTCTCATAGCAATATTCAAATATAGCAAAATGTTGAGATCTATAAACAGCATCATCACAATCTTCATACTCTATAAACAAACATTCAATTTCATAAGCACCCTTAAACGCAACAAATTCTTCTATTCGTTCCACATCATAATAATCATATATACCATTAGCATAAGAAGCTAAGGTTTCATTATCATTAAATTTACATGAAAAGGGAAGATGTGGAGCATTCATCCTAGAGCAACAAGTATAGACATATCTCAAGCATAGTTGTCGAGCATACCAACGCAACATATAAATTTGATCCCATAATAGTTTCCCTTTTTGAGTAAAGCGATAATCCTAAAGTATTCACATTGATCCAACGTGTCTCCCATTACATAATTGAATGGGGTTTTCTCAGGATTATCAAAGTAGTGCATAATATCTTTCACATAATGAGCATCGAGGGTTTTAGGAGGTTCCCCATCTCCATGAGCAGCAAGTAAACCTAATTTTTTTGGTATTTCGTGTTCCATATCCATAACTAAACATGGAGAACAACTAAGAACAGCAAATAAAATATACTTAGTGATAAAGCAAACAAGCACACACGAGAATATTCAACCTACGCTATTGCTCCCCGGCAACGGCGCCAGATAAAGGTCTTGATAACCCACAAGTATAGGGGATCAATTTGAGCCTCTTTTGATAAGTAAGAGTGTCGAACCCAACGAGGAGCTAAAGGTAGAACAAATATTCCCTCAAGTTCTATCGACCACCGATACAACTCTACGCATGCTTAACGTTCGCTTTACCTAGAACAAGTATGAAACTAGATGTACTTTGTAGGTGTTGTTGGATAGGTTTGCAAGAATATAAAGAGCACGTAAATAAAAACTAGGGGCTTTTTATGTAAAGAAGCAATAAAGTTAGTATAGCGAGTGTGGAAAAGTGGTGGTAGGAGTTGCGAAATTGTCCCTAAGCAATTGACTACGTTACTAGACCGATAGCAAGTTTTATGTGGGAGAGGCCATTGCCAGCATGTCATCCCTGACTTGGAATTCTATGCACTTATGATTGGAACTATTAGCAAGCATCCGCAACTACTAACGTTCATTAAGGTAAAACCCAACCATAGCATTAAGATATATTGGTCCCCCTTCAATCCCATATGCATCAATTTCTATGCTAGGTTGAAGCTTCTGTCACTCTTGCCCTCCAATACATAGTCCTATCAACATACAAGTAACCCTATGGTGTGATCCACGCGCGCACTCATATGATGGGCACCAAAGGAAAGCAACATAACCACAAGCAAATTAAACCAATCATATCAATTCACCAATTACCGATAGGACAACGAAAATCTACTCAGACATCATAGGATGGCAACACATCATTGGATAATAATATGAAGCATAAAGTACCATGTTCAAGTAGAGGGTACAGCGGGTTGCGGGAGAGTGGATCGCTGTAGATAGATGGGGGACGGTGATGAAGATGTTGGTGAAGATGACGGAGGTGTTGGTGTAGATCGCAGTCGCATGATGATGGCCCCGGCGGTGTTCCGGCGCCACCGGGAGAGAGGGGGACAGAGCCCCCCCCCCTTCTTTTTCTTCTTCCTTGACCTTCTCCCTAGATGGGAGAAGGGTTTCCCCTCTGGTCCTTGGCTTCCATGGCATGGGAGGGGTGACAGCCCCTCCGAGATTGGATCTGTCTCTCTGTCTCTCTCTGTTTCTGCGTTCAGATTCTCGCCTTTCACCGTTTCTTATATTCCCGGAGATCCGTAACTCCGATTGGGCTGAAATTTTAACATGATTTGTATCCGGATAATGGCTTTCTTGCGGCGAAAGAAGGGAACCAACCGCCTTACGAGGTGGCCACGAGGGTCAGAGGCGCGCCCCCTGCCTCGTGGCCCCCTCGGTCATCGTCTCGCGTTGATTCTTCTTCCCAAAAATCACATATATTCCAAAAAAACCTCCGTAAGTTTTTATCCCGTTTGGACTCCGTTTGATATGGATTTTCTGCGAAACAAAAAACATGCAACAAACAGGAACTGGCACTGGGCACTGGATCAATATGTTAGTCCCAAAAATAGTATAAAAACTTGCCAAAAGTATATGAAAGTTGTATAATATTGGCATGGAACAATCAAAAATTATAGATACAACGCAGACTTATCACCGGGCATTTTGAGCTTCATATACCCGTAATGGGGTATAGATTGAAAGCGTGTGAATGCGTCTCGCCCCAGCAGGGCGTGATACCCGCTGTTGAAAGGTGCCACATGGAAGAGTAACTCTTCAGAGCTATAGTTTTCCGGCGTGCCGAATGCCACATCGAGTTTGATTTTCCCCGGGCATCTTGCTTCCCGACTGGGTATAATGCCCCGAAAGGTTGTATGACTCTGCTCAATGCGACTCCTATCCATTTGCATTTTATTGAGCGTGTCCTCATAGATGAGATTCAGTCCGCTGCCACCGTCCATTAACACTTTAGTGAGCCGAAAGCCGTCCACAATTGGGTTTAGGACCAAAGCGGCTGGTGCCCGGACTGAGCGGGACCTTGGTTCATCGTCGGCGTTGAAAGTAATCGCCGTTTCGTTCCAAGTGTTTACTGCTGCTACTTGGCAGACTTCGGTGAGGTCGCGTATTGCCCTTTTGCACCGATTATTTGATGAGAAGGTCTCGAAGACCGTGAATACTTTGAGATCGTTGTCCTCCGATGAGTACTTCTCTGAGGTAGTGTTGTTGAGGATAGCCTCGCCGCCCTTGGCCACTTGCCGGAGTATCCAACATGCTCGGAGGCTGTGCGTTGGATTGGTGTTCGGCGTTATGTGTATTTGACAGGGCCTATCGGGTCATTCCTCGAAGAGAGTTTTATGTCCAGAGAAGGGCTTAATTTTCTTGTGTGCGGGATGATGATCAGGTGCCCCGCGAAGGTGCATCTTTTTTGCTCGTCCGGGAGATGGCTTAAAGGCCTACGGTTCCCAGCGGGCTATCTGAGTTTTCCAAGCGCTTTCCATTGTGCAGTACTTCTGTACTATGTGTGCCAAATCTGCAAAGTGCGGTACGCGACGGCGGTTGAGGGCATTAAGGATTCCCTCATCCGTACAGTTGTTGTTAAATACTGAAATCGTGTCGTTGTCGCATCAATCTTTGATCTTCTTTCTAACAAGGAGGAATCTTGCCCAAAAGTGGTGGACTATTTCCTGAGGCTGCTGCCACACATACATTAGATCGTATATGTCCGGTGAACCGGAATTGCTTGGGGAATATTGTCTGTGGTGGGTGGGAGGGCTTAAATTCGCACCCTGACCCACAGTGGGATCCGGAGTTTTGTGAATTTCCGAGGTCACCAGCTCGGGCTCCAGAGTGTCCGGTGAGTTTTCGGGCTTAACGTCCGGTCATGTGTTCGGAGAACGGGGAGTGCCCTCCCGGAGACGGGTATCCGGCCCGCTGGGCTCGGAAATCCGAATATAGTTCGTTCTCAACGTAGGAGAAGAGTTATTGTTGGCATGTTCTTCCACAACCGCTATTAGATGGGTGATCGGCGGAGATTTGATTTCTCTTTGATCAGGTTTAAGCCCAATCCGATCATAATCAGTTCGACTCCCAAGGCGGCGATGCGATCTAGCAGCTCGTTCAAAGACGCTACATCTGCCAGATCCATCTTGTCCGAGTATTCGGGGCCGATGCGGAGATGATTTTTGGCGACTTCGGGGGCCGCCTTTGGCTTAATGGCCGAACGGGCGCCCGAGGACCCCTTAATCCAGGACTCCCTTAGCGGCTCGCAACGTAGTACTCAGTCTTAAATCTTCGCAGTTGACTGCCATTAATTTGTAGATAGATAGACAAGTACCAAGGAGCTGAAAACGGAAACCGTCCCATGTTCAGAAACGCATCGCTTCCTACCAGGGTCCTGTGGATGGATTATCTTGCGCTGGGGCTGCTTTTTGCTGAATTTTCTATATTTGTGTGGCCCAGTGGAAGTACTTCTGGTGGGGATAAAAGTCCTGCTGACAGAGTTTCAGACTTCAGAGTTCAAATATTTGAACTGAAATGATCCACTGATGATGACCCGATGATGTCTGAACGCTGTCCTAAAGATGGTGCACTCATTGTGGACATGGTGTATGTGAGCTCGAGCTCACATACACCTTTACTACAGTAAAATCATTATTTTTTTGGCAACAGACATCAATGTGTGTTTCACATGCGTGCCTATTTTCGTGATGAAATGATATTTGTGGAGGCCTCAGCAAAAAAGACAAAATCATGCTCGAAATAAAATGCTTTTGTAAGCATTTTGGAGCATCGATTTTGTTTTTTTACCGGGACCTGCATGACTGTCATTTTGTCATAACAAATTGCACGCATATGAAAAACACATCAACATTTGTTGTCAAAAAAAATCGGACTTTTTTGAACTTTTTAAATATATTTTTTGATTTTACTGTAGCAAAGGGTGCATGTGAGCTCGAGCTCACAAGAGCACTTTTGCACTTATTGTCCCTTAGTCACATTCGTTCTGCTTATGTTAGCATTGTCCGTCTTGATGGAAATGGATGTACTGGTATTGTATTAAGATGAGGATATGATATTGAGCAGAGGTCTTGACTACATTTAAAAACAGTGAGCTGTGAGAAACAGAGCAAGACAAGTTGGTTGTATTCATATTTTCCTTCCAAGCAATCTGAAGTTTAGCAGAAGAAACGTACATTAGGTTTGGATTTATTTCAGCGCTTTGTTTGAATCTTATTTCAATTAACTCATATGTTGTCTGAATGATGCTAGGCTTCAGCCTGATCGATGCTTAATGTCTTGCTCATTTTACTGTATTTTGTAAAACCCATCTATACCTACTAATGCGTTTCTCCAAAATTTCCATCCGTTCACCGTTGAAAATATTTTTTTTCTATTCGAGGTGGTACTAAATTTCTGTGCGTCTATCTGATAGAAAAGAAAAAAGGTTTGTCCACAATTTCGTTATTGGGCCTCATGTGCTCCGGCCCAATGAAGCCAGCCCACTTATTATTGCCCACACAGTTGGGAGGACCTTATTTCTCGCATGGAACAATAAATAGTTGACGCTTCCCTCCGGGCCCCTAAGACTGGGACGGCCCGTTTCCCCTTTGATGTTGTTCTATTTCTATTTTCCTTTTTCTGTTCCTTTTTCTTTCTCTTTTAAATTTCTTTTTCCTTTTTTTCTTCTTTATTTTATTTTTTCTGTCAAAATAAACATTTCAAAATATATATAGAATATCAATTTTTGTTCGAATATTTTAAAAATGGCCAGAATTCCAAAACTTCGCTCCTCTTTTAAAAAAAGTTTAAAACTTTTTAAAAAAAATCATGTTTTGAAATTTTCTCAACATTCAAAATATAATTCTCATTTTTTTAGAAAAATTCTTGTCTTCAAAAATTCTCCATGATTTTTTTATACAAAATACATTTTATAAACTTTTCCCTGTTTTAAAATATTCATGTTTTAGTGAAATGTTCACAAACCCAAAAGAATATATGCGTCTAAGAAAACATTTTCTAAAATTATTTTGCTTGTTTCCCTTAAAAAAATAAAAATTCAAAAATATTCATGTTTTCAAAATATTGTTTGTGAATTTCAAAAACTATTAATGTTTCTAATTTTGTTCGTGTTTTTCCAGATATAATGGAATTTTCAAAAAAAAATGTTCGTATTTTTAAAAATTGTTCAGGATTTAAAAAATTGTTCAAGTTTCCAAGAATATACACCAATTCATATTTTTTGAATGTTTAGAAAAATGAAAAAATATTTCTTATCTGACGCTATACTATCTTCTTAAATATTCGCGATGGCCATTGGTTAGCAGTGCGCGTTTGTTCTATGTTGATTGACTATAAATGAAAGAAATTGTGGGCACGTGTCAATAAAAGAGAATATTTCGTTTAGCTTTAATTAGAGCAAAATTATGGGCAATCGAGCACTAAAATAATCAAAGAGAATAAACCTAAAAAAGAATAGATATTCATGCCTGATTGTACTAATGAAACGGGATTTATGCGTTGCAATTAATAATTCACCCGGTTACGCCGTTGTAGGATAGAGTGATCAAAGCAACGGTGTGCCAAAGGTCGCTGCACAGACACCAAATGAGAAGGCACGCACAACCCCAAGCTGGAGGCGGACCCGGAGGATAAAAAGCATGAGTTGGGTTCTTGCCACCACGCCGACCAACCCCACCACTATCAAGATTTTGCGTGTCAAACATGTCCAGCGAAAAGACCATAACTCCTTACTCAATCGCCTATAATTGTGAAAACCTTTTTTTTGGATGACACGTCAATTATCTTTCCCGTTGCTTCTCGCAAAAAAAAAATCACCCCGTTGCAACGCACGGGCATATGTGCTAGTCTACTTTAATCACATAAAATCTTCTACTATTCCCAATGGGGAACGGGAAGGGAGATCGAGTTTGTGTGTCTCCTTTTTAAAAATTAACAGAGAGAGAGGGAGAGTACGTGTTGTCTGTATGTGTGTCGGTCAAGTCCTTCTGCTTGGGCCAAGCCCAAGAAAAGTGCAAGAAACAAATGCAAATGTAATATAGTTTTCCAAAAAATGTTCGTCATAAAAAAACTGAATGAATTTTTTAAAATGTTTTGAAAAATAAAAATAAACATATTAAAAAAATCCATGTTTTCCTAAACAAGAAAATAAAATAGATTGAAAGACTATTTCATGCACAACTCCTCTTTTGTCGGATGTGCGGGGCTGAATTGGGTCCTAACAAACGTCATTAGGGTGGCTTCTTCACGTTAGAATTTTACGGTCCAAAATGCTATGCCAGTATAAACTTATTTCTGGGCCAAATTGGATATAAGAAGTGTTGTGTAATGCTCGGAGCATGTTTAATTTTTTTGCCCATTGCAACCTGGAAATAGGCTTTCGCCCCGCTATATAGGTATAGCAACCACCCGATACAACTGAGAGTTCACTGCTAGGGCATACAACACAAGCACACCCAAAAAAGATAAAAGAGAAAGAAAAAGAAACTAATGACAACAGAGTAGGATCGACGAAAACAATGATGACCCCCAACCACTGCGCCCGCCGGAGAATTTCCACCACGCTCCTAGCACTTCGGACCGCCGCCATACCAAGCAACACCTTCAGAAAGGAATGTGGCGATGCCGATGCTGCTACCCGGACTGGTCCTAGGGTTTCCCCCGGTACACGGAGGGGTGTGTGGAGGCGGAATACCGATGCCCTTCAAAAGGAACGGTGGCGCCAGTGGGCATCACCGCGTCGGTGCCGGCCCAGCCGACAGGGATTTCTCTCGTACGCCAACCAACAACCTCGGCCGATCCGTCACACTCCACCAAATTTGCCGCCCACCAACATGCGCCACCACGGTCTTGGAATCGCCACCGCCGTCTCACCATGGTAAGCGAAGCGAGACTGATGGGTCCGACAAGGGACATCCGGGAACGAGGAGCGGCAGAATCAGCAGCCACGAGGGAGGGGACAACCTCCACCGCCCTCGGCGGTCACCGACCCGACGTAGCAAGAGGAGCACACCGCCACCGCATCGCTGTGTGCCGCCAACCGGAGATAGCGCCGCATGCCGTCGCCGCCTGACGCCACCGCCCAGAAAGGTAGACCAGCACCCACCACTACCAAGACAAGGAGGAGAGATCCCCCGCCGCCAGCCACCGCGGACGCGGGGGGAGGGCGCCCACGGTGGGATCTGGCGTCGCCGCCCGAGCCGCCCGCGAGGGGGACGACGCGGGGGCAAGGGGGATATTTTTTCTCGACAGTATCTTTACTATAGCTACTGACTCTGGGACGTGGAGTTATTGCGCGCGAGCTCATATGAGCTCGTTATCTGGTGCGTTCGATAGCCCATGTGGATGTGTGCCATGAGGTTATACGAGGAGTGGGAAAACGATAGAAAATCTATACTGTGCAGGAATACGTACGCAGCAGGCGGGGCTGGTGGGCTTGTCTGTAACGAGCGGGGCGACGTCCGTCAACCGATGACCATTTGGGTCGTGGGCTAGAATCGGGTTTTCCATCTGATCCGTGGCCCAGAATCTTTCCGACGACGGTAGGTCTGCTTGGTGCACGAATTGAATGCGTATTCCAGTGCCTTCTCGCCCCAAGCGGTGGTCTCGTTGAGGTCCTGGCGGCTGGAGAAGTTGGGACGACGAGCGTCGCGGGCGACCAGCCATGGAGTTCCTGCTACAACCAATACGCGGGTACGTCGCACTGCACTTTCTAGTGCAAACCCCACCTCCATCCCCACGCCCCTCCCCCGAACACCGGCCATCCCTACCCGCCCCAGCTGTCTCGTTTATGCTGTTGTCGTCCTTGATCTGCAGATTTAACATGCTTTTAGCCCCTGTTTTAGATCCACTTTCTTGGAAGAGGTTGGCGAAAGCTTGGTGCCGCCGGTGGCTCCGAAGCTGGCCTCTGTGGCGGCGGAGCACCATGTAGTGGATATGGTGGTCGACCTTCCAGTTGTGCAGTAGGAGACGTCGCCACCTGTGCACCAGGCCGCTAGCGGCCATGCGCAGATTGTGGTAGGACCGGCGTCAGCCGGGGTTAGGTTGGAGAGCTCACCCCCGTCATCAGAGTTGTCCACTGGGAAGATGAATCCGTGAGCCCCTGGGTGGAATAAGAGGTCAGTTGTGTTTGTTGGGCCTATTTAGCAGATTACAAACTGACATAACTATAGTGATAGGACAATTTGATTACTTTAACTGCATAACATGGCATATTTGTAGTGGTGTTGCTTAGGTTTTCAGCAACTAGGTGATTAGTTCTCGTGGAACAAGCGTGTACTTCAGAAGCCAGGAAATGGTCTGGTGTCTTTGTACATTTTAGAGCAGCTGTGTAGAAGGAAAGCTACGGTTTCATAGAATAAATTTCGGTTGGGACACCAATTGGACAAAGATTTGTATGAGTCTACAATTATCTGTACTGAGGCATTGTTTTTGCATGCATCCTCTTGGGGAAATTAGTATTTGCTGGCAAGATTGCCTGGTCCCTTCGTATTCGAATGTGAAGTTGGTTTTTCTGTCGCAGGTTGAGGATTGGAGCTGCAGCCCCGAGCAGGCCACCGTGTCCAAACCGCATCAGCGCGTTTGAGAAGGCAGTACGGAGTTTTGCTGAGAATCCTACGGAGAATGTTATCACGCCAGTTATCGGCACAACATTCGACTCGGTGGGTGAGGCTTACGACTTCTACAATTTGTACTCCTATGAGAAGGGATTTGGCATTCGTTATGGCAAAAGCAGGTTAAATGTGGAGAGGACAAAATGCATGCAGGAGATAGTTTGTGGTTGCTCAGTGAGTTAAACAATCTTTTTTCTAGTAGGACATGCAACTGAGATTATTTTCTCTGTGTCTGTATTGACATAATAACATGGAAAAACATTTGCACAGGGAAAAGCAGGTGCCGAGAACACAAGATCTTGTCGTTGTGAGTGTCCTGCTCTAATTAGGCTGCTACGAGCAGAGGACAAAGGATGGTATATTGCGGAGCATAGGGATACGCACAACCACTCGTTGTCGCCTAATTGCGGTGAGACAATCCACTGGCCATCACACAAACACATTGATGTGTACACCAGAGATCTTGTGAAGCAGTTGAGGCAGAACAATGTGAATTTGGCAAAGGTGTACAACATCGTTGGCGTTTTTTTTTTATCGATGGAAAATGTTCCGTTCACAAAGAGGTCTTTGCGTAATCTATGTGGTAAGATAAACAGGGACCATGCAGAGGATGATGTGAAGAAGACAATTGATGTGTTTGCTGAGATAGGGGATAAAGATCCACACTTCACGTACAGGGTTCAGTCTGACAACGAGGGAAGGATCAAGAATCTGATGTGGGCAACCAGGAGCAGTAGGTTGCAGTACTCATTTTTTGGGGATGTCATCACTTTTGACACAACTTACCGAACAAACCTGTACGACATGCCTTTTGGCTTGTTTGTTGGCGTGAACAACCACTTCCAGAGTGTGCTCCTGGCGGGAGTCCTTGTGCGTGATAAAACCGAAGATAGTTTTGTATATGGGTCTTCTCAGAATTCCTCCGAATGATGGGTGGCTCTCCACCTGTGACCATACTAACAGGTAATTTCCTCCTATATGTTGTGAAATACTGAACATCTTACCAATTGCACCTTTGGGGGTAGATACACATTATATATTTGTTTGCTGATGGTGTTATGCATCCACATTTGCAGACCAGAACCGGGCTATGGAGCTAGCGATCAAGAACGTTATGCCAAACACGACACACCGATAGTGCAAGTGGCATATCCTGAAAAAAGCAAAAGAGTCACTCGGTAGCTTGTACACAAAGAAAAGTGAATTCAAGGCTGAATTTTATAAGGTGGTAAATCACATGCTGACAGAAGATGAATTTGAAAAAGGTGTTGCTGGACAAATACAAGCTGAGATCTCATCCGTACATGACAAGCCTGTTTGAGATTCGTAAGAAATGGGAGAAAGCTTATTTTAAGGGCGTTTTTTGTGCAAAAATGACTAGCACACAGAGGAGTGAGAGTGCAAACCATATGCTGAAAAATTATGTCCCTCCTGGTTGCCCGATGCACATGTTTGTTTAGAAATACATGAGGCTGCAATTTGACCGGGAATCGGAGGAGAACTATGAAGAAAAACGAACGCGAATTGTAAGATTTTTTATCTTGGCAGTTTTCCTTTGTAGTTTCAGCCAGAAAACCATAGTAATAATTTCAAACATGGGTATGCTTGTGTGTTTTTTCTACAGGGGAGTCCGTTGCTAAGAGCGAACCTAGCTGTGGAAAGGCATGCGGGCATGATATATACAAGAGCAATGTTTGAATAGTTTGGACATATACTATACGAATGTGGTGCTTACCAAGTTGAGGAGGTTGGGAAACACCAGACATATATTGTGATCCACAGCGAAGCAGAGAAGAGAGAGAGAAATGGTGCATGGTGTCGTACAAGGTTACAATGCTGGATGGGGGTGATGAATTCGATTGCGAGTGTGGACGATTCGCACACATGGGCCTGCTGTGTTGCCATGTGCTGAAGGTCAGCCTCTGAGCATTTTCTGATAGATTTGTCTTGATCTTGAGTTGAGTAAATTCCCTGTATTTGTTGTGTATGTGCTTATGTCCATAATTCCGCTTTTGTTGTTGTAGGTGTTAGATTTTATTCGGGCTAAAGAAATACCAGAATAACATATCGTGAAGCGATGGACAAAAGATGCAAAAGATATACTGCCAGCTCACCTAGTCCAATACTAGAAGGATAGCATGAAGAACAATCCATTTTCATATATGCACTTCACTATGTACATGCACGCGATGGAATTGGTGAGATTAGGGGACACCATCGTGGATGCATACAACCGGCTGATGGAATTGTTCAAGTCAAATTTGACAGTAATGCTACCTTACGCAGAAGTGAGGGATGGTCTTGGGCTAGAGGACAGGCTTGCAGCAAAGGGATCGTGGTCGATCGGTCAAACCCTGCTGCACTAGTTGGTGAACAAGTTAACCACGCACCGGAGGGGGTGCAGAGCTTGCGGACAATGACTCTACGTCAAGAACAAGCAACCGTTTGCATGGACTGCTGGCTCCAGCAAAATGGAAACAGATGGGACGACCAACGACGAGTAGGGAGAAGGCTCCGTACGAAGGCATGAGCAAACGGACCAGATTTTGCACAATTTGTCGTAGGCAGGGTCACAAGCGAACAACTTGTCCAGACCGTGGAGATATCCCAAAACAGCCTTGGAAGCCAGCTAGATGCATGAACTGTGGCGTCGAAGGTCATCGACGAAACAACTGTCATAAAGCAATGGCAGTAGAACTAGCAGGAGGCATGTGAAGAGAATGATCTATGACATAATGCCAGGATATGGAGTAGTTTATGAACTTTGAAATTTGATGAGACTAATGTAATGTTGTCTGTCCTGTCATGTATGTGGTTTGTATGCGATGCCAGTAGATTCTTGTGCTGTTGTTACCAAAACATTTATGTTTTCTAGTTTTTTATTATGAACCATATCGTGTTGTAGTAAGCAGAGAGGAATCGTTATGTTTTTTTTTCTCCCCACTGGCATGAAGATAAATTCAGGGGATCAGGCAAGTGTTGCACCGTCTAATGGATAAACTGGTTAGACCTGATTTTTTTATCCAGGCCATACGTGAGAATGTATTATTTGGTATGTCATAGAAGATTGGTATGTCCAACAAAATGTGGAAACAGCTGGTGGGTCAGAGTGTTGATGTGAGAGGTGTCAACATGATGCCATGCGTCATTACGCATGCTGTTTGGGCAATTTGAATTTTGAACCTCCAGGGCGGGCCTGCGCCTCGGCTGCAAGCATAAAAGAGGGTGGCTGATAGCTGGCTGCGCTGCTAGCTCGGGGCACTTGTTCAAAAGGGAAGTATTCGGGGAGCCATTGTCGTGGTTGCTGCGCCATGTCTGCTTCAGTGAGCTCTGTATATGGCTCAGTTCTAACAGGATTCACAATGTTCAAAGCGATAGACAGCTACTATGAGGTTAGTAATCTTTCCCAGCCGCATTTCTCGCTGAATGAGCATGCTTCTGTTGTTCCAAAGTAGTAATCTTTCCGTGCCACATCGTTGGTTTGCAGGACTCCGACGATAGTCTTTCTTCCGAATCTAGTGTGAACCAGTTCTCTTCTATGCAGTCGGAGCTGTCCGATGGTTCCTTTCAGGTATGCAGTTTCTTGGCTATCTATTTCTCAGTGGTTTGTTCTTGTTCTGTGGATCTTGGTTGTAGCACTGTATAAACAGAGTGCCCTGGTTTTGTAATGCAGGGACTGACGGCCTTTGAGCTGGAATCCGACGCGGAGAGTGGTGATGCACATTATGTAGCCGCTGGCAGGGAGGAGGACGCCATCGAACCTGAAGCGGGTGGCAACGAGGGTTCACGCGAGCACGATCCTGCTGGTGTCGCTTGGATTGGCGTCCCGGATCCCGTTGGAGTTGATGATGGCGATGAGTCTCAGGCGCCGGCGTGGGTTTCGGACGAGGACGACAACGACGAGGAGAAAGTAGATAGTGCGCCATAGAAGCGTCAACGGCTGGGCTAGCCGACGCCAGTATAAAGTTTAATGTAGCAGCTTAGGCTTGCCTCGAGTACGGTTGAGCTTAATCTTTATACCTATCGCTAGTGGCTGATGGTGTATTTTGTATAACCATGTGTGGTATGGTGTTAGGTACGTATGTATGGTAGGTGGGTGTGATGGTAATGCTAATATTGAAAGACCAACCTGAGAATGACTGCTGTCTAATTATATTTTAAGCATCGACACCGGTGATTAGTGGCTGGATTGTGGATAAATCTAGTGTTGGCTTGGGACTAGCATTTTAATATTCAGCACAGGGTAGTTGCATGCTGCATGCATGACTGGGAAGACTAGTCTGCATGCATATGTGGGCCCCTTTTTCTGTTCTTGTGCATGGGGCGCCCGGATATCGCGCTTGTGGTGTTGGAAGCAGTACCAGGACGATGGGGAGCGGTCCATGGCAAACATCCTCTGTGTTTGTCATTTGTGGCAAGGGGCCGACCGAATAGATGTTGATTACCATATGTAGGTAGTGTTCGAGTTGTCGTGCTGGTCCCAAAATAGAAGTATGCAAATGATTTAAAATGTAAACTCACCTTGTAATTAATGACATTTGAACAAAGTGAAAAAAATAACTCGCTGGGTTTGTGGGAAAATTAGGGAAAAATATAATTGGGGATGGGAGTGGTGCGCGCGGGAAACTTCCCGCCCAGCTAGCTGAAACAGAAATATCTGTATCCCACCACAATGTTGGTAAAAAAAAGGTTAATTTATTTACCGCTGCTGTAAATTCGTGTCAGAGGGTAGGTGGGCTCGTGGAAACCTGGGAGCCTTTTTACCACTGTGGGATGCACTGTTGAGCTGCTGCTCACTGCATTCACCTCCCCACTTCCCCACTCCTCAACAGGAAGAAGAAGAGTGAGTTGTGGCTGGGAAACCACCGTAGATCTGGTGGCCGGCCACCGTGAGAAAGCGGCTCAGTGGTGAGTAGCGAGCGCAGACGACGGCGCCTCTAATCTGTTCCGCCATCTCTCTCTTATTTCGCAATCTTTCTTGCTTGGGGAGCTCACCTGTGACATGTGGTGGTCTGTACGGCATGGTTTCTTTGAATGCAGGAGCTCGATGACGACCGATGAAACGCCGGGTAGCCGGAAACGACGTAGATCAGTGGATGAGGTGGATGACGGCGGGGGATCTAGCCGGAGAAAAAGAAACAAGAAGTGGGGGAGCTTGGCCGTGGTGGTGTCCGGCCATGGAGCGCCTGTGGTGGAGCTTCGGAGGCGCGCTACGTACGCGAGCATGTTCGCCACCCCACCGCTCGCAAATATTGGCCCAGTGTTCTACACAATAGCTATCCCCACTGGACTGGCAGGTCTACTCACAAATCGGTACGCCGGTCCAGTAGATCGTAAGTTCTATGCCTCTCTGCTAGCTAGAGTGCACCCGAGGATGATGACTTTCGTATTTTTTGATGGTGAAATCCGAAGAATCACTGTGAGGGACGCGGTTAGGATATTTGGTGTGAGTGGTATGTTGGGGAACGTAGCAGAAATTCAAAATTTTCTACGCATCACCAAGATCAATCTATGGAGTAATCTAGCACCGAGGGGAAGGGGAGTGCATCTACATACCATTGTAGATCGCTATGCGGAAGCGTTGCAAGAACGCGGATGGAGTCGTACTCGTAGCGATTCAGATCGCGGTTGATTCCGATCTAAGCGCCGAACCACGGTGCCTCCGCGTTCAACACACGTGCAGCCCGGTGACGTCTCCCACGCCTTGATCCAGCAAGGAGAGAGGAAGAGGTTGGGGAAGACTCCGTCCAGCAGCAGCACAACGGCATGGTTGTGATGGAGGAGGGTGGCACTCCAGCAGGGCTTCGCCAAGCACTGCGAGAGACGAGGAGGGAGAGGGGTAGGGCTGCGCCAAGAGAGAGATGTTCTCGTGTCTATGGCAGCCCCAAACCCCCACTATATATAGGGGAAAGGGAGGGGCTGCTCCCCCACCTAGGTTTCCACCTCTAGGGGTGGCGGCCAGCCCTAGATGGGACTTGGAGGGGCGGCCAAGGGGGGAGAGAGGGGGGGCGCACCACTAGGTGGGCCTTAGGCCCATCTGAGCCTAGGGTTTCCCCTTTTCCCTTTCTCTCTTCGCCTTGGGCCTTGGTGGGGGGCGCACCAGCTCACCTGGGGCTGGTCCCCTCCCACACTTGGCCCCCGCAGCCCTCTGGGGCCGGTGGCCCCACCTGGTGGACCCCCGGGACCCTCCCGATGGTCCCGGTACGTTACCGGTAGCACCCGAAACTTTTTCGGTGACCAAAACAGGACTTCCCATATATAAATCTTTACCTCCGGACCATTCCGGAACTCCTCGTGACGTCCGGGATCTCATCCGGGACTCTGAACAACATTCGGTAACCACGTATATCTATTCCCTATAACCCTAGCGTCATCGAACCTTAAGTGTGTAGACCCTACGGGTTCGGGAACCATGCAGACATGACCGAGACGTTCTCCGGCCAATAACCAATAGCGGGATCTGGATACCCATGTTGGCTCCCACATGTTCCACGATGATCTCATCGGATGAACCACGATGTCAAGGATTCAATCAATCCCGTATACAATTCCCTTTGTCTACCGGTATAGTACTTGCCCGAGATTCGATCGTCGGTATCCCGATACCTTGTTCAATCTCGTTACCGGCGAGTCTCTTTACTCGTTCCGTAACACATCATCCCGTGATCAACTCCTTGGTCACATTGTGCACATTATGATGATGTCCTACCGAGTGGGCCCAGAGATACCTCTCCGTTTACACGGAGTGACAAATCCCAGTCTCGATTCGTGCCAACCCAACAGACACTTTCGGAGTGTAGGGTAACGCGACAGAAAACAAAAAATTTCCGACCTACGCACCAGCCCAAGACCACTATGGAGACTGCATACATGGTTTGATCTTTTTCGTTACCGACTCGTAGCGCAGCGGGAAGTAGAGTCGATGACGATCGGCAGTGCAGATCCCCGCATCTAGGATTTACAACCTCCCAACTGCGAGGATGTATACCCTCATCTGCTCCTCAGACAGCCCTACGGGAGGCGGTCGAACAGCCCCCCGGACGGTGTCGCGGACAGCCCTTCGGGACGACCTTCGAAACTGGAACGGTCACTCGGACAGCCCTTCGGGAGGACCTTCGAAACTCGGACGGTCACACGGACAGCCCTTCGGGAGGCACTCACGAACTAAGACCGAAACTACGATCTCTCTACAGAGTTTCACACATACGGTGTCATCTATCCGGCAGGGCTTCGCCGTCCAGAACTAGTTCCTGCCGGAACCCAGACAGCCTTACGGCTCTACGAAACTCTTTTCGTGGGAGGGAGAGAAGAAGCCAGATAATGCATGGCATGTGTATGAGAGCAAGGGATGATCCTTTAGGCAGCCCCCTCCACCCCTGTTTATAGGCCAAGCCCAAGGGTGGCTTCTCCAAGAAGCCAAGGGGGGAAATACCAAAAAGGCCCTCAAGGTGGCTTCTCCAAGAAGCCAAGCAAAAAGCACTTTCACTATTCATGACGACATTTTTCAGCGTCCGTTCGAACTGAAAATATTTATGTGGGCTCAGAACATTTCCAGTACCCACTAAAATAATTTTCAACGCGTTCTGAAACAATTTCGGTTTAGTGATTTTCATCTGCGAAAAGCAAACTAGAATGCGTTTTCACTATTCATGAAGACAATTTTTTGCGTCCACTAAATCCGAAAATATTTCTGTGGGTCTTAGAATAATTCCAGTACCCACTAAAATGATTTTGGATTCGTTCTGAAACAATTTCAGATTAGTGAATTTCATCTGCGAAAAATAGCCAAAGCGGTACCGGCAGCTCCGAAACATTTTCGGTTTTTATTTCTGAAAATTCCAAAAAGTTTCCAGAATGATTCTGGCACCCTCCAAGAATTATCAGGCATGTGCCGAAACCATTTTGACTTAATGGTGTATCCCGAAACAACTTTTCGGTATCATCAAAACTTATCCGATGACCTCTCTCTGGGGTACGATTCCGCTGTCCGAAACTTTTCGGTGTCCGAAACTTTTTCGGTGATTTTCTCTCAGACTCCCTGTCTAGTATTCAGCAGATAGATGACCCTTAAGCGTGTGACCCTATAGGTTCGGTGAAGTATAGACTGAAGGAAATATGCCCTAGAGGCAATAATAAAATATTATTTATTTCCTTGTATCATGATAAATGTTTATTATTCATGCTAGAATTGTATTAACCGGAAACATAATACATGTGTGAATATATAGACAAACAGAGTGTCACTAGTATGCCTCTACTTGACTAGCTCGTTAATCAAAGATGGTTATGTTTCCTAGCCATAGACATAAAGTTGTCATTTGATTAACGAGATCACCTCATTAGGAGAATGACGTGATTGACTTGACCCATTCCGTTAGCTTAGCACTCGATCGTTTAGTATGTTGCTATTGCTTTCTTCATGACTTATACATGTTCCTATGACTATGAGATTATGCAACTCCCGTTTACCGGAGGAACACTTTGTGTGCTACCAAACGTCACAACGTAAATGGGTGATTATAAAGGTGCTCTACAGGTGTCTCCAAAGGTACTTGTTGGGTTGGCGTATTTCGAGATTAGGATTTGTCACTCCAATTGTCGGAGAGGTATCTCTGGGCCCACTCGGTAATGCACATCACTATAAGCCTTGCAAGCACTGTGACTAATGAGTTAGTTGCGGGATGATGTGTTACGGAACGAGTAAAGAGACTTGCCGGTAAACGAGATTGAACTAGGTATCGAGATACCGACGATCAAATCTCGGGCAAGTAACATACCGGTGATAACGGGAACAACGTATGTTGTTATACGGTCTGACCGATAAAGATCTTCGTAGAATATGTGGGAGCCAATATGGGCATCCAGGTCCCGCTATTGGTTATTGACCGGAGACGTGTCTCGGTCATGTCTACATAGTTCTCGAACCCGTAGGGTCCGCACGCTTAACGTTACGATGACAGTTTTATTGAGTTTTGATGTACCGAAGGAGTTCGGAGTCCCGGATGAGATCGGGGATATGACGAGGAGTCTCGAAATGGTCGAGACGTAAAGATCGGTATATTGGACGACTATATTCGGACTTCGAAAAGGTTGCGAGTGATTCGGATATTTTTCGGAGTACCGGAGAGTTACGCGAATACGTATTGGGCCTTATTGGGCCATACGGGAAAGAAGAAAAAGGGCCTCAAGGGTGGCCGCACCCCTCCCCTTGGTCTGGTCCGAATTTGACTAGGGAAGGGGGGCGCCCCCTTCCTTCCTTCTCTTTTTCCCTTCCTCTTTTCCTATTCCATATGGGAGGTGGAATCCTACTAGGACTAGGGAGTCCTAGTAGGACTCCACACTTGGTGCACCCCCTCCTAGGGCCGGCCTCCTCCTCCCTTGCTCCTTTATATACGGGGGCAAGGGGGCACCCCAGAGACACAACGATTGATCCTTGAGATCTCTTAGCCGTGTGCGGTGCCCCCCTCCACCATATTACACCTCGATAATACCGTTGCGGAGCTTAGGCGAAGCCCTGCGTCGGTGGAACATCTTCATCGTCACCACTCCGTCGTGCTGACGAAACTCTCCCTCAACACTCGGCTGGATCGGAGTTCGAGGGACGTCATCGAGCTGAACGTGTGTAGAACTCGGAGGTGCCGTACGTTCGGTACTTGATCGGTCGGATCGTGAAGACGTACGACTACATCAACCGTCTTGTGATAACGCTTCCGCTATCAGTCTACGAGGGTACGTGGACAACACTCTCCCCTCTCGTTGCTATGCATCACCATGATCTTGCGTGTGCGTAGGAATTTTTTTGAAATTACTACGTTCCCCAACAGTGGCATCCGAGCCTAGTTTTATGCGTTGATGCTATGCACGAGTAGAACACAAGTGAGTTGTGGGCGATATAAGTCATACTGCTTACCAGCATGTCATACTTTGGTTCAGCGGTATTGTGAGATGAAGCGGCCCGGACCGACATTACGCGTACGCTTACGCGAGACTGGTTTCACCGTTGCGAGCACTCGTTGCTTAAAGGTGACTGGCGGGTGTCTGTCTCTCTCACTTTAGTTGAACCGAGTGTGGCTACGCCCGGTCCTTGCGAAGGTTAAAACAACACCAACTTGACAAACTATCGTTGTGGTTTTGATGCGTAGGTAAGAACGGTTCTTGCTAAGCCCGTAGCAGCCACGTAAAACTTGCAACAACAAAGTAGAGGACGTCTAACTTGTTTTTGCATGGCATGTTGTGATGTGATATGGTCAAGACATGATGTGATATAATTTGTTGTATGAGATGATCATGTTTTGTAACCGAGTTATCGGCAACTGGCAGGAGCCATATGGTTGTCGTTTTATTGTATGCAATGCAATCACCATGTAATGCTTTACTTTATCACTAAGAGGTAGCGATAGTCGTAGAAGCATAAGATTGACGAGACGACAACGATGCTACGATGGAGATCAAGGTGTCGCGCCGGTGACGATGGTGATCATGACGGTGCTTCGGAGATGGAGATCACAAGCACGGTGCTTCGGAGATGGAGATCACAAGCACAAGATGATGATGGCCATATCATATCACTTATATTGATTGCATGTGATGTTAATCCTTTATGCATCTTATCTTGCTTTGTTTGGCGGTAGCATTATAAGATGATCCTTCACTAAATTATCAAAGTATAAGTGTTCTCCCTAAGTATGCACCGTTGCGAAAGTTCTTCGTGCTGAGACACCACGTGATGATCGGGTGTGATAGGCTCTACGTTCAAATACAACGGGTGCAAAACAGTTGCACACACGGAATACTCAGGTTAAACTTGACGAGCCTAGCATATAACAGATATGGCCTCGGAACACGGAGACCGAAAGGTCGAGCGTGAATCATATAGTAGATATGATCAACATAGTGATGTTCACCATTGAAACTACTCCATCTCACGTGATGATCGGACATGGTTTAGTTGATATGGATCACGTGATCACTTAGAGGATTAGAGGAATGTCTATCTAAGTGGGAGTTCTTAAGTAATATGATTAATTGAACTTAAATTTATCATGAACTTAGTCCTGATAGTATTTTGCAAATTATGTTGTAGATCAATAGCTCGCGTTGTTGCTTCCCTGTGTTTATTTTTGATATGTTCCTAGAGAAAAAAATTATGTTGAAAGATGTCAGTAGCAAAGATGCGGATTGGATCCGTGATCTGAGGATTATCCTCATTGCTGCACAGAAAAATTATGTCCTTGATGCACCGCTAAGTGACAGACCTATTGCAGGAGCAGATACAGACGTTATGAACGTTTGGCTAGCTCAATATGATGACTACTTGATAGTTTAGTGCACCATGCTTAACGGCTTAGAATCGGGACTTCAAAGACGTTTTGAACGTCATGGACCATATGAGATGTTCCAGGAGTTGAAGTTAATATTTCAAGCAAATACCCGAGTTGAGAGATATGAAGTCTCCAACAAGTTCTATAGCTAAAAGATGGAGGAGAAACGCTCAACTAGTGAGCATGTGCTCAGATTGTCTGGGTACTACAATCGCTTGAATCAAGTGGGAGTTAATCTTCCAGATAAAATAGTGATTGACAGAATTCTCTAGTCACCATCACCAAGTTAGTAGAACTTCGTGATGAACTATAGTATGTAAGGGATGACGAAAGTAATTCCCGAGCTCTTCGCGATGCTGAAATCGACGAAAGGTAGAAATCAAGAAAGAGCATCAAGTGTTGATGGTTAACAAGACCACTAGTTTCAAGAAAAGGGCAATGGGATAGAAGGGGAACTTCAAAAGAACGGCAAGCGAGTTGCTACTCAAGTGAAGAAGCCCAAGTCTGTACTTAAGTCTGAGACTAAGTGCTTCTACTGCAAAGGGACTGGTCACTGGAAGCGGTACTACCCCAAGTATTTGGTGGATAAGAAGGATGGCAAAGTGACAAAGGTATATTGGATATACATGTTATTGATGTGTACTTACTAGTGTTTATAGCAACCCCTCGGTATTTAATACTGGTTCAGTTGCTAAGAGTAGTAACTCGAAACGGGAGTTGCAGAATAAACAGAGACTAGTAAAAAGGCGAGGTGACGATGTGTGTTGGAAGTAGTTCCAAGATTGATATGATCATCATCGCACACTCCCTATACTTTCGGGATTAGTGTTGAAACTAAATAAGTGTTATTTGGTGTTTGCGTTGAGCATGAATATGATTTGATCATGTTTGTTGCAATACGGTTATTCATTTAAATTAGAGAATAATTGTTGTTCTGTTTACATGAATAAAACCTTCTATGGTCATACACCCAATAAAATGGTTTGTTGGATCTCGATCGTAGTGATACACATATTCATAATAATGAAGCCAAAAGATGCAAAGTTAATAATGATAGTGCAACTTATTTGTGGCACTGCCGTTTAGGTCATATTGGTGTAAAGCGCATGAAGAAACTCCATACTGATGGGATTTTGGAATCACTTGATTATGAATCACTTGATGCTTGCGAACCGTGCCTCATGGGCAAGATGACTAAAACACCGTTCTCCGGAACTATGGAGAGAGCAATAGATTTTTTGGAAATCATACATACAGATGTATGCGGTCCGATGAATATTGAGGCTCGTAGCGGGTATCATTATTTTCTGACCTTCACAGATGATTTGAGCAGATATGGGTATATCTACTTAATGAAACAGAAGTCTGAAACATTTGAAAAGTTCATATAATTTCAGAGTGAAGCGGAAAATCATCGTAACAAGAAAATAAAGTTTCTACGATTTGATCGTGGAGAAGAGTATTTGAGTTACGAGTTTGGCCTTCAGTTAAAACAATGTGAAATAGTTTCACTACTCACGCCACCTGGAACACCACGGTGTAATGGTGTGTCCGAACATCGTAACCGTACTTTATAAGATATGGTGCGATATATGGTGTCTCTTACCGATCTACCACTATTGTTTTGGGGTTATGGATTAGAGACAGCTGCATTCACATTAAATAGGGCACCATCAAAATCCGTTGAGACGACACCTTATGAACTGTGGTTTGGCAAGAAACCAAAGTTGTCGTTTCTTAAAGTTTGGGGCTGCAATGCTTATGTGAAGAAACTTCAACCTGATAAGCTCGAAACCAAATCAGAGAAATGTGTCTTCATAAGATACCCAAAGGAGACTGTTGGGTATACCTTCTATCACAGATCCGAAGGCAAAACTTTTGTTGCTAAATTCGGAAATTTTCTAGAGAAGGAGTTTCTCTCGAAAGAAGTGAGTGGGAGGAAAGTAGAACTTGATGAGGTAACTATACCTGCTCCCAAATTGGAAAGTAGTTCATCACTGAAATCAGTTCCAGTGATACTTACACCAATTAGTGAGGAAGTTAATGATGATGATCATGAAGCTTCGGATCAAGTTACTACCGAACCTCGTAGGTCAACCAGAGTGAGATCCGCACCAGAGTGGTACGGTAATCCTGTTCTGGAGGTCATGTTACTTGACCATGACGAACCTACGAACAATGAGGAAGCGATGGTGAGCCCAGATTCCGCAAAATGGCTTGAGGCCATGAAATGTGAGATGGGATCCATGTATGAGAACAAAGTGTGGACTTTGGTTGACTTGCCCGATGATCGGCAAGCCATAGAAAATAAATGGATCTTCAAGAGGAAGACAGACGCTGATAGTAGTGTTACCATCTGCAAAGCTATAATTGTCGCAAAAAGGTTTTCGACAAGTTCAAGGTGTTGACTACGATGAGAGTTTCTCACTCGTATCTATGCTTAAGTCTGTCCGAATCATGTTAGCAATTGCCGCATTTTATGAAATCTGGCAAATGGATAAACAAAACTGCATTCCTTAATGGATTTATTAAAGAAGAGTTGTATATGATGCAACCAGAAGGTTTTGTCAATCCTAAAGGTGCTAACAAAATATGCAAGCTCCAGCGATCCATCTATGGACTGGTGCAAGCATCTCGGAGTTGGAATATACGCTTTGATAAGTTAATCAAAGCATAGAGTTTTATACAGACTTGCGGTGAAGCCTGTATTTACAAGAAAGTGAGTGGGAGCACTACAACATTTCTGATAAGTATATGTGAATGACATATTGTTGATCGGAAATAATATAGAATTATTCTGCAAAGCATAAAGGAGTGTTTGAAAGGATTTTTCAAAGTAAGACCTCGGTGAAGCTGCTTACATATTGAGCATCAAGATCTATAGAGATAGATCAAGACACTTGATAAGTTTTTTCAATGAATACATACCTTAACAAGATTTTGAAGTGGTTCAAAATGGAACAGTCAAAGAAAGAGTTTCTTGCCTGTGTTACAAGGTGTGAAATTGAGTAAGACTCAATGCCCGACCACGACAGAAGATAGAAAAAGAATGAAAGTCATTCCCTATGCCTCGGCCATAGGTTCTATAAAGTATGCCATGCTGCGTACCAGATCTATTGTATACCCTACACTGATTTTGTCAAGGGAGTACAATAGTGATCTAGGAGTAGATCACTGGACAGCGGCCAAAATTATCCTTAGTGGAATAAGGATATGTTTCTCGATTATGGAAGTGACAAAAGGTTCGTCGTAAAGGGTTACGTCGATGCAAGTTCTGACACTAAATCTAGATGACTCTAAGTCTCGGTCTAGATACATATTGAAAGTGGGAGCAATTAGCTAGAGTAGCTCCGTGCAGAGCATTGTAGACATAGAAATTTGCAAAATACTTACGGATCTGAATGTGACAGACCCGTTGACTAAAATTATCTCACAATCAAAACATGATCACACCTTAGTACTCTTTGGGTGTTAATCACATAGCGATGTGAACTAGATTATTGACTCTAGTAAACCCTTTGAGTGTTAGTCACATAGAGATGTGAACTATGGGTGTTAATCACATGGTGATGTGAATTATTGATGTTAAATCACATGGCGATGTGAACTAGATTATTGACTCTAGTGCAAGTGGGAGACTGAAGGAAATATGCCCTAGAGGCAATAATAAAGTATTATTTATTTCCTTGTATCATGATAAATGTTTATTATTCATGCTAGAATTGTATTAACCAGAAACATAATACATGTGTGAATATATAGAAAAACAGAGTGTCACTAGTATGCCTCTACTTGACTAGCTCGTTAATCAAAGATGGTTATGTTTCCTAGCCATAGACATAAAGTTGTCATTTGATTAACAAGATCACCTCATTAGGAGAATGACGTGATTGACTTGACCCATTCCGTTAGCTTAGCACTCGATCGTTTAGTATGTTGCTATTGCTTTCTTCATGACTTATACATGTTCCTATGACTATGAGATTATGCAACTCCCGTTTACCGGAGGAACACTTTGTGTGCTACCAAACGTCACAACGTAAATGGGTGATTATAAAGGTGCTCTACAGGTGTCTCCAAAGGTATTTGTTGGGTTGGCGTATTTCGAGATTAGGATTTGTCACTCCAATTGTCGGAGAGGTATCTCTGGGCCCACTCGGTAATGCACATCACTATAAGCCTTGCAAGCATTGTGACTAATGAGTTAGTTGCGGGATGATGTGTTACGGAACGAGTAAAGAGACTTGCCGGTAAACGAGATTGAACTAGGTATCGAGATACCGACGATCAAATCTCGGGCAAGTAACATACCGGTGACAAAGGGAACAACGTATGTTGTTATGCGGTCTGACCGATAAAGATCTTCGTAGAATATGTGGGAGCCAATATGGGCATCCAGGTCCCGCTATTGGTTATTGACCGGAGACGTGTCTCGGTCATGTCTACATAGTTCTCGAACCCGTAGGGTCCGCACGCTTAACGTTACGATGACAGTTTTATTGAGTTTTGATGTACCGAAGGAGTTCGGAGTCCCGGATGAGATCGGGGATATGACGAGGAGTCTCGAAATGGTCGAGACGTAAAGATCGATATATTGGACGACTATATTCGGACTTCGGAAAGGTTCTGAGTGATTCGGGTATTTTTCGGAGTACCGGAGAGTTACGGGAATACGTATTGGGCCTTATTGGGCCATACGGGAAAGAAGAAAAAGGGCCTCAAGGGTGGCCGCACCCCTCCCCTTGGTTTGGTCCGAATTGGACTAGGGAAGGGGGCGCCCCCTTCCTTCCTTCTCTTTTTCCCTTCCTCTTTTCCTATTCCATATGGGAGGTGGAATCCTACTAGGACTAGGGAGTCCTAGTAGGACTCCACACTTGGTGCGCCCCCTCCTAGGGCCGGCCTCCTCCTCCCTTGCTCCTTTATATACGGGGGCAGGGGGCACCCCAGAGACACAACGATTGATCCTTGAGATCTCTTAGCCGTGTGCGGTGCCCCCCTCCACCATATTACACCTCGATAATACCGTTGCGGAGCTTAGGCGAAGCCCTGCGTCGGTGGAACATCATCATCGTCACCACGCCGTCGTGCTGACGAAACTCTCCCTCAACACTCGGCTGGATCGGAGTTCGAGGGACGTCATCGAGCTGAACGTGTGTAGAACTCGGAGGTGCCGTACGTTCGGTACTTGATCGGTCAGATCGTGAAGACGTACGACTACATCAACCGCGTTGTGATAACGCTTCCGCTATCGGTCTACGAGGGTACGTGGACAACACTCTCCCCTCTCGTTGCTATGCATCACCATGATCTTGCGTGTGCGTAGGAAATTTTTTGAAATTACTACGTTCCCCAACATAGACATGACCCGGAACCCCTTCCGATCAATGATCAACATCGGAGCCGTGGACACCCATATTGACCCATATACCCACACGAATAAATATTCGAGTGAACCTCCAGTTGCCGTGTGCTATTCCTGTTGCTTCGTGATATGTTACAAATACCCGAGGTGAGACATGTTGGCATTCCCGTGGATCAACAACTTGTCCACTATGCTAGTTACCTCGTTACCGGTTTTGTTCTCTTTTCTCGTTTCGTGTTCCGGCATCCCCATGATCAAATCACAAAGTGTCTGGCCCGACGATGATGGACACCGTAACACCGAGAGGGCCCGAGTATATCTCTCCATCGTCGGAGGAGCAAATCCCAATCTCGAGCTATCAAGTCACTTAACATACTTTCCCATGAACCCGTAAGCCGCCGTAATAGCCATCCAGTTACGGATGACGTTTAACAAACCCCAAAGTTCATGAAGCAAGCATGAAGAAACTCGATACTCTCATGGTCTAAGGAATTATGCAAACATTAACTATCTCTGTGTTATAAACCATTAACTTGTGACAAATGTATCTCATAGCATAACATCAATTCGGGTCGATTCAACACAAATGTCCTTCCTGACATTGTGCCCTCAAAATTGCTTGGCATAGACATGCCCATGATTGGGAAAACATAATCATCATGCAACACTTGAGCTAGTCTTAGAGGCACGACTAGGAATACATTTTACCGTTTATTATTCCACACGTGCATATGGGTTCTCCCCAGAGCCTTTATGGATATACGGGCTCGGGAACCACAGCAGTTATAGCATGGAACATAAACATAATTATGAACAGGGAGATAATCAATAACATTTATTATTGCCTCTAGGGCATATCTCCTACAGACTCCCACTTGCACTAGAGACAATAATCTAGCTTATGCTAATGCACTTCACACCTGTGGCACATCGGTGTAAATATGCTTCGCTTGTGGTATAGCCTGATGTCCAACGGATCTGACGACTTCAGTTTCGTGTGTATCTTTGCATGTCCTCGCGTTTTCACGTTTTCACAAAATTCATATTTTGTGTGGACTTGGCTTTGTATGTATGTGAATCACAGGTCGAACCTGGATTCCTCAGACTGAGTTATGGAGCAACTACCTGCAGTAGTGTCCCATTGTCAAAAGCCATCTTGGAACTATACTAAGTTCATGAATGAACTATATGATTCAACATCTTCTTTGTCGCTTCTAAAGCGTCAACATACTTAGCCCTTGTTATAGAATTCGCCACAGTAACTAGTTTGAACAAATTCCAACTAACTGTGCCACCACATTGTGTGTTACACAAAACCCTTAATTTAAATCGAAAATCGCATGGAGAAAAGATGAAGACTGTATCGATGTAACATTTTGCAACGAACTCTTCATGATCTCTGCTTGCGAGAAAACCATGTCATCAGTACTTACTCTAGTACTCTGTGACATCTTTCACTGTTGTCCCATGATCAGTAATTTGATCACTTTGGTATCCATACTCGCAACACCTTGGGAGTATCGGACATATCTGGTTGTTTTACATACCATAGAATACATGATTAATCCAAATACAAAAGTGTGTGGAATCTGCATCATGTATTTTACTCATCAGTGTTTTGGGACACCGAGTCTTGCAAAAACTCTTTCCATGTGACTTTGGCAAGAATCACTCCTTGGCGTTTTAAATGCTAAAATGTTTTAGCATCTTGTCAATATGTATTCATTGCTTAGCCCCATTAGGTAAATCTATCTCCATAGATCATCATGCCTAATATTGAGGCTATTTAGCCTAAGCATTTCATCGAAAAACTATTTTTACATGAAGTCCTAATTCGTGTCAAGAAATTTATTTCCAATTACCAATGTGCCAAGCACATAAGGTTTTTAGAAATATTATTACGCTCCCACTTACTTTCTTGAATTACAAGCATCTTCGTTACCCATTGATGAAGTCAAAACCCCTTTGACCATTTCATCAAAACACGAAGATTCCAACTCCATTTTGCTCTCTTCTGTCCATTGTTGGAACTCTGAAGTTTGCATACCTACTAGCATCCTCTGGATCGACAAATTACTTTGGACTGTATCATATACAAGTCCTAGCTTTCATTTCCATCAGATGGAAATCCTTTTATCATCCATGTTTCATATCTCATGATTGAAATATGTATTAATTGCTAGTTCAACCCGAACCGACTTTAACCATCGCTACGATGAAAACAACCTCATCATAGTCAACTCTTGAACTTGTTATTTCAACAAGTCGAGCTTTATGGATAAAACATTTTTATCCGTATCAGTTTTAAGTTCCATAAATATTCGTTAGACTCTAAGTCTTCCGAAAGGTGTATCAAGGTTTAAATCTTGAATCACTTATATGGAAACTAACTCGGGTTGTATTGGCATTTAGCCAATTCCGGAGTCAGGGCCCATCAACACTTCCTTGTGTATCGTAGGTATAATGTTGTCTAACAACAATATCTCGTTTGCGCACCTGAGAGGTTTGCACGAGCCTTGCCTACGTGGTTCAGCTGCAAGTTCGACCGAAGTTCATACATTTTATTGTAGAGACTTCTGTATCAGTCGCAGTAGGAAACTCTGGAATTTCTTCCAAGGTCTCTTTCCTTTGATCTGATGAAGATACTGTTTATCTTGTCGAGTTGCACTATTCTCCCACTCACCTTTTAGAAAGAACCATTCTCTTTAAAAGCGCACCGTTTCGCGGCAAAACTATTTGCCTCGGTATAGTGAGGGAGGAATACCCAACATTTTGGTATAACCTACAAAGTAGCACTTGTCTGATTTGGAATAGGTCTGTAACCTTTTACACAAGCCCCATATTCCAAATGTTAAGAAAAGATATAACATGGTTGGGCGTATCATACCATGGCTTCATTTCAACAGACCCGATGTAGCTCTTTTCAGTGTAAAAGCCGCAGTCTCTAAAGCATCACTTTAAAAGGGATAATGGCAAATTTATTTATGTCATCTTTGACCTTACCATGTCATAAATGGTTTGATTACATCTCCACAGACTTTCCACTTGCAGTGGTGTTCCGGGAGGTGCAAGTTATGAAACCCCTTTCGCAACTCATCAGACATTCGCTAAACATGTAACTCAAATATTCCTTTGTGCAATCAAATTGCAGAAACATAATTTTCTTGTTACAATAACTTCTACTTCATTTTTGAGAACCTTTCAAATGATTTCAAAAGATCCAGACTTACGTCTCATCAAGTAAATATCCATATATCTACTTGAGTCATTTCTGAAGATAAATAAATCCACCACTAACAACACTTATCGGACTACACACATCAAATGTATGATCACTAATAAGTTTGTTGTTCGTTCCTTATGGCCTATGAACGGTATTTTAGTCACTTCACTTTTCGGAGGAAAGTTGCAAGTGTCAGATGATTCAAAATCAAAAAGACTTCAAAATCCATCATAATGGAATTTTCCATGCGGGTTTCTCCAATGTGACCAAATGTAGTGCCACACTTGTGTTGTATTCTTTTAGTCTTGCGACATTTAGCGTCAGTGTTATGGATGTATCATATTACCATCAATATTCATAACATACGTCCCATCGATGATGGAAGTATGGCCCTTATGTTATTCATAATACTTAACAACAATTGTTGTTTTTATGAACAACTCTTTTGCAACAAACATTGTGCAATGGGCTAGAGTGTATGAAACTCTAAAATGAATTATGAAAGTAAACCCAGAGGTATTGTATTATTATCAATATTCATAACATACATCTCATTCATAATGAAAGTATGGCCCTTGTGTTATTCATAACATCGAACATAAAAAGTTCTCTTATGAACAACCTTCTTGCAAGATACCTTATGCAATGGGATAGAGTTTGTAAAACTCTAAATGAATTATGAAAATAAATACAGACGGCAATACACCGATGGAAGGTATAGTAACATTTACTATGTTCCCTGTGTATACCTTAACCTCATTTCTAGCTAGTCTTTCAGGCCATAGTAGTTCTTACATCGACTTGCAACAGAATGCAATCAAGCGGGCATTTTTGTGATGAACTCACAATACCCAAGAATTAGTGATTTAACATGTTTAACCATAATTCGCAAGAACTATATCTTTGACCAGCCTTCTATACATCAAAAACTTGTATGACATTCATACATGAGCTGGATATTCCAGTCATCTTTCTTTCTGCCTTTATACTTCTAACAGTTTAACTTTTAGTATTTCTCCTACTCGCAAAAGAAGCACCCAACTTAAGAGTGGTGTTAGCCCCGGACTTCCTAGGCGTGTAAGTCATACTAACACCCTTTGGACACTTCCTTTCTCTTTAAGTTGTTGTTTTATTCACCTTTCATTATATGACAGGCGTTCTTCTGGATCCCTTTCCCAACAGTCAAATGCATAGTAAACACTTTTACTAATACTTGCAAACAAACATTGCTTTGTTTGTATCTGAAAATAATTTTCAGTTCCATGAATATCATATAACTATCCCAACTTTCGATGTTTGGGTTTCATGGAAGCAAACATATTCCACTTGACCGTAACAGAATTCTAGCTTTTGGATCGAAGGACGAGAGTCACATGATCCATAGCATTAGCGGGAGGATACGGAAAGCATGCGATAGGACAAAGTCCTTCTCGGCACTTTTGAGGACAATCCTCATATTACGTTACCAATCGTAAAGTTTTAACCAGATATTTAACAGCTATTCAATTTTAATAGGGAAGGTGGAAATGCGAGCCATTATTCTATAACTATTATGCAAACCACAATTAGACAGTGTTCAAAATTAATTGCATTGAGAATTAAACATTTTAATTCAACAGTGCGCTCCCACTCAAATCAACATCTCTCAAAAATTGATTGTGAGTGATACAAGACCCACATTTCAATTGTTCGCCATTGGTGTAACACCACTGATGACGAAAAATCTCAACCGGTAGGCCAACTTGCCAACCACATCTCTATGTGACTCTTGTTCATCTTTCGATGTGTGTGTTCCGAGCTCATGACGGTCATGCCTGAACGTCAAGACAACCAAGTGATCTCGCTGCGAGGTCTCAACTCATCCGCCTCACACTTCTCTAATCGTTCGTACCCGTGTGACACGGCGCACCCCGAAAAGATAGGTGCCGTGACGGTGCTACACTTGGGAGAACACTAACTACTTGGTATTTTTGTGAGAGATCACCCTAATAAAAAGCGACTACCGCGCAGTCAAGAAGGGTGCATCATAAGGGATAAACATCTCAGGAAATTCATAATAGCATGATATGGTATAGCCCTTTCTGACGGAGAAGTCTTTCATTTCTTCGTCTTCGGCATTCGCGTCGGTGTTCACCTTCGCGAAGATTGCCACCACCTTGTCGATGCACCAGGTAATATTGCTATCTCTATAGCTAACAAAATAATGCATTACAACAAGGTTGACACGCAGGTCATTAAAGTGCAATCATATGGCTCCAGCCATCATGCCGAATCATGACACGCAGGTCATGTTAATCAAATTAAATCATATAGTCATCTCATACATAATCGAATTAGTATGAGCACTGCTATACCACATCACATGCACATCCTGCAAAACCAAGTTAGACGCCTCTAATCAGTTTATGCAAAATTTATTTTACGTGGCTTCTAAGGTTTTGACTTAAACCGCAGCTACCAACATTTTATCATCAAGTATGATTATTCAGGTTGCTAGATTAACATCTCGGGGTGTATGAAACACGGGATAATTAAATCCCGAGCCCCATACTAAACTTCGTCATACGCATGACCCCCGTGCAGATCATATCTGCAATGCCCTTTCATCTGCGAATTTCATCTTTCTTTTAACTACGGCAGAACCCAAAGAACTGATAGCACTTCCATGATCAATCAGGATCACGGATTGCCAGAACTTTGTCAAATTCCACCATGCTGTCTCGAGATTGAGCAAACGCAAATTCTAGGGAAGCAACAAGAACGTCGGGTAACAGATTTCATATGTCACCCGCATAAATAATTTTCAGCAATAGATCTCATCCACTCCAAAATTATATTATGCAATACCCATACATCTCCATGTATTCTAGATCGTAACCTGCATCTACGCATAGCACGGCTCTTGATGCCACTGTAGGGTAACGCGACAGAAAACAAAAAAATTCCGACCTACGCACCAGCCCAGGACCACTATGGAGACTGCATACATGGTTTGATCTTTTTCGTTACCGACTCGTAGCGCAGCGGGAAGTAGAGTCGATGACGATCGGCAGTGCAGATCCCCGCAGCTAGGATTTACAACCTCCCAACCGCGAGGATGTATACCCTCATCTGCTCCTCAGACAGCCCTCCGGGAGGCGGTCGAACAGCCCCCCGGACGGTGTCGCGGACAGCCCTTCGGTAGGACCTTCGAAACTGGAACGGTCACTCGGACAGCCCTTCGGGAGGACCTTCGAAACTCGGACGGTCACACGGACAGCCCTTCGGGAGGCACTCACGAACTAAGACCGAAACTACGATCTCTCTACAGAGTTGCACACATACGGTGTCATCTATCCGGCAGGGCTTCGCCGTCCAGAACTAGTTCCTGCCGGAACCCAGACAGCCTTACGGCTCTACGAAACTCTTTTCGTGGGAGGGAGAGAAGAAGCCAGATAATGCATGGCATGTGTATGAGAGCAAGGGATGATCCTTTAGGCAGCCCCCTCCACCCCTATTTATAGGCCAAGCCGAAGGGTGGCTTCTCCAAGAAGCCAAGGGGGGAAATACCAAAAAGGCCCTCAAGGTGGCTTCTCCAAGAAGCCAAGCAAAAAGCACTTTCACTATTCATGACGACATTTTTCAGCGTCCGTTCGAACTGAAAATATTTATGTGGGCTCAGAACATTTCCAGTACCCACTAAAACAATTTTCAACGCGTTCTGAAACAATTTTGGTTTAGTGATTTTCATCTGCGAAAAGCAAACAAGAATGTGTTTTCACTATTCATGAAGACAATTTTTCGCGTCCACTAAATCCAAAAATATTTCTGTGGGTCTTAGAATAATTCTAGTACCCACTAAAATGATTTTGGATTCGTTCTGAAACAATTTCAGATTAGTGAATTTCATCTGCGAAAAACAGCCAAAGCGGTACCGGCAGCTCCGAAACATTTTCGGTTTTTATTTCTGAAAATTCCAAAAAGTTTCCAGAATGATTCTGGCACCCTCCAAGAATTATCAGGCATGTGCCGAAACCATTTTGACTTAATGGTGTATCCCGAAACAACTTTTCGGTATCATCGAAACTTATCCGATGACCTCTCTCTGCGGTACGATTCCGCTGTCCGAAACTTTTCGGTGTCCGAAACTTTTTCGGTGATTTTCTCTCAGACTCCCTGTCTAGTATTCAGCAGATAGATGACCCTTAAGCGTGTGACCCTATAGGTTCGGTGAAGTATAGACATGACCCAACCTCGAGCTATCAAGTCACTTAACATACTTTCCCATGAACCTGTAAGCCGCCGTAATAGCCATCCAGTTACGGATGACGTTTAACAAACCCCAAAGTTCATGAAGCAAGCATGAAGAAACTCGATACTCTCATGGTCTAAGGAATTATGCAAACATTAACTATCTCTGTGTTATAAACCATTAACTTGTGACGAATGTATCTCATAGCATAACATCAATTCGGCGATTCAACACAAATGTCCTTCCTGACATTGTGCCCTCAAAATTGCTTGGCATAGACATGCCCATGATTGGGAAAACATAATCATCATGCAACACTTGAGCTAGTCTTAGAGGCACGACTAGGAATACATTTTACTGTTTATTATTCCACACGTGCATATGGATTCTCCCCAGAGCCTTTATGGATATACGGGCTCGGGAACCACAGCAGTTATAGCATGGAACATAAACATAATTATGAACAGGGAGATAATCAATAACATTTATTATTGCCTCTAGGGCATATCTCCTACACGGAGATACCTGTAGTGCACCTTTATAGCCACCCAGTTACGTTGTGACGTTTGGTACACCCAAAGCATTCCTACGGTATCCGGGAGTTGCACAATCTCATGGTCTAAGGAAATGATACTTGACATTAGAAAAGCTTTAGCAGACGAACTACACGATCTTGTGCTAGGCTTAGGATTGGGTCTTGTCCATCACATCATTCTCCTAATGATGTGATCCCGTTATCAACGACATCCAATGTCCATGGTCAGGAAACCGTAACCATCTATTGATCAACGAGCTAGTCAACTAGAGGCTTACTAGGGACATGGTGTTGTCCATGTATCCACACATGTATCTGAGTTTCCTATCAATACAATTTTAGCATGGATAATAAACGATTATCATGAACAAGGAAATATAATAATAACCAATTTATTATTGCCTCTAGGGCATATTTCTAACAGTCTCCCACTTGCACTAGAGTCAATAATCTAGTTCACATCGCCATGTGATTAATACCCAAGAGTTTACTAGAGTCAATAATCTAGTTCACATCACCATGTGATTGTAATAATCCAACACCCATGGGGTTTGTTCATATCTCGCTTGTGAGAGAGGTTATTAGTCAACGGGTCTGAACCTTTCAGATCCGTGTGTGCTTTACGAATATCTATGTCATCTTGTAGATGCAGCTACCATGCGCTACTTGGAGCTATTCAAATAACTGCTCTACTATACGAATCCGGTTTACTACTCAGAGTCATCCGGATTAGTGTCAAAGTTTGCATCGACGTAACCCTTTACGACGAACTCCTTTTCCACCTCCATAATCGAGAAAATTTCCTTAGTCCACTAGATACTAAGGATAAGTTCGACCGCTGTCATGTGATCCATTCCCGGATCACTATTGTACCACTTGACTAACTCATGGCAAGGCACACTTCATGTGCGGTACACAGCATAGCATACTGTAGAGCCTACGTCTAAAGCATAGGGGACAACCTTCGTCCTTTCTCTCTCTTCTGCTGTGGTCAGGTCTTGAGTCTTACTCAATACTCACACCTTGTAACACAGCCAAGAACTCCTTCTTTGCTGGTCTATTTTGAACTCCTTCAAAATCTTATCACGGTATGTATTCATTTGAAAGTACTATTAAGCGGTTTTTGATCTATCCTTATAGATCTTGATGCTCAATGTTCAAGTAGCTTAATCCAGGTTTTCCATTGAAAAACACTTTTCAAATAACCCTGTATGCTTTCCAGAAATTCTACATCATTTCTGATCAACAATATGTTAACAACATATACTCATCAAAAATTCTATAGTGCTCCCACTCACTTCTTTGGAAATACAAGTTTCTCATAAACTCTGTATAAACCCAAAATCTTTGATCATCTCATCAAAGCGTACATTCCAACTCCGAGATGCTTACTCCAGTCCTTAGAAGGATTGCTGGAGCTTTGCATACTTGTTAGCATCTTTCAGGATTGACAAAACCTTCTCGTTTTATCACATACAACCTTTCCTCAAGAAAATCGTCGAGAAAACAATGTTTTGATATCCTATCTGCAAGATTTCATAAATAATGCAGTAACTGCTAATATAATTCCAACAGACTCTTAGCATCGCTACGAGTGAGAAAGTCTCATCGTAGTCAACTCCTTGAACTTGTCGGAAAACATCTTAACGACAAGCTGAGCTTTCTTAATGGTGACACTTACCATCATTGTCTATCTTCCTTTTAAAATCCATCTGCACCCAACAGCCTTACGACCATCAAGTATTTCTTCCAAAGTCTATACTTTGCTTTTATACATGGATCCTCTCTCGGATTTCATGGCCTCGAGCCATTCGTCGGAATCCAGGCCCACCATCGCTTCTCCATAGCTCGTAGGTTCATTGTTGTCTAGCAACATGACTTCCAAGACAGGATCACGTACCACTCTGAAGTAGTACGCATCCTTATCGACCTACGAGGTTTGGTAGTGACTTGATCCGAAGTCTCATGATCACTATCATAAGCTTCCACTTCAATTGGTGTAGGTGCCACAGGAACAACTTCCTGTGCCCTGCTACACACTAGTTGAAGTCATGGTTCAATAACCTCATCAAGTCTCCACCATCCTCCCACTCAATTCTTTCGAGAGAAACTTTTTCTCGAGAAAGGACCTGTTTACTTCCAGATCTGAAACAGGAGGTATACCCAACTGTTTCGGGTATTCTATGAAGATGCATTTATCCGCTTTGGGTTCGAGCTTATCAGCCTGAAACTTTTTCACATAAGCATCGCAGCCCCAAACTTTTAAGAAACGACAACTTAGGTTTCTCTAAACGGTGTCGTCTCAACGGAATTGCGTGGTGCCCTATTTAAAGTGAATGCGGTTGTCTCTAATGCCTAACCCATAAACGATAGTGGTAAAGAGACATCATGGTATGCACCATATCCAATAGGGTGCAGTTATGATGTTCGGACACACCATCACAATATGGTGTTCCAGGCGGTATTAGTCGTGAAACAATTTCCACAATTTCTTAATTGTGTGCCAAACACGTAACTCAGATATTCATCTCTATGATCATATCACAGACATTTTATCCTCTTGTCATGACGATCTTCAACTTCACTCTGAAATTACTTGAACCTTTCAATAATTCAGACTTGTGTTTCATCAAGTAAATATTCTCAGCATCCACTCAAATCATCTGTGAAGTAAGAACATAACGATATCCACTGCGTGCCTCAGCACTCATTGGACTGCACACATCAAATGTATTACTTCCAACAAGTTGCTCTCTTGTTCCATCTTACTGAAAACGAGGCCTTTCAGTCATCTTGCCCATGTGGTATGATTTGCATGTCTCAAGTGATTCAAAATCAAGTGAGTCCAAACGATCCATCTGCATGGAGTTTCTTCATGCATATATACCAATAGACATGGTTCGCATTTCTCAATCTTTTCAAAAACGAGTGAGACCAAAGATCCATCTACATGGAGCTTCTTCATGCGTTCTATACCAATATGACTCAAATGGCAGTGCCACAAGTATGTGGTACTATCATTACTATTTTATATCTTTTCGCACGAACATGTGTATCACTGCGATCGAGATTCATTTGAGGTGCAAGACCATTGAAGGTATTATTCAAACAAACAGAGTAACCATTATTCTCCTTAAATGAATAACCGTATTGCGATAAACATAATCCAATCATGTTTATGCTCAACGCAAACACCAAATAACAATTATTTAGGTTTAACACCAATCTCGATGGTAGAGAGAGCATGCGATGCTTGATCACATCAATCTTGGAAACACTTCCAACACATATCGTCATCTCACCTTTAGCTAGTCTCCGTTTATTCCGCAGCTTTTATTTCGAGTTACTAACACTTAGCAACCAAACCGGTATCTAATACCCTGGTGCTGCTAGGAGTACTAGTAAAGTACACATTCATATAATGTATATCCAATATACTTCTGTCGACCTTTCCTGCCTTCTCATCTACCAAGTATCTAGGGTAGTTCTGCTTCAGTGACCGTTCCCCTCATTACAGAAGCACTTAGTCTCGGGTTTGGGTTCAACCTTGGGATTCTTCACTAGAGCAGCAAATGATTTGTTGTTTCATGAAGTATCCCTTTTGCCCTTGCCCTTCTAGAAACTAGTGGTTTTACTAACCATCAACAATTGATGCTCCTTCTTGATTTCTACTTTCGCGGTGTCAAACATTGCGAGTTGCTCAAGGATCATCATGTCTATCCCTGATATGTTATAGTTCATCACGAAGCTCTAATAGCTTGGTGGCAGTGACTATGGAGAACCATCACTATCTCATCTGGAAGATTAACTCCCACTCGATTCAAGTGATTGTAGTACTCAGACAATCTAAGCACATGCTCAACGATTGAGCTTTTCTCCCTTAGTTTGCAGGCTTAAGAAACTTGTCAGGGGTCTCATACCTCTTGACATGGGCACTAGTCTGAAATCCCAATTTCAGTCTTCGGAACATCTCATATGTTCTATGACGTTTCAAAACGTCTTTGGTGCCACAATTCTAAACCGTTAGCATTATGCACTGAACTATCACGTAGTCATCAAAACGTGTATGCCAGATGTTTCGCAACATCTACAGACGACGCTGAGGTTCAGCACACCGAGCGGTGCATTAAGGACATAAGCCTTCTGTGCAGCAACGAGGACAATCCTCAGTTTACGGACCCAGTCCGCATAATTGCTACTATCAACTTTCAACTAAATTTTCTCTAGGAACATATCTTAAACAGTAGAACTAAAGCGTAATCTATGACATAATTTGCAAAGACCTTTTGACTATGTTCATGATAATTAAGTTCATCTGATTATTTAATGAACTCCCACTCAGATAGACATCCCTCTAGTCATCTAAGTGATACATGATCCGAGTCAAACTAGGTCGTGTCCGATCATCACGTGAGACGGACTAGTCATCATCGGTGAACATCTCCATGTTGATCGCATCTACTATACGACTCATGTTCGACCTTTCGATCTCTTGTGTTCCGAGGCCATGTCTGTACATGCTAGGCTCGTCAAGTCAACCTAAGTGTTTCGCATGTGTTCCGAGGCCATGTCTGTACATGCTAGGCTCGTCAACACCCGTTGTATTCGAACGTTAGAATCTATCACACCCGATCATCACGTGGTGCTTCGAAACAACGAACCTTCGCAACGGTGCACAGTTAGGGGGAACACGTCTCTTGAAATTTTAGTGAGGGATCATCTTATTTATGCTACCGTCGTTCTAAGCAAATAAGATGTAAACATGACAAACATCACATGCAAATCATAAAGTGACGTGATATGGCCAGTATCATCTTGCGCCTTTGATCTCCATCTTCGAGGCGCGGCATGATCACCTTCGTCACCGGCATGACACCATGATCTCCATCGTCATGATCTCCATCATCGTGTCTTCATGAAGTTGTCTCGCCAACTATTACTTCTACTACTATGGCTAACGGTTAGCAATAAAGTAAAGTAATTACATGGTGTTTTCATTGACACGCAGGTCATACAATAAATTAAGACAACTCCTATGGCTCCTGCCGGTTGTCATACTCATCGACATGCAAGTCGTGATTCCTATTACAAGAACATGATCAATCTCATACATCACATATATCATTCATCACATCCTTTTGGCCATATCACATCACATAGCATACCCTGCAAAAACAAGTTAGACGTCCTCTAATTGTTGTTGCATGTTTTACGTGGCTGCTATGGGATTCTAGCAAGAACGTTTCTTACCTACGCAAAAGCCACAACGTGATATGCCAATTTCTATTTACCCTTCATAAGGACCCTTTTCATCGAATCCGATCCGACTAAAGTGGGAGAGACAGACACCCGCTAGCCACCTTATGCAACTAGTGCATGTCAGTCGGTGGAACCTGCCTCACGTAAGTGTACGTGTAAGGTCGGTCCGGGCCGCTTCATCCCACGATGCCGCCGAATCAAGATAAGACTAGTAACGGCAAGTAAATTGACAAAATCGACGCCCACAACTACTTTGTGTTCTACTCGTGCATAGAAACTACGCATAGACCTAGCTCATGATGCCACTGTTGGGAAACGTAGCAGAAATTCAAAATTTTCTACGCATCACCAAGATCAATCTATGGAGTAATCTAGCACCGAGGGGAAGGGGAGTGCATCTACATACCATTGTAGATCGCTATGCGGAAGCCTTGCAAGAACGCGGATGAAGGAGTCGTACTCGTAGCGATTCAGATCGTGGTTGATTCCGATCTAAGCGCCGAACCACGGCGCCTCCGCGTTCAACACACGTGCAGCCCGGTGACGTCTCCCACGCCTTGATCCAGCAAGGAGAGAGGGAGAGGTTGGGGAAGACTCCGTCCAGCAGCAGCACAACGGCATGGTGGTGATGGAGGAGCGTGGCACTCCAGCAGGGCTTCGCCAAGCACTGCGAGAGACGAGGAGGGAGAGGGGTAGGGCTGCGCCAAGAGAGAGATGTTCTCGTGTCTATGGCAGCCCCAAACCCCCACTATATATAGGGGAAAGGGAGGGGCTGCGCCCCCACCTAGGTTTCCACCTCTAGGGGTGGCGGCCAGCCCTAGATGGGACTTGGAGGGGCGGCCAAGGGGGGAGAGAGGGGGGCGCACCACTAGGTGGGCCTTAGGCCCATCTGAGCCTGGGTTTCCCCTTTTCCCTTGCTCTCTTCGCCTTGGGCCTTGGTGGGGGGCGCACCAGCTCACCTGGGGCTGGTACCCTCCCACACTTGGCCCACGCAGCCCTCTGGGGCCGGTGGCCCCACCTGGTGGACCCCCGGGACCCTCCCGGTGGTCCCGGTACGTTACCGATAGCACCCAAAACTTTTCCGGTGACCAAAACAGGACTTCCCATATATAAATATTTACCTCCGGACCATTCCGGAACTCCTCGTGACGTCCGGGATCTCATCCGGGACTCCGAACAACATTCGGTCACCACATATATCTATTCCCTATAACCCTAGCGTCATCGAACCTTAAGTGTGTAGACCCTACGGGTTCGGGAACCATGCAGACATGACTGAGACGTTCTTCGGCCAATAACCAACAGCGGGATCTGGATACCCATGTTGGCTCCCACATGTTCCACGATGATCTCATCGAATGAACCACGATGTCAAGGATTCAATCAATCCCGTATACAATTCCCTTTGTCTACCGGCATAGTACTTGCCCGAGATTCGATCGTCGGTATCCCGATACCTTGTTCAATCTCGTTACCGGCAAGTCTCTTTACTCGTTCCGTAACACATCATCCCGTGATCAACTCCTTGGTCACATTGTGCACATTATGATGATGTCCTACCGAGTGGGCCCAGAGATACCTCTCCATTTACACGGAGTGACAAATCCCAGTCTCGATTCGTTCCAACCCAACAGACACTTTCGGAGATACCTGTAGTGCACCTTTATAGCCACCCAGTTACGTTGTGACGTTTGGTACACCCAAAGCATTCCTACAGTATCCGGGAGTTGCACAATCTCATGGTCTAAGGAAATGATACTTGACATTAGAAAAGCTTTAGCAGACGAACTACACGATCTTGTGCTAGGCTTAGGATTGGGTCTTGTCCATCACATCATTCTCCTAATGATGTGATCCCGTTATCAACGACATCCAATGTCCATGGTCAGGAAAACGTAACCATCTATTGATCAACAAGCTAGTCAACTAGAGGCTTACTAGGGACATGGTGTTGTCTATGTATCCACACATGTATCTGAGTTTCCTATCAATACAATTTTAGCATGGATAATAAACGATTATCATGAACAAGGAAATATAATAATAAACAATTTATTATTGCCTCTAGGGCATATTTCTAACATGGTAGAGGTAGGCTAGTGGAGTTCGGAGCGCCGCAACACAGATCTGAACTGATGGCCACCATCAGGAAGTTCTTGCGGCATGAAGGGATAGGGGCTGTTAGTGTGCAAGACTGCAGAGGGGTGATTAACAAAATCAACCCCTGCTGCATGAACAGGGAAGACACTGTTGCTTTCGTGTTTTCTATGACCATTGTGGTATGTGCAACATTCATGGCTCCCAGGCAGTCAGTTCAAGCCATTCCTGAGGAGATCTTGCTGGTGGTGCAAGATCCAACACAAATTGGGACGTACAACTGGGGTGCGTACTTTTTTTAGAATAGTAGGAGGGGTGCAAGGAGGCTGCATGGCGACATAGGATCTGGCATGGACCATTCCATCTTGGGTGGATGCCCACTTTATTTGGACGTGAGTACTTGGAATTTACCTTTCTGATCCAATCATTCTCATGTCCCCTTTTGTTTTTGTGATCCAACAAAGCTTGATGCCCTTTGTACTAACTTTTTGTCCAGTACTTTGTCCTGGATTGGCTGGACTTTGGGAGGCACAATTTGTGTTCAAACATGGCGCCCGGGATTGCAGCCTACACACAAGATCAAGTGGCCATGTTGATTATGCTTCTGAAAGCTAAACATGCTGCTTACAGAGTAAGTAGCAGTTTAAGACAAGCAATCATAATGTGATCTGAATTAACTAATTGATATGTAATTGTGCCCTGTTTTTTATTATTTGGTACAGACTAGACCTGAAGGATACATAAGAAACATGGAGTTGACGTGGCATCCGCTAATGGCAGGCAACATTTCACTTGTGAGTGCAATTTGTGGCACTTAGTACTTAATTGGCAATGTTGTGACATGAAATAAATTTTAAACACTGAATAAAATTCTGCAGGACAATGTAGAAGAGGTGGGTCAAGTTGGTGACAATGACAGTACATGTATTGGGACTGGTTCCATGGCCGAGGACACCCGAAATGAAACACGAGATCCCCCTAGCAGTAAGTCTATTTCCATTCTCATTTGCGGATACCTGGTTTCACACGTTAATGATGTGGTACAAATGCTTGAACAATCACATATCGAAACGATTCCAGAAACTACTGCTGTGGCACCAGTGTCTATGACAGCACCGACCAGGGGGGTGCTAGGTGTGAGGCATTCTCCACGCCTGAGTGCTAAGGAAAAGGGGAAGAAGGTTGCTGTAGATGAATCGGACATGAAATCGTCAGATAGCGATGAGGATGAGCGTGCACGGGGTGAGCGGCGTTCCAGGAGAGTTGTCTGTAACCTAAGGACACAAGGTGAGCAAATCGAACACCTAGTTTGCCATTATGTTGTCCTTCATGTTCTGACATGCTAACAAGTGTTTGCACCACACAGATAACCTTCGCACTGAGCCACAACAGGGGATCCATTTGCGGGATGCTGATGGTATGCTTTGTTGATACACTGGCTTGTGCTTTAGCAAAAGATAATGTTCCTGACTAATATCTTGCTGTTGTGGATTGGTGACATTTAGCACCTCCAATGCGGGCGACGGTGGCAGCAGCGGATGTTGTGACGGCCATTCCTGCTGATACCTCTGCCCCTGGTGCCATTGTTGGGCTATCTGATGTGGATCGCAATACATGTATCAAACAGAACGGATGTCGCTGATTCTAGGTTGGAGAATTGGAAAGTACTCATAACCAATTTAACTTGTCTGTCATGCGATGCAGATGAAATTGCCGGGATACTACATGAGATCAACACGATGCAGCTTTGTGCTGTAGATGGGGGAAGATTGCATGGAAATTCAAGTAATGAAAGTGTGAAGCGAGAGGATCATGGGCCACGCGAAGAACAAACCCTTTCCGTGGACATTGACAAGGAGTGCGCGACCCAGCTTCAGCATGGGCTGTATGAAGAGTGTGAGTAACTAATACTATTAGGCTAGTAATTGAGTTTTCTAAAATCCTGTGCAGGAGTAAGCGAAATTATTAACAATTGACTAGAGTGACCTTTCTACATTAATGCAGATGTGGAGGATGAGGTATCCCATCCATTGATCAGAGACATATCAGTCAGAGCATCGCAAAGAATCGTGTATGTGATTGACAGTGATAGCAGTGAAGATCTTGTAAATGAAATTTGGACTGACCCCGAGCATGAAGAGCTGGTCGAGACTGACAGGAGGCTAAGGGAGCAGGAAGAAAAAGATAGAGAGTTCGTGAAGAAATGTCATGAGGAACAAGAAAGGAAGCCATTGAGCAGCAGCGGAAAGATGCGGATCTGGCAAAACTCTGCCAGCAAGAGGAGGAACAGAAGACAAATGATCAAGTAGAAAGGGATAATGGAATTGCTCATATGTACCAGGCACTTTACAACTAGAACGGTGAGTATAAAGCAGTAAGGACATAGTCGTTGTGTTAGAAATCAATCCAGTGTGGCGACCGACTAACTGATGCATGACTCTGTTTTGTGTAACCACAGACGAGCAGGTCAGAGAGGCGACGACGATGTCTGGTGGTGAAGCACAAGTGCATGCTGCTGGTCATGGGGGAGCGACATTGATAGGGCAAACGACAGGTAGTATGGTGTAACTTAGAATGTGCTAACTACATGACTGAAAAGAATGTAGTTACTGAATACATTGGTTTGGGACATGCAGGAGTACAAACCAGATTGGACGAGTTCTACCCTTTTGACCTTTGCTTGGTGACGCCTTCAGCAATGAGAGGTACGTGCATCGACGGGCCTGGATTCATAATAATGTTGTAATCCAAAGTTGATAGGTGAACAATCTTCTGACGAATACACTTGTTGCACTCGCAGGCAACAAAGACTCTGCAAGGCGAAATGATGTCAGGCAGACTAAAAACGGAGGACCAAGAAAATGAAGAAAAGGCAGATGAAAGGCAAACGTAGACGAGTAAGGTTCTCAAATGTAATTGAGACGATATGTCCTTCGGAAAGCTCAGAATCGAGTGACCGGAGCAGTGATAGTGGGATTATTGCTAGTGCTAAGGACAATGGAGGTCCTGCACGCACAAGTATGACCGCTACGAATTCTATGAAAACGTTTTCATTTAATTCTCGTACCATCAAATAAATCTATGAGGGAGATTGATGATCGAAAATTTATAGGTCTTGACGACGGTGGAGGACATGGGTTGCCATCGGCACGTACCACTGTCAGGTAGGTTGAGGGGCGTCTTGATGCATCAGCTGTAGGAGGACAAGATGTTTCTTCAGAACTTGGAGCTGGTGAGTACACATGTGGCCCAGGTACTTTAACCTACATTTGTTGTCTTCGTTGTACATATTATACTAACACCCAATGTATATTCGAATACAGCAAGTAGATCACGTCCTAAACAAGCTGGAGTTACTACGGGAGCTGATGGAGATGATGTTGGTGAAACTATTGGGAGGCTTCGTTGCCACGAGGTGCATGAAGGGTACACTTTCCCTGGGAGGACAGGTAAATTATCTCAAAGAGAAATGAAAAGAATTGATGGTTATACGTCAAATGATTCATGCTGACTCATAATATTAACGCAAAAAACATAAATAAAAATGTTGGCAGTTTTGGAAGTTGGAGGGATCTCAAGGGGAGTATCAGGCCTGGGGGAGAGCAGAACAACAGGTACATATGATTTGTGGTGTCATTTTTTGGGTAAAACAACACAGTTGAATTATGGACTAATAAAGCGCGCACCTTTGATGTATGGAGAATCTAACTAAGATTTTTTTAACGCATCTGCCTGTGAGAACCATCGAGTCCAGTTGGATAGTGATCCCTTGTTTCACACGCGAGCTACATATCATAATTCTGGCAGAGGAACAGGTGAAAATCTGTGTTGTAATAAATTAGGACGTACAGAAATAAAATTTGTAATTTGATAACTTTGCGGGTTACTCACTGACAAAGAAGGAAATGTTGGTTGTGCAGGTCCTGTGTCGGAAAGAATGTCAAGGAATCTGAGGTTACCAATTGGGATAGCAAGGCCTGAAGTGAAGGGTGAGATGGGTAGTGTGTTCCCTGGGAGAGCCGGCCTAGTACATGAAATTCCAACTGCACAAAATGTATTGCAATTCTATGACAAGATGGTTCATAGTATGAGGAGTGATCGCGACAAGTGGGCATTGGTAAAACGACAAATTTGTAAAGTACATGTGATTTCTTTGCTATGCCTAAACAGCTCTACCCCACCTGTGTAAAAATGTTTGCAGGAAATGGTTCAAGCACGTATGACCTTGGTCCTACTCAATGGGGATGATTTCATACATGAGTTTGGTCCTGATGGAGAATTGACAACAATTGGCTGGGCAGCCTTCTCACGTATGCTGACTAGTAAAGATGCACGAATGTACGACGAATGGAAGATAAGGTGGAGGCATCTATTCGACATCCATTTTGTGGTACGGGAAACTTCCTTCACATGAAGTAGTATAGAAACTTTCTCTTTGAATGATGCCCAGGTACATGGAGTCAATTTGTAACATCAGTCAAAATTGTGGAAAAAACAGGAACACCTGATGGAAAACTCGGATGACCTGGATTATGGCCTACTCGCAAGTATGATGGATGAGGATGTGCTTGGATACAAATTACAATGAACAAAGAAGGTATGTAGATTATAGATGGAATATATGTCGTGTCACTATATCAGAAGGAAAATCAATCTGACTCATGATTGCTTTGCATTTTGCGAATGTGCAGTTGTTCCTTCCTGTACCATTGATGGACGGATTCTCCTTTTATGTTGTGGACGTTGAGGAGAAAACTCTTGTTGTTATGGATCCAGCAGAGACAAGCATTCATGATGATGAGATGAGTGTCAAACATGAGGGTAATGTGACCCAGGTACTAAAAATGCTTCGAACAGTCCTCCGTAATCACTTCGCAGACTGGGATGTCCCAGAGCTCGGCTGGAGCATCATATATGCCTACAACATGAATGAGCCATGTAATATGTAAGTATTTTCCATTGCAAACAACATCTAAGGCCTGCAAGAAAAATATCCATGGCATTTTATCCATAACTTTGATCATTTGCAGCGAGGACAGCTGGATCTACCTTGGTCACTACTGGAGTACATACAATGGCCTGTATCTCGAGAGGCAGCTTGGTGAGGTGCGAAATGAAAAACTGTAACTCGTGGATTTCAAATAATGAATCATTTTTTTGAATTGGAGTGAGTAACTTGTTCATAAATTGTTTTGCAGTATGAGCTGGCTTACCTGAAGAAGCAGTTTGAGTATGAGGTGATTTCGATGAACGGCAACAAGGGTGAACTCCCAAGCTTCATGATCGAGGAAGTCCTGTTCTGAGCAAGGCAGACTTGGCTCTTTATCTACTAGTGTAAACTATGTGCTAAGGGTTTATGAAATGCGTACTTGCAGACTTAACTAGGTTTGGAAATCAAGCATAGTAGTGGTGATTGTTTTAGCTCACATCCCTCCTGCTGGTGTGGGGGTGCAACATGCCCTGATATGCCGGCGTCGACCTTAACCCTGATAAGGGTGAGGGTGTGTATTTTGTGTCCTGGAGTACAGGACTTTGGGATGGAACCTGTGTGGCTAGTTGTGCAGGCCATCTCATTTTGGGGCTGTGTGGTTGGATCGAATCATTATGTGTGTACAAGACTTATTTCGTAGATGGAATGTGACGACGTTTTTAAATTCTTGTTCTTCCGTTTGGTTTGAAATGCTATCAGCAAATCCCTATATCCTATCTGCAACAACAGAGTTGGTAAACTTACTACTGATATGTACAATTTTTAGTGGACTGGAGTTAAGCATTTTGGGGTTGCTGTGTGGTTGGAGGGAGTACATTGCGTCCTTGTTGACTGGAAAGGCAACAGATTGACAGAAAAAATAGGATGGTTGCCGTCGTAAAAAAGGAGAGGCGTGTCGATTGATTTCGTGATGCCTCAATTTGTTATTTTGAAATATGCAGTTGGAAAATGGGAAGAATTCACATATGCAAAATACTGTGAAATGCATAATAACAACCATTGAAAAGTTTGCACATTTAACAAGCGAGGAAAAATGTTGATGTTGCTGGTTAAGTCGTGATAAGCATATGTAGGCATTTCAGGATTTATGTAACATGCCGTGGCGCACCCAACTGAACGGGTTTTTGGTGTAAACAGATGATGTGCATCATTCTGTATATTACATGGTCGAGCAGGGGTAGGGTGATAGATTAAAACCTGACACATGTATCTTACAACCCAAAATAAATCTACGATATTCCAGTGATCAAACTACGACAAATGGAGCTTGGTTTCAATAGACTCTCATAAGGGAAATGCAGCTCTCGCACACGCCGTAGTCATCAAAGTCGGAATCGGATCCTGCTAAAGCCTTCCACAGTGCCTTGTGGGCGAGCTCGGAGAGGTTGCCCTGCAGCTTCAAGCACTCGTGCAAGGCGTCGTTCTTGGTTTTCAAAATGTTGGGCTGTGGAGAAATGTGCATTGACGTGTCAACATAGGTTCACGTGTTCGGCTCACAAACAAATAGATTAAATGATGTGTGCATGGAATCATACAGAAGAGTGGACGATTAGATGTGGAGCTCACCTTAGTAAGTGGTAACTTCAACTTCTCCCCATCGAACTATCGAACAATGTGTATAGCGCAAACACCAGATTCAGCGCTAAAACAAAAGGACGCAGGCTCCATAAACAACATGCTGATTGGTAACCTGCTACGTTGAACATGATATGCATCGCTCGTTATGACTTACGGTGAAAATGTGACATCTGTCGTAGGTTCATGCTTCATTCGCCAGCTTTCCTTGACTGATGGCCACCCAGCATAGAATTCATGGAGGCATGCAAATAATGCACTGTGGAGCTTCCAGGCTGCTGCTTCGTCTTGGATTACATGCGGAGGAGCTAGTGCATTTTTTTGGTAGAGCGGATCAAGGAGATTTATTACTCTGAGCTGCATGTCCCATATGATGACCATCCAACCTTCGGGCCGTGGTACAGTTGTGATGAACTGGCAACCAAACGAGATATGAAAATCTACTTTCAGCATATCCACATGTTTGAGATACCCAAAAAAGAGTTGAAGCTTAAACTTTACCATTTGGGCAGATGTTAGATCATACTTCAAAGAATCCGCGGAAAGCTGCTTCTGTATCGACACTATGTGCAAGAAGTCAGAATCCGACAACACCAGAGTCTGGTTGCACATGAGAGCACATGGTAAAACAAAAAAGAATGAACAGGCGAGAAAAAATGTTAAATGTAGTACAACATTTCGAGTCACATCGGAAAATGTGATTGGCGCTGAATACAAAATCTTACTGAGAATTCAGGCTCAAGTGGGTGCCTCCATCTTAAGAATGGGTTCTCGGTCTCGGATCACAATCGAGCCAATCAAACCGGCGAAAAAGAATTGACATCAATTCATGATCAATTATGTTGTTGCCAGCGAGCTGATCGCGTATGACAAAACCGGTGATCCTGATAAATCTTGGCTCCCCGTGAACAATAAAGTTCCTACGAAAGAAGTGTGACGATGCTATTAGTATCAAGAAGAACGAAAAAATGAAACAAACAATATGTATGCTAAATGAGGACACATGAATTTTGCACGCAATTACCCTGCTAGCTCGGTTCCATCAGCATTCAGCAAGTGTTGTTCAATTAGGTGAGCTACACCAGGTTGTGGAGGGCACGGGACAACTCCCCTACACCAAGGGTTTGTATGGAATCCGAGACGAGACACATACTTGCGTCCGGGAAGATCATTGCTCCTCTGGCCGAAAATGGTAGTGGTAGCATCGTTCGAGAGGTCGATATATAGTTCACTAATTCCATTTAGGTTCTGCTTTGCAAACAAGGTGAGACTTCGCAAGACGTGTCTGAGCGCAGACTCCATCCTCGGTTCAGATGTGGACTGATGGGTACGCACAGTTTTCGCCCGCTTGCTTGTGGAAGTAACCGCTGCACTTATGAAAATGGATATCAGATGTTAGTAAAACAAACTGGAAATTTAGTGGAAAATGTAGAACAAACCTTCACACGGTGATAACTCCAGGCGGCGGCCCGCAAAAGGAGTTGTTGCTGGAGTAGTAACGCCACCATCTGCATGATTGCGAGTAAGGAAAAAATAAATAAACCCTGACGATACATAATGCATGGTGTGCCATATTATAATAAGACAGGTTACAAATAACAGGAAAGACATGTTGTCATGTGGTGGAATACCTTTTGTAGAAGAGGTAGCTCTGGGGGGGGGAGACCGCATGTGCACGTGTTGTACAACAAGTGCATATGCGAGTCCTTGCACTGTATAACTTGTCGGCGAACCTCATCATCTCAAGCTGGATTTGCCCACGAGCGGTTGTAATGTGTGATAGACAACGAGCATTTAACTCCTGCAGTAGGACTATCATCTCATCACTAGCCTGTTGGGAGAGGGTGATCCTCGTGTGAGTACATCAGAAGTAACTATATCTGACGGTTGAGAACAATGTGTACTGAAACTGTCCATAAAGGATAACTTACCAGGTGAGGGTACTGCCTGTTTAGGTAATTCAAGAAATCAGAAGGTCCAAGCATGCGTATTGTGGTCGGCGTCATCTCGTGAATCAAATGGGGTGCATGGGATGGGTTGGGGAGGTCTCTGCGAGTTGACTTGGCAGAGCTACCAGCACAGGACGTAGCTGGCTGCGGTGGGGACTTTGCGGTGTGCCTAGAGTCTGACTTCTCCACCTCAGCATGCTTGGACTGAGCATAGCACACAAGGGAGTAGTGTCATATCTACAAAAGCAAACAGGCGGAATTAAAAACGTTGGAGAAAATTTAGAAGACAGTTCAATTCCGTGTGCGTGGCTCATACCGGAGCACTCGCATAAGATGAGGTAGACTTCCCAACATCAGTAGCCTGGATTATCATTTTACGGATTGAGTCTTGATCAGACACACTGACCCTAGGAAGCACCGAGTGCGGCTTATTCATCATGAAGAGATCAAGGTTGTCAAGCAAGAAAATATGTGAGTGGGACACATTGTTAGGCCTGACACAAAATAAAAATGTTAACTACATTGCTGAAATTCAGAATGCATATGCATTATCACCTGCAGGAACAGGTGGCATCCTACTAGGCTGGTTGCCATGTTGCCAGACCTAATATCATTCTTCAGCCTCCTAACACCAGCAAGCATGCATTGAAGCACGTACTCGCACCAATTGAATTGGTCTATGTTTTCAGTGTCCGCCAACGCTCCCCAAAAATCAATACTGCCATAATCTTGCTTGGTGTTGGGCGCAAGGACGTGACCCATGAAAAAAATAACGAAGGCAATTTGGAAGCAATCTTTCTCGAGCTTGCTTGATGATTCAGAAATATCCCTCTTAAGGAAATCTTCAGCTGCACCCAGGCTGTGAACTCCTTCTTTGTCCATCCCCAAAGTAGTATTTATAAACTTGATGACTTCTGGGTTGATGTGGCCATCACGACCCCTGATATTCCGGTGCCCACATGGGATACCAAAAATTTTGTGAACATCTTCTGGCCAAAACTTCAGTATTTTGTTCTCAGCAAGTACAATGGCCCGTCGGCGGGTGCTAACTTTGCTCATTGTCCATGCACTGAATTTTAGATTTAATTTCTGCCGCAGTTGGAGATCAAGCATTCCACCAAACCCAATGCTCTTAACAAGATATCGCTTGTACTCATCGAAACTCTGAATGACCTCCATGACGTGCTTGACAGATAGCCGTGATGTGGGTGATTGCGGCAATGGTCTTTCAGCGCTGTGTGCAGAGTCTTCGCTATCGGTTTGATGTTTGTCATCCTCCGTATCCTCCGCACAGCTGGCCTCATCCGACATAGTGGTGCTGCAGAAGATGAATTGAAAGGAACAACATAAGCATGCATGCTGCGATGGCAATCAAAAACGATCGACTGCATGCATAATCCCTAGAGGAATCAGAAAAACGAAACCGATTTCATATAACTCCCCTGCGTTAGAATATTGATAGATTCAGTAGAGTGAAACTAAAAACAAACATGTGCAGAACAACAACTCTGCAAGTTTGTTGGCTATGATGACAAAAAATCTACAGGTATGCTAAAAATGGCGAACCAAAATTTAGCATGTTCATCAGTTCGGCTACAGTTTTGCGTCAACGACTGATTGAGAACGAATCCGTGGGCACTAATTGATATAGCATTTGATATCTAAAAAGATGCACTCCTTTCGTTTGAGATCTACAGAAAAGTAAGTCGCTGTTGGAAATATGCCCTAGAGGCAATAATAAAATGGTTATTATTATATTTCTTTGTTCATGATAATTGTCTATTGTTCATGCTATAATTGTGTTATCCGGAAATCGTAATACATGTGTGAATACATAGACCACAATATGTCCCTAGTAAGCCTCTAGTTGACTAGCTCGTTGATCAACAGATAGTCATGGTTTCCTGACTATGGACATTGGATGTCATTGATAACGGGATCACATCATTAGGAGAATGATGTGATGGACAAGACCCAATCCTAAGCATAGCACAAAGATCGTGTAGTTCGTTTGCTAGAGCTTTTCCAATGTCAAGTATCTTTTCCTTAGACCATGAGATTGTGCAACTCCCGGATACCGTAGGAGTGCTTTGGGTGTGCCAAACGTCACAACGTAACTGGGTGGCTATAAAGGTACACTACGGGTATCTCCAAAAGTGTCTGTTGGGTTGGCACGAATCGAGACTGGGATTTGTCACTCCGTTTGACGGAGAGGTATCTCTGGGGCCACTCAGTAATGCATCATCATAATGAGCTCAAAGTGACCAAGTGGTTGGTCACGGGATCATGCATTACGGTACGAGTAAAGTGACTTGCTGGTAACGAGATTGAACAAGGTATTGGGATACCGACGATCGAATCTCGGGCAAATAACGTACCGATTGACAAAGGGAATTGTATACGGGATTGATTGAATCCTCGACATCGTGGTTCATCCGATGAGATCATCGTGGAACATGTGGGAGCCAACATGGGTATCCAGATCCCGCAGTTGGTTATTGACCGGAGAGTCGTCTCGGTCATGTCTGCATGTCTCCCGAACCCGTAGGGTCTACACACTTAAGGTTCGGTGACGCTAGGGTTGTAGAGATATTAGTATGCGGAAACCCGAAAGTTGTTCGGAGTCCCGGATGAGATCCCGGACGTCACGAGGAGTTCCGGAATGGTCCGGAGGTGAAGAATTATATATAGGAAGTCCAGTTTCGGCCACCGGGAAAGTTTCGGGGGTTATCGGTATTGTACCGGGACCACCGGAAGGGTCCCGGGGGTCCACCGGGTAGGGCCACCTATCCCGGAGGGCCCCATGGGCTGAAGTGAGGAGGGGAACCAGCCACTGGTGGGCTGGTGTGCCCCCCTTGGGCCTAGGGTTGGAAACCCTGGGGGTGGGGGGCGCCCCACTTGGCTTGGGGGGCAAGCCACCCCCTTGGGCCGCCGCCCCCCCCCCCCCCCCCTCAGATGGGATCTCCAGGGGGTCGGTGCCCCCCCCCCCAGGGCCCCTATAAATAGTGGGGGGGGAGGGAGGGCAGCCGCACCACAGCCCCTGGCGCCTCCCTCTCCCTCCCGTGACACCTCTCCCTCCCGCTTGCGCTTGGCGAAGCCCTGCCGGGATCCCCGCTATTTCCACCACCACGCCGTCGTGCTGCTGGATCTCCATCAACCTCTCCTTCCCCCTTGCTTGATCAAGAAGGAGGAGACGTCGCTGCTCCGTACGTGTGTTGAACGCGGAGGTGCCGTCCGTTCGGCGCTCGGTCATTGGTGATTTGGATCACTACGAGTACGACTCCATCAACCCCGTTCACTTGAACGCTTCCGCTCGCGATCTACAAGGGTATGTAGATGCACTCCTTCCTTCTCGTTGTTAGTAAACTCCATAGATGGATCTTGGTGATGCGTAGAAAATTTTAAATTTTTGCTACGATCCCCAACAGTGGCATCCTGAGCCAGGCCTATGCGTAGTTACTATGCACGAGTAGAAGACAAAGCAGTTGTGGGCGTAGATGTTGTCAATTTTTCTAGCCACTACTAGTCTTATCTTGTTTCGGCGGTATTGTGGGATGAAGCGGCCCGGACCGACCTTACACGTACGCTTACGTGAGACAGGTTCCACCGACTGACATGCACTAGTTGCATAAGGTGGCTAGCGGGTGTCAGTCTCTCCCACTTTAGTCGGAACGGATTCGATGAAAAGGGTCCTTATGAAGGGTAAATAGAAATTGGCATATCACGTTGTGGTTTTACGTAGGTAAGAAACGTTCTTGCTAGAAACCTATAGAAGCCACGTAAAAACTTGCAACAACAATTAGAGAATGTCTAACTTATTTTTGCAGCATGTGCCTTGTGATGTGATATGGCCAAAAGGATGTGATGAATGAGATATATGCGATGTATGAGATTGATCATGTTCTTGTAATAGGAATCACGACTTGCATGTCGATGAGTATGACAACCGGCAGGAGCCATAGGAGTTGTCTTTATTTTTTGTATGACCTACGTGTCATTGAATAACGCCAGGTAAATTACTTTACTTTATTGCTAAACACGTTAGCCATAGAAGTAGAAGTAATCGTTGGCGTGATAACTTCGTGAAGACACGATGATGGAGATCATGATGATGGAGATCATGGTGTCATGCCGGTGACGAAGATGATCATGGCGCCCCCGAAGATGGAGATCAAAGGAGCAAAATGATATTGGCCATATCATGTCACTATTTGATTGCATGTGATGTTATCATGTTTTACATCTTATTTGCTTAGAACGACGGTAGTAAGTAAGATGATCCCTTATAATAATTTCAAGAAAGTGTTCCCCCTAACTGTGCACCGTTGCGAAGGTTCGTTGTTTCGAAGCACCACGTGATGATCGGGTGTGATAGATTCTAACGTTCGCATACAACGGGTGTTGACGAGCCTAGCATGTACAGACATGGCCTCGGAACACACGCAATACACTTAGGTTGACTTGACGAGCCTAGCATGTACAGACATGGCCTCGGAACACGGAAGACCGAAAGGTCGAGCATGAGTCGTATAGAAGATACGATCAACATGAAGATGTTCACCGATCTTGACTAGTCCGTCTCACGTGATGATCGGACACGGCCTAGTTAACTCGGATCATGTTTCACTTAGATGATTGGAGGGATGTCTATCTGAGTGGGAGTTCATTGAATAATTTGATTAGATGAACTTAATTATCATGAACTTAGTCTAAAATATTTACAATATGTCTTGTAGATCAAATGGCCCACGTTGCCCTCAACTTCAACGCGTTCCTAGAGAAAACCAAGCTGAAAGATGATGGCAGCAACTATACGGACTGGGTCCGGAACCTGAGGATCATCCTCATAGCTGCCAAGAAAGATTATGTCCTAGAAGCACCGCTAGGTGAAGCACCCATCCCAGAGAACCAAGACGTTATGAACGCTTGGCAATCACGTGCTGATGCTTACTCCCTCGTTCAGTGCGGCATGCTTTACAGCTTAGAACCGGGGCTCCAAAAGCGTTTTGAGAAACACGGAGCATATGAGATGTTCGAAGAGCTGAAAATGGTTTTCCAAGCTCATGCCCGGGTCGAGAGATATGAAGTCTCCGACAAGTTCTTCAGTTGTAAAATGGAGGAAAATAGTTCTGTCAGTGAGCACATACTCAAAATGTCTGTGTTACACAACCGCTTGTCTCAGCTGGGAGTTAATCTCCCAGATGACGCGGTCATTGACAGAATCCTTCAGTCGCTTCCACCGAGCTACAAGAGCTTTGTGATGAACTTCAATATGCAGGGGATGGAAAAGACCATTCCTGAGGTATATTCAATGCTGAAATCAACGGAGGTGGAGATCAAAAAGGAACATCAAGTGTTGATGGCGAATAAAACCACTAAGTTCAAGAAAGGCAAGGGTAAGAAGAACTTCAAGAAGGACGGCAAGGGAGTTGCCGCGCCCGGTAAGCCAGTTGCCGGGAAGAAGCCAAAGAATGGACCCAAGCCTGAGACTGAGTGCTTTTATTGCAAGGGAAGTGGTCACTGGAAGCGGAACTGCCCCAAATACTTAGCGGACAAGAAGGCCGGCAACACCAAAGGTATATGTGATATACATGTAATTGATGTGTACCTTACCAGTACTCATAGTAGCTCCTGGGTATTTGATACCGGTGCGGTTGCTCATATTTGTAACTCAAAACAGGAGCTGCGGAATAAGCGGAGACTGGCGAAGGACAAGGTGACGATGCGCGTCGGGAATGGTTCCAAGGTCGATGTGACCGCCGTCGGCACGCTACCTCTGCATTTACCTACGGGATTAGTTTTAAACCTCAATAATTGTTATTTAGTGCCAGCTTTGAGCATGAACATTGTATCTGGATCTCGTTTAATGCGAGATGGCTACTCATTTAAATCCGAGAATAATGGTTGTTCTATTTATATGAGAGATATGTTTTATGGTCATGCCCCGCTGGTCAATGGTTTATTCTTAATGAATCTCGAACGTGATGTTACACATATTCATAGTGTGAATATCAAAAGATGTAAAGTTGATAACGATAGTCCCACATACTTGTGGCACTGCCGCCTTGGTCACATTGTTGTCAAGCACATGAAGAAGCTCCATGCAGATGGACTTTTGGAGTCTCTTGATTACGAATCATTTGACACGTGCGAACCATGCCTCATGGGTAAGATGACCAAGACTCCGTTCTCCGGAACAATGGAGCGAGCAACCAACTTATTGGAAATCATACATACCGATGTGTGCGGTCCAATGAGTGTTGAGGCTCGCGGTGGCTATCGTTATGTTCTCACTCTTACTGATGACTTAAGTAGATATGGGTATGTCTACCTAATGAAACACAAGTCTGAGACCTTTGAAAAGTTCAAGGAATTTCAGAGTGAGGTTGAGAATCAACGTGACAGGAAAATAAAGTTCCTACGATCAGATCGTGGAGGGGAATATTTAAGTCACGAATTTGGCACACACTTAAGGAAATGTGGAATAGTTTCACAACTCACGCCGCCTGGAACACCTCAGCGAAATGGTGTGTCCGAACATCGTAATCGCACTCTATTGGATATGGTGCGATCTATGATGTCTCTTACCGATCTACCGCTCTCATTTTGGGGCTATGCTTTAGAGACTGCCGCATTCACTTTAAATAGGGCTCCGTCGAAATCCGTTGAGACGACACCGTATGAATTATGGTTTGGGAAGAAACCTAAGATGTCGTTTCTAAAAGTTTGGGGATGCGATGCTTATGTCAAGAAACTTCAACCTGAAAAGCTCGAACCCAAGTCGGAGAAATGCGTCTTCATAGGATACCCTAAGGAAACCATTGGGTATACCTTCTACCTTAGATCCGAAGGCAAGATCTTTGTTGCCAAGAACGGGTCCTTTCTGGAGAAAGAGTTTCTCTCGAAAGGAATAAGTGGGAGGAAAGTGGAACTTGATGAGGTGATAGTCACCCCTTCCGAACCGGAAAGTAGCGCAGCGCGGGAAGATGTTCCTGTGGTGCCTACACCGACTGAGGAGGAAGTTAATGATGATGATCATGAAGCTTCGGATCAAGTTACTGCTGAACTTCGTAGGTCCACAAGGACACGTTCCGCACCAGAGTGGTACGACAACCCTGTCCTGGAAATCATGTTGTTAGACAACGGTGAACCTTCGAACTATGAAGAAGCAATGGCGGGCCCAGATTTCGACAAATGGCTAGAAGCCATGAAATCCGAGATAGGATCCATGTATGAAAACAAAGTGTGGACTTTGACAGACTTGCCCGATGATCGGCGAGCGATAGAAAACAAATGGATCTTTAAGAAGAAGACGGACGCGGATGGTAATGTTACCATCTATAAAGCTCGACTTGTCGCTAAGGGTTATCGACAAGTTCAAGGGGTTGACTACGATGAGACTTTCTCACCCGTAGCGAAGCTGAAGTCCGTCCGAATCATGTTAGCAATTGCCGCATACTATGATTATGAGATATGGCAGATGGACGTCAAAACGGCATTCCTTAACGGCTTTCTTAAGGAAGAATTGTATATGATGCAGCCGGAAGGTTTTGTCGATCCTAAGAATGCTAACAAGGTATGCAAGCTCCAGCGCTCCATCTATGGGCTGGTGCAAGCATCTCGGAGTTGGAACAATCGATTTGATGAGATGATCAAAGCGTTTGGGTTTACACAGACTTATGGAGAAGCCTGTGTTTACAAGAAAGTGAGTGGGAGCTCTGTAGCATTTCTCATATTATATGTGGTTGACATACTATTGATGGGAAATGATATAGAATTCTTGGAAAGTATAAAGGCCTATTTGAGTAAGTGTTTTTCAATGAAGGACCTTGGAGAAGCTGTTTATATATTAGGCATCAAGATCTATAGAGATAGATCAAGACGCCTCATTGGTCTTTCACAGAGTACGTACCTTGACAAGATATTGAAGAAGTTCAATATGGATCAGTCCAAGAAGGGGTTCTTGCCTGTATTGCAAGGTGTGCAATTGAGCACGGCTCAATGCCCGACCACGGCAGAAGATAGAGAAAAGATGAGTGTCATCCCCTATGCATCGGTCATAGGGTCTATTATGTATGCCATGCTGTGTACCAGACCTGATGTAAACCTTGCCGTAAGTTTGGTAGGAAGGTACCAAAGTAATCCCGGCATGGAACACTGGACAGCGGTCAAGAATATTCTGAAGTACCTGAAGAGGACTAAGGATATGTTTCTCGTTTATGGAGGTGACAAAGAGCTCGTCGTAAAGGGTTACGTCGATGCTAGCTTCGACACAGATCTGGATGACTCTAAGTCACAAACCGGATACGTGTATATTTTGAATGGAGGGGCAGTAAGCTGGTGCAGTTGCAAGCAAAGCGTCGCGGCGGGATCTACATGTGAAGCGGAGTACATGGCGGCCTCAGAGGCAGCACAGGAAGCAATCTGGATAAAGGAGTTCATTACCGACCTAGGGGTGATTCCCAATGCGTCGGGCCCGATGACTCTCTTCTGTGACAACACTGGAGCTATTGCCCTTGCCAAGGAGCCCAGGTTTCACAGCAAGACCAGGCATATCAAGCGTCGCTTCAACTCCATTCGTGAAAGTGTTCAAAATGGAGACATAGATATTTGTAAAGTACATACGGACCTGAATGTAGCAGATCCGTTGACTAAACCTCTCCCTAGAGCAAAACATGATCAACACCAGAACTCTATGGGTGTTCGATTCATCACAATGTAACTAGATTATTGACTCTAGTGCAAGTGGGAGACTGTTGGAAATATGCCCTAGAGGCAATAATAAAATGGTTATTATTATATTTCTTTGTTCATGATAATTGTCTATTGTTCATGCTATAATTGTGTTATCCGGAAATCGTAATACATGTGTGAATACATAGACCACAATATGTCCCTAGTAAGCCTCTAGTTGACTAGCTCGTTGATCAACAGATAGTCATGGTTTCCTGACTATGGACATTGGATGTCATTGATAACGGGATCACATCATTAGGAGAATGATGTGATGGACAAGACCCAATCCTAAGCATAGCACAAAGATCGTGTAGTTCGTTTGCTAGAGCTTTTCCAATGTCAAGTATCTTTTCCTTAGACCATGAGATTGTGCAACTCCCGGATACCGTAGGAGTGCTTTGGGTGTGCCAAACGTCACAACGTAACTGGGTGGCTATAAAGGTGTACTATGGGTATCTCCGAAAGTGTCTGTTGGGTTGGCACGAATCGAGACTGGGATTTGTCACTCCGTTTGACGGAGAGGTATCTCTGGGCCCACTCAGTAATGCATCATCATAATGAGCTCAAAGTGACCAAGTGGTTGGTCACGGGATCATGCATTACGGTACGAGTAAAGTGACTTGCTGGTATCGAGATTGAACAAGGAATTGGGATACCGACGATCGAATCTCGGGCAAGTAACGTACCGATTGACAAAGGGAATTGTATACGGGATTGATTGAATCCTCGACATCGTGGTTCATCCGATGAGATCATCGTGGAACATGTGGGAGCCAACATGGGTATCCAGATCCCGCTGTTGGTTATTGACCGGAGAGTCGTCTCGGTCATGTCTGCATGTCTCCCGAACCCGTAGGGTCTACACACTTAAGGTTCGGTGACGCTAGGGTTGTAGAGATATTAGTATGCGGAAACCCGAAAGTTGTTCGGAGTCCCGGATGAGATCCCGGACGTCACGAGGAGTTCCGGAATGGTCCGGAGGTGAAGAATTATATATAGGAAGTCCAGTTTCGGCCACCGGAAAAGTTTCGGGGGTTATCGGTATTGTACCGGGACCACCGGAAGGGTCCCGGGGGTCCACCGGGTAGGGCCACCTATCCCGGAGGGCCCCATGGGCTGAAGTGGGGAGGGGAACCAGCCACTGGTGGGCTGGTGCGCCCCCCTTGGGCCTCCCCTGCGCCTAGGGTTGGAAACCCTGGGGGTGGGGGGCGCCCCACTTGGCTTGGGGGGCAAGCCACCCCCTTGGGCCGCCGCCCCCCCCTCAGATGGGATCTCCAGGGGGCCGGCGCCCCCCCAGGGCCCCTATAAATAGTGGGGGGAGGGAGGGCAGCCGCACCACAGCCCCTGGCGCCTCCCTCTCCCTCCCGTGACACCTCTCCCTCCCGCTTGCGCTTGGCGAAGACCTGTCGGGATCCCCGCTACTTCCACCACCACGCCGTCGTGCTGCTGGATCTCCATCAACCTCTCCTTCCCCCTTGCTGGATCAAGAAGGAGGAGACGTCGCTGCTCCGTACGTGTGTTGAACGCGGAGGTGCCGTCCGTTCGGCGCTCGGTCATCGGTGATTTGGATCACGACGAGTACGACTCCATCAACCCCGTTCACTTGAACGCTTCCGCTCGCGATCTACAAGGGTATGTAGATGCACTCCTTCCTTCTCGTTGTTAGTAAACTCCATAGATGGATCTTGGTGATGCGTAGAAAATTTTAAATTTTTGCTACGATCCCCAACAGTCGCATGGCAAAACAAATCTTTGAAACCAACCATAACTGCATGTGATAGCCTAGGTAAGCATATTTCAAAAGAAAAAGGGGTGGACAGGGAGTCGGGCTTGGGGGGTGGTGGACGACCTGAATGAGCCGCCAATCCAGGAGCGGCAAGCAGAATCGTCGGCGATGTGGCGGGGTAGATCTGCGCGGCGGAGTTTTCCACAGGCAGGTAGAACGGCAGGTGAGCGAGAGAGGGGGCGAGTCGCTGGATGAGAGCTTCAGGATATGGATGAGCAGGGGTGTGGAGACTGGGCGGATGGGTAGGGAAGGAGCGGCAGTAAATTAAGACTGGGCGGATGGGCAGGCAAAGAGCGGCAGTAAATTAGGAGGTTGGGCGTCCGTGGGTCCATTGATTCGGACGTGCTGACGTGACTAGACGATACATTAATAAATTAATAAAATGAAAGACCTATGCGGCATCATGTGTTAACAAATAAGAAATTATTCCCGCAGTAATAACTTGCAACAAAAATTAGGACAATAATAAGAACACAACGGCAAACATATATTAAAAATACTACACATTGACACATACAACACACCGAGCAGTTGGAGTGCTAATTGTGCTAACAGGTGGGATACCGTGTAACACACGATTAGAGAGTGCGATTACAAGACAAAAGAGCTAGACCGGCGACTGAACTCTTGATACATCACTAGATCTGATGAAAGCCTAACTGCGCGGCTGGCCGAAGATTAAATACAACAGGGCGACGACAAGGATAAAGTTGCTTCCAGCCAGCAGCATCGAGGTGCGGAGGAGCAACAGTGAGTTGGGGCACGGGGGTGGTGGTTCGCCTGCTGCATCTGCAGCCTCGCAGCTGCATGGTCCGGCTGGATCTCCCCCTGGCTGCCGTCGATGAACTCCTGCTCCCGACTGGATCTACGCTGAACTGGGGCGGATTGGTGCATGGCCATGGAGTGATGCAGCACCTGAGGTTCAGCTATACCGACACGAGTGAGCTCCGGCAGGTAGGTGTCCGTCGTTCTCATGAACGGGCATAGCCCAGCCTGCGCATAGTGTATAAATTCATGAGGAAACTGTAAATAGGTCAATATATTAATTTGTGCAAAGAGAAGCTACTTACATCTTTCGTGACGCATTTGTAGAACTGTTCTCCCGCACGGGAAACGAAGGTCACCACCTTGCAACGACATTCTAGGCAAGGGATCAACGGGAGCACCCCGCCGGCCTGGGAGGAGGAGGAGGAGCTTGCCATCTTCTTCATTTTGATTGTTACAAGAGAGCTTGGAGAAGATAAGGCAACGGGTGGGAGGCTGTGGATTCTTCCAGTGGAAGGAGGCAGATGTATAAGTGGGGCCGGATGGAGTCCGTCCGTTTGCCACCTACCGTCTGAGCCGTGGCACAAGAAAGGGTGTCTCCATCTGAGCCGCTAACTGGCGCGTGACGGCCGTTGCCTTCAAACCGCATCATGGTGGGGCCTTCTTTGGATAAAGGCATGGAATACCTGTCCAAATACGCGCTGATATACATGCAGCGGTGGGAATCGCGAGAAACGTTGACGGCTATGATATAGAGTGCATCTGAGCTCGGGCTCAGAATAGCACTTTCGCTGACTCTGCCCATTGCTGGATCATTTGATTATGTATCGTGCAGCAATCGGGCAGGTGAATGTCGTCTACAGAATAGTTCCGGAAAAGAAAAGTACACGGGGCTACCCACTGAGCTCAGCTCGCTCCACTGCCCACTCCCCTCGCTCGCCAGCTACCTACTCTGCTAGGCTACCTAGTGTCCTGCTCTGCTCCGCCCCGCGCCGCGCGGCGGAGCCATGGCCACGGCGGCGCTCCGCTTCCCGCCGCTCCTCTCCTCGCGCGCCACGCCTACCACCACCGCCGCCACCTTCACCCGGAGGACGTCGTCAGCCACCCTCAGGGTCGCCGCGCAGCCCGAATCCGCCCCCGCCTCCACCTCCACCTCCGTCTCCGACGAGCCGCCGGAGTTCTCCCCGCCGGCAGGGTTCGCGCCTCCGGTGCCCAGGCGCTTGGCTATCAAGGAGGGCCAGCTCGGAAGCATCGCCGGCGCGGCCCTCGCCGTGCCTTTCCGCCTCGGCACCGGCCTCTTCGTCCAAGGGTTCGTCTCCTCCAATCAATCCTCCTCCAGTTGGGACTCACAAGATGCAAATCTGTCTCGTTTGGCCCACCTAATTGAGCACCACAGTGGAATCTGGGTGTATCCATCTCTTTCTACTTTGATTCTGATGCTGTCCAAATGAGCCGCTTCAGTAATTAGCAATGTGTAGTTTTTTTTTTGTCCATTTGAGATTGCTTAAAAAAGAGTTAATTTGGTGTCAGTAATTCGAGGAAATTAGCTCAGCACCATCGCGCGAATTGGAAATTCATGTACATTTTGAAGATAAAGCCTCACATTGAGCTGTAGAATTGGAAATTCATGTACATTTTGAAGATAAAGCGTCACATTGAGCTGTATTCATATCTTGTGGTCGGTTTCTCATTGCGATGTGCAGATACTCGGTATCACTAGTCTCCGCTGACAAAATACCCGCAGACCAATATTCTCTGGAATTTCTAGGTGAATTTCTCTAATTCCCCATGTTTGCTAGCTAAGATCATTTTATTTCACTTGTTCAGTGTCTATTATTTTTCAGTTTAAAGGAGTAGTACACAAATACATTTGTTTCTTATTTAAGGTCTAAAGGTGAGGGAGACCTCAAAGATAGATCAGTGCCGTCGACCAGAAAAACCTATTGAGATCTATGAGTTTGAAGGGTATGGGCTTTCTTTCATTTGAGATTCATATATTTCCTATGAAGAAACGACACCCCACATATTTATAATTGAACCTGCTTTTTTTAATATACATCAAGGGCTAATATTTTTCTCTGCTTCTGATTTATTCTTTGCTTTGGTGTATTCTGGCTAAAACTTTCAGCTGTCCATTTTGTCGAAAGGTGAATATCATTTTAGTTTACCACGTCTGCGTCTTGTACTTGTCATTTTTCATGTATGGACAACCTTGGTGTTTTTGCCATGTAAAATTTCAGGTCAGAGAGATGGTAGCCGTCTTGGACCTTGATGTTTTATTTTATCCCTGTCCTCAAAAGGGGCCAACATTTCGTCCAAAGGTTTTGGAGATGGGAGGAAAGAAACAGTTCCCTTACATGGTATGCAAGAATTCTTCACCAAATCTGTTGTTTCTTAGGTTATATGAGATTGCTACAAGTTTCAATTTTACGTATCTTCATAACATAATTTATGTATTATGTTTGGCAAACAAGCATGATTGCAGCAGAATCACCATTATACAATACTCACTCTGTTCTGAAAATCCAAAATGGAAGAAGTTCTTGGTTTGTGCTAAGTCAATCTTCTTCATGTTTGACCAAGTTTATGGACAAGTGTACTAACATCCACAACACCAAATTAGTGTAATTCAATCCATTATGAAATATGTTTTTTACAATATACTTACTTGGTGATTTACTGTTGTGAGTGTTGATGTATTATTCTATAACTTTGGTCAAACTTGATGAAGATCGACTTAGAACAAAGCTAGAACGTCTTAGATTTTGGAACAGAGGGGGTATTAATATTTCTCAACTTCTTGTTTCCTGGCAAGATGTTTTTTTAATATAGTTGCAGTCTTATGCTGGCCATGTGTTTTGTCATTCATTAGTACACATGCATCATAAGTATTGTCTTCTGTTACAGTTTTCTGCTGCATTGTTTTGCCATTCATTAGTAAGCAGACATGGAGTGTTTTGTCATATCATTGCATTCTTCTGCTGCAATGTATTTTGCATTCATTAGTCAGACATAGGACGGTCTTCTACCTTGCCCCAAAAAAATGCTATGTGAAGAAAGCAAAATTACTTCAATACTTATCTTCATTTAAGATAATAGTATGTTGCAGGTGGATCCAAACACAGGAGTTGCCATGTATGAATCAGATGACATCATTAAATACCTTGCGGACACATACGGTTTGTATCCCATCATTTATTTTATCAGACCTTGCTTCCCATGTTCCTGACAGGGTCCTTACTGTTAGCTCCTTCCCTGTGTTTGTTTTTCAGGTGATGGAACTGTTCCAATTATGCTATCGCTTGGTCTATTTACAGTAAGTAATTAAGTATTCCATAATCTGAAAGTATAGGCTATGTTCAGAAGCACATTACCTTTGATTTATAGGTCATCTTTATTTTCCATATGTTCATGATTTTGTTACTGTTGAATCAAGTATGATGGTTCATCATTAGTTAATAATCAGTTGTATAATTTCTGAAACTCCACGGCTTATTTTGTAGACAATAACAGCAGGGCTTGCTATGATTTGGCGTATATGGAAGGTAGATTGTCAATAAATCATATAAGCATGTTTACTGTATGCAAGCTCTGAAAGTTTTTGCTCAAACCAGGGCTGACCCATATTGTTTGCAGGGATCTTCCTACACTGTTTCAAAGCTTCCACCCCAGCCGATAGAGATCTGGGCATACGAGGTCTAATTCTCCTCTCCTGCTTATTCATAGCATCTAAGGTCATTATTTGCTTTTTGTTCTCGTATGGTACCAGTTCCATAACCTGACCTGCACATGTTTTGTCATCAGGGATCTCCTTTCTGTAAAATAGCACGAGAGGCCCTTGTTGAATTGGAGTTGCCACACTTGCTACACAGGTATTCGATACTGAAAACTTCACAACGCATCTGTAAATAGGTAGCTGAATGCTCTGCCATCATAACATCTACTATTTATATATGCCATAACTGCAGTATCTTGTTGACACAATACATCTTTGTAGCATCAAACAACATTGGGATTAACTTTTCCTTTTTTTGCTGCAGCTGTGCACGTGGCAGCCCCAAGCGACAGGAAATTTTCAAGAAACTTGGCCTTTTCCAGGTCTGCAGCATTGTGATTTATGTTGTTGCTAAACCTGTGCATTTGCATGGCCTAGTGGCATGTGACATGTGTCATATTGTCTTTGCAGGTGCCTTATATCGAGGATCCTAACACGGGGGTGAAAATGTTTGAAAGCGCTGAGATCGTAGAGTACCTAAGGGCAACATATTCACTCTATCCTCAGTAAACATGTCGCCCGAGATCTCTGAAGTGTCCATATATAGTAAGGATTTAGAATTTATTCTTTACAATAAAACGCTGAGTCCAAATGCAGTGTACAAGTTGTGTTCATCCAGTTGCTATATATTGCTCTGCTTGGGGCTTGTATGGTAGATAAGGAAGAACCGGGCAAAGTGTATTGTCGAAGTTCCGTCAATTCTCGCCCTTCAAGTTTTGTGAAACTCTGTGGAGATGAAACTTTCTAGCACGGGAAACATGTCGGGTTTATGAAGCAAAGATGTACATGTCGGGGCTGTTTGGTTGCTGGCGGGTGGTAGGTGCGACATATGCCAACGGGTGGCTTATCATTGTGGGAGCCAATAAGACATCGCCGGTGCCTGGAAACGGGATAAAGTGAAGACATGCATGCCGGCGAATCTTACCCAAGTTCGGGGCTCTCCGTGGAGTTAACACCCCTAATCCTGCTCCACGGGGTCTCCGCATGATCACTAAATCAACACAAGTGGCTACAAGTGGCTCCTTGAGCTGTTTGGCTACAGGAAGAAGGGCAAGGCTAGCTCTCCTCTTCTCTCTATGGTGTCTAAAACTCTAAGAGATCAACCCTTTGCATGGGTGCCCCGGGGGGTTTATATAGGCTGACCCCTCAGGGGTACAATGGTAATCCGGCTGGACGTGGGTCCTAGCCGTCAGTGTCTGTATTCGTCGGCTTCTCCGCCGACTGGTGGGTCCCGCCGACTGCCGGCCTCTTGGTCGACAGGCCGGCTCCACCGCCTGGGGGTCTTGTCGGTGGCTGGTTACTGTAGCCTCGCCCCTGATGACGAAGTTTGTGTCGAGGTAAGCATGGCTACAGTGCCGCCGCCTGGCGGGCTCTCACTGTAGCCTTACCGCGTCTTGTCTCCTTAATGATGCGCATACTTCGATGGTGGGAGGTAGCCGGCTATTGGGAGCCGTCCACACCCCAGGCCGACTGGGGGAGGCTTGGCCGCCTTCAAGCGTCTCTCTGGCTGAAGGGGCCTGCCGCCCGCGGGCCGTACTGACAGCCTGTCGTGGGTGGCGTCATGGTCAACATGGCAACAGTGCCGCGCCGGATGATGGATGGCCGGCCCGTACGGCGCACTGTGGCCACGCATGCTCCGAGATTCGGGGGTGGCAGGCTGTGTTGTAGCCACACCCCGTCTTGTCACCGTTATGTGGGTGCAGCCCTTGAGGGTGCAGTCTTGGTCGGCTTCTCGGAGTCGGTCCTCTTGTGGCCGGCTTCTGGGAGTCGGCCATCTTGTGGCTCTCTTTGGGAGGGTCTTCAGGGCCGAGTCGCCTTCCAGTAGTCGGCCTGTGAGATAGCCGGCCAGGGGAAGGCGGCCCTGTGCTTTGGGTACTTGAAGGCTCGATCGGCCCGATAATTTTTGAAGAACCAGGGGGAGTCGGTTGGGCTACCCGTGGTCACTTACTCCAACAGTAGCCCCCGAAGATGGTCGGGCTTCGAGGCTGAAAGGAGGACGAGAAGCTCAATCAGCTTCCTATCTTGAAGAGCCAGCAGCTAGGAGCCGGCTTCGATCAAGTGCGCCGTCCTGGTGAGGTTTTGAAGTCTGAAGGCGGGAGCCAGCCGGCGTGCACGCCGGGTTGCGGGCCGGCCGCTTGCTGCCCGCGCGCCACGTGGCACCCTCCTGCTGGAAGGGCCTGCCAGCCCACGCGCATGACGGGACGCCGCCGCAGGCCGGGGCCCGCCACTTCCACGCCTAGGCCTAGGTGTGGATCTTCTGTGGCCCAAAACGGGCAGCTCGCCTTCCAACGACAGTTTTCGCACGCCGTTAGGGCGCAATAATCGCGGGACGTGGGGGAGTGGGCGCAGTTAATCCCACGCCCCCACGCCTCGCCTCCTCGGCTCCGCCGCACGAGGCTATAAATAGGGGGAGGAGGGGGAGCGGCAGACGCTCGCACGATCACCCTCGCTCCGCCATCTTCTTCTTCTTCCTCTCCGTCGCCGCAGCCCCTCGCCACCGCGCCGTCCCTCTAGTCTTCGCACCACCCCGCAGCTTCGCCGCCGCGGGGCCGTGATTTCGCCGTCTCCGCGCCCTTTCTCATCAGCTTCTTGCCGTCATGTTGCGCGGCGGAGACTGGGACTGCTCCAACGTCCACGCGGACCACATCGACTTCCTCCGCAAGATGCGGCGGTTGCCCGGCGAGGACCACGTGAGGGTCCGTCTTGCGCCGAAGAGGGAGATCTCGCCGGTGCCGGAGGAAGGCGAGCGGGTAATCTTCCGCTCGCACTTCCTACGCGGCCTTGGCCTGCCTGTGAGCGCCTTCTTCCGCTCCTTCCTTGAATTCTACCAGCTCCAGCCGCACCACCTCACTCCAAACACGGTGGTGCTCTGCCTTCGTCACTTTGTGTGAGGGCTTCCTTGGCGTCCTTCCCACCCTCGAGCTCTGGGGGGAATTCTTTCAGTCCAAGCTCGGCACCGCCATGCAGGGCGTGCCGGCTCAGAGCGGCGCCTTCATCGCGGTGCGGAGGCCGGTAGCCGACAACCCTTTTCCTCCCATCACGCTGATCCAGTCGGTGAAGCGTTGGCAGAAATCCTACTTCTACGTGAAGAACGTCGCCCCGCAGGGCGACTTCGTCAACTTGCCGGCTTATGTAGCCGGCCCGCCGGCTGGGAGGCGGCCCCAGTGGTCCTATCGGGCCAGAACGCTGTCGCCGGCTGGAGCCGCCGCCGTCGCGCGACTCCGGGTTATGGTCCAGTCGGAGGGCCTGACCGGGTCCGACCTGCTGGCCGCCTTCGTGGTGCGCCGGGTGCTCCCGCTCCAAGGCCGCCCTCATATGATCTGTCAGATGAGCGGCCAACTCGATTCGAGTCGGATGTGCACCAAGGAGATGCCTCACGCCGAGGTAGCTCTCATGGTGAACTACCTCGCAAACTGCAAGCTCACCGACGAGTGGCAGTTTGGCAAGGAGCCGTACTCCCGTGCCCATCCCCCGCCTATGGTAAGCTTTCTTTATCTTCTCTTCTTTGCTTTTGTCACCTAGTTTTTCTTGGCCGACTCTGATCAGTCGGTTTGTCTTGATAGAGCCCCCTCCTTCGACCGGCAGCCGGAGCAGCGGGGGCGGAGCGCCAATTTCTCCCCGACCGGGCGACGCATGACTTGGACGACCCCGACTTGGGCCGGCTGCTATGGACGACAACACCGAGGGGGGAGGCGGCGAGGCAGGCGGCTCCAGGCTTGGAGCCAGCTTAGACGACTGGCCGGATGATGACGAGGTGGAAGTCATCCCGCACCGCCAGTCGGCGTCCGACCATGGCGCGGGTTCATCCGCCGAGCCGGCTGTCCGAGGCGGCGCGCAAAAGCGCCGGGCCGTGCCGAGCCTATTCGGCAGTCGGCCGAAGAGGCCCAAGAGCGCGGCGGCGGCTACCAAGCGGGACGAGGCAGCCGCGAAGGCGGCCCGCTTCCGCAAGGTGGTGAAGCAGCCACAAAAGGTTTCGGCATAAGTGTCGATTCTCTCACATATTTCTTCTTCTTTTTCGTTGATATCTTCTGAATCCTTGTCTTGACTTATCAAACAGGGCTCCGCTCTCTCTTGAGCGGACGGCTGCCGCCTCCGTGGTTGGATCGGCAGGAGGATCCGCAAGCACTCGCCGCGTGGACCCCCGTGCCGAGCTTCAAGCGGCTACTGAGCGGAATGCGCGGGAGGCGCGGGAGGAGCGGGAGGCGGAGGAGCTGAGGGCTGCCGCTGCCAAGGCGGCGCAGGATCTGGCAGAGGAGTCGGCGGCGGCACAAGCCGACGCGGCGGCCAAGACCCAGGCAGAGGCCGCAGCCACAGAGAGGGCGGCGGAGGCCCTGCTTGTCGTCCCCCTGCGCGCCGTGGCGCCCGAGATCCCGGAGCCCCCGCCGGAGGAAGCCGGTGGCGACCTGCCGGGGATGGAGAGGGAGGAGGACGACGTCGTCGTCCAGGAGAGGGAGGCCGCACCGCCATCGCCGACTGGGGCGGACCAAGGCAGCCGGCCTAACGCGCCGCCTGTGCAGCCGGCTGGAGGCGAGCCGGCTGCGAGGACGGATCTGGTGGTCCGGTCGCCATCGCGCCAGCGCGCGGGGAAGGCGACTTCGGCGCCGAACCCGCAGAAGGCCCCAGGCTCTAGCTCGTCGGCCCAGGATCTGGAGACGGCCAGCGCCAGCTCGGGGTGGACGCCGGGTGGCGGGACGGCCGTGGTGAACGTGGCGGCGCAAGAAGTCCGGAACCGGCTTCAGTCCCAGGCCGCCGTGCTGAGGCAGTACAATCAAGAGTTCCTCGCGACACGGGCGGCCATTCGGGTGAGTCTTCCCGCTTTTCTGTTTCTTGATCTTGATTTCTTCCGTGGGGGCGCGTCAGCACACCCACTGGGTGTAGTCCCCGAGTTCCGAGTCGGCTGCTGAGCAGGCGGCTTGGAACTTCTTAGTAGACTTCGGTTGCTATCTTGTTCTTATTCGCTCCTCTGTCCTACTTGCAGGACTATCACAACCTCCGCACGGCTGCCTTCAACTCCCAGGCTCGGGAGCTGACCCAGAAGACCGCTGATCTAACTGAGAGCCGGAGTAAGTGCTTCATCTTTTATCTCACGTGGGGGCGCGTCAGCGCACCCACTGGGTGTAGTCCCCAAGATCCGGGCCGACTACTGAGCAGTCGGGCCGGATCTTTCCTGGGGACTTCTTTCTTATTGCTTTTTTCTTCTTTACCATATCTGCAGAGGCCAATGCCGACCTGAGGGAGCAGTTGGGTGGGGTCCAGACCGCCCTTCGCGCCAAGGAATCCGAGTGCAACGCCTTGACCCAGGAGCGTGACCGCTTGGCCAAGAGGCTGGCCGACCAGGAGGAGAGCCATAAGGCGGCCCTGAAGGCGGCGCAGGACAGCGAGGCCGCCCTCCAAGCCGAATATGAGACCGAGGCGGCGGGCTGGGCTGAGGCAAGGCAGTCGCTGATCAACGGCTACGGCCAGATCGAAGATTTGGTTGACGGTAGGCTGCCTTCTTCTTCGTTCCTTCGCTTGCCGCCTGCCATTTGGTCCATTTTCTGACTGTGTTTTTTCTCTTCCTTTCTTACTTGTGCAGAGTACTTCCCTGGTTACTCCACTGCCGCCAACCAAATCGTCGAGGCTCACCGCGAGGCGCAAAGGCAGGCTGGTGCTGAGATCGCGCCGGATGCTCGCCGGTCGCTTGAGGAGCAGCTTCTGGCGATCCAAGCCCGCCTCCAGCCGGCTCACCGCATGCTCCGCCGTCTTCAGCGCGTTGGGTCGCAAGTGGTGGCCGCCCTCTGGCCCGGCGAGGTGATTCCCCGTACCCCCAGTCGGACTGCCGACTGGCTGGAGGTAGCGGTTGGCCGCTTCGAGGCCTGAAAAGCTTCTGCAGCTCGGTGAGGCGCCAGGCGGGCGCTGGAGTTCGTCAAAGCTTGGTATCCTGAGCTGAGGTTGGACCAGCTGGCCACCTGGCGGCAGGAGGCCGACGAGGAGCTCGAGGCGGTGCGGTCGGCTATCATCCAGCGCGCCTCGGTGATCGCCGACTACACCGACACCAGTGCCTTTGCCCCTGAGGTGGATGATGACGGCATTGCTCAGCCGGATGAGTGGTTTGGGCTGAACCCGGCGGACGGTGAGGACTCGGTGGAGGAGATCGACTCCAGCGACGAGGGCGAAGAGGAGGTGGGAGAGGATGGTGAAGACGCCGTGCCAGACGGTGGAGCAACCGGCCAGCCTCAGCTTGATCGTGCCTCCAGCAATGAGGCGCGTGCGAGCGCGCCGCCTGCAGCCGGCGATGATCAAGCCGAGACTCGCCAGCCGGCCACTCCTCCAGCTAGCACTGCCGTCTCCACCAACCTGCCTGTCTCGCCTGTTGCACCCTTGGCCTGATCCGCCGTCTTTACTTTCCTGTTTTATTACTCTTTGAACAATATTTTGTTAATTTTGCGCAGTTCCACCCACTGGGGGTGTATTCAAACTATGTTGAATGCCGGCCTTTCGAAGGCCTTTTGTGTAAATATAATCATGCATGTGCTTGGCTTCTGATTGTATTTGCTTTTCATCTTTTTGGTTGTTTCCTTTGCCGCCCTCCCTTGGTCGCCGCCTTCCCAGCCGGACAGCTGCTCTGCAGTCTGTGGCTGGAGAAGTGCTTGGCCATTTGGGAGGGCAAGTACTCTAGCTTTCTTAGATTGTAGCAAGGTGAATGGGAAGCCGGCCAGCCGGCTGGTCTGACTGCCGGTTGGCGGGGTGGGAGGCCGGCTTGTGTTATATAAGTTCGTTTAGTCCTTAGCCGTTTTTCGTGTGGGCATCCTTTCTTGCCTTTGACTCTTGCCAGTCAGACAATCGGTTCTTCGAGCTGCGACTTTCAACAAGAGAAGGCTTGGGTGCCGGCACACTACTTGTCTGACTGCAGGTAGAACTTTAATATAACTCAAGGCGGCAAGTCCCCGGGTCGACTGATCGAACCCGGTGCCGGACAGAAAAACAAATGTAATAATACATTCGAAGGTATGACACTCGTCATACATAGATAAAAGATGGCAGTCCCCGAGTGCTCCTCAGGGGGCCCATTGTCTTGTACTTAATACAAAAGGTAGCGTGATACATACTGCTTTTAACTGTAAAATCTTCGGAGGAGATTGGCGTTCCATGGTCGTTCCGACTCTTTGCCGGAATCATCTCTCTTGCGTGCCTTCGGCTTCTGCGCGTCGATCAGGTAGTAGGAGTCGTTGCCTAGAGCCTTGCTGATGACGAAGGGGCCTTCCCAAGAGTCCGAGAGCTTGTGCTGGTCGGCTGTTCGCTGGATCAGCCGGAGCACAAGATCGCCCTCTTGGAAGGATCTTGGCTTGACCTTCCGGTTGTGGTAACGGCGCAAACCCTGCTGGTAGATGGCGGACCGGCTGAGTGCTAACAGCCGGCCCTCTTCCAGCAGGTCAACGCCGTCTTCTCGCGCTTGCTTGGCCTCCGCCTCTGTGTACATGGTGACCCGAGGTGAGTTGAACTCAATGTCAGTTGGGATGACAGCCTTGGCACCATATACAAGGAAGAAAGGGGTGAAGCCGGCTGACTTGTTCGGGGTAGTACGCAGACTCCAGAGGACGGCGGGCAGCTCGTCGAGCCAGCAGCCGGCCGAACGCTCCAGTGGTACGACCAGTCGGGGCTTGATGCCGGAGAGGATGAGGCCGTTTGCTCGCTCGACTTGGCCGTTTGACTGCGGGTGGGCAACGGACGCTAAGTCCAGTCGGATGCCCTGTGTCACGCAGAAACGTGCCAGTGCTCCTTTGGCAAAATTCGTGCCATTGTCGGTGATGATGCTGTGTGGTATGCCATACCGGGTGGTGATATCTGCGATGAATGTCACGGCAGTCGGCCCGTTCAGCTTCTTGATTGGCTTCACTTCAATCCACTTGGTGAATTTATCCACGGCGACAAGCAGATGTGTCATGCCGCCGTGCGCCGTCTTGAATGGGCCCACCATGTCCAACCCCCAGACGGCAAAGGGCCAGGTAAGGGGGATGGTCTTGAGTGCAGAAGCCGGCAGGTGTTTCTTGGAGCTGAAGACTTGGCACCCTTTGCAGCATTTGACTAATTCCTTGGCGTCTTCCAAAGCAGTCGGCCAGAAGAACCCATGGCGAAAAGCTTTGGCGACAAGTGATCTTGAGGCCGCGTGGTGGCCGCATTCGCCTTGGTGGATGTCCTTGAGGATTGCTATGCCCTTCTCTGGCTCGACGCAGCGCTGGAAGACTCCAGTGAAGCTGCGCTTAACGAGTTCTCTGTTTATTATTGTGTATGCTCCGGCTCGGCGTTGAACTTGTCTTGCCGAGATCTCGTCAGTCGGCAGCTCTCTGTTTACCAGGAAGTTGAGGATGGGTTGGGCCCATGATGGAGCGGTGACTTCTTCTATTGCCAATACGGCTACTGCGACCCGGGTGGGTGGGTTGGGTGGTGAAGAGTTGGAGTCGGCCACCGCCTGTTGTGTCGTTGCAGTCCCCGGACCGACTGCTGCAGTCCCCGGGCCGGGTTCTGAAGTGTTGTGGATCGTTGCAGAAATTAAAATTTTCTACGCATCACCAAGAACAATCTATGGAGTCTTCTAGCAACGAGAGGGAAAAGAGTGCATCTACATACCCTTGTAGATCGCGAGCGGAAGCGTTCAAGTGAACGGGGTTGATGGAGTCGTACTCGTCGTGATCCAAATCACCGATGACCGAGCGCCGAACGGACTGCACCTCCGCGTTCAACACACGTACGGTTGGGGAAGACGTCTCCTCCTTCTTGATCCAGCAAGGGGGAGGGAGAGATTGATGGAGATCCAGCAGCACGACGGCGTGGTGGTGGAAGCAGCGGGGATCTCGGCAGGGCTTCGCCAAGCTCAGCGAGAGGGAGAGGTGTCACGGGAGGGAGAGGGAGGCGCCAGAGGCTTGGGTGCGGCTGCCCTCCCTCCCCCCTCTTTATATAGGGGTCCAGGGGGGCGCCGGCCCCCAGAGATCCCATCTCAAGGGGGGGCGGCGGCCAGGGGGGACTTGCCCCCCCAGGTCAAGTGGGGCGCCCCCCACCCCTATGGTTTCCAACCCTAGGCGCAGGGGAGGCCCAAGGGGGGCGCACCAGCCCACCAGGGGCTGGTTCCCTTCCCCACTTCATCCCATGGGGCCCTCCGGGATAGGTGGCCCCACCCGGTGGACCCCCCGGGACCCTTCCGGTGGTCCCGGTACAATACCGATGACCCCCGAAACTTTCCCGGTGGCCGAAACTTGACTTCCTATATATAATTCTTCACCTCCGGACCATTCCGGAACTCCTCGTGACATCCGGGATCTCATCCGGGACTCCGAACAACTTTCGGGTTACCGCATACTAGTATCTCTACAACCCTAGCGTCACCGAACCTTAAGTGTGTAGACCCTACGGGTTCGGGAGACATGCAGACATGACCGAGACGACTCTCCGGTCAATAACCAACAGCGGGATCTGGATACCCATGTTGGCTCCCACATGTTCCACGATGATCTCATCGGATGAACCACGATGTCGAGGATTCAATCAATCCCATATACAATTCCCTTTGTCAATCGGTACGTTACTTGCCCGAGATTCGATCGTCGGTATCCCAATACCTTGTTCAATCTCGTTACCGGCAAGTCACTTTACTCGTACCGTAATGCATGATCCCGTGACCAAACACTTGGTCACATTGAGCTCATTATGATGATGCATTACCGAGTGGGCCCAGAGATACCTCTCCTTCATACGGAGTGACAAATCCCAGTCTCGATTCGTGCCAACCCAACAGACACTTTCGGAGATACCCGTAGTGTACCTTTATAGCCACCCAGTTACGTTGTGACGTTTGGCACACCCAAAGCACTCCTATGGTATCCGGGAGTTGCACAATCTCATGGTCTAAGGAAATGATACTTGACATTTGGAAAAGCTCTAGCAAACGAACTACACGATTTTGTGCTATGCTTAGGATTGGGTCTTGTCCATCACATCATTCTGCTAATGATGTGATCCCGTTATCAATGACATCCAATGTCCATAGTCATGAAACCATGACTATCTGTTGATCAACGAGCTAGTCAACTAGAGGCTCACTAGGGACATGTTGTGGTCTATGTATTCACACATGTATTACGATTTACGAATAACACAATTATAGCATGAACAATAGACAATTATCATGAACAAGGAAATATAATAATAACCATTTTATTATTGCCTCTAGGGCATATTTCCAACAGTCTCCCACTTGCACTAGAGTCAATAATCTAGTTACATTGTGATGAATCGAACACCCATAGAGTTCTGGTGTTGATCATGTTTTGCTCTAGGGAGAGGTTTAGTCAACGGATCTGCTACATTCAGGTCCGTATGTACTTTACAAATATCTATATCTCCATTTTGAACACTTTCACGAATGGAGTTGAAGCGACGCTTGATATGCCTGGTCTTCCTGTGAAACCTGGGCTCCTTGGCAAGGGCAATAGCTCCAGTGTTGTCACAGAAGAGAGTGATCGGGCCCGACGCATTGGGAATAACTCCTAGGTCGGTAATGAACTCCTTCACCCAGATTGCTTCTTGTGCTGCCTCTGAGGCCGCCATGTATTCCGCTTCACATGTAGATCCCGCCACAACGCTTTGCTTGCAACTGCACCAGCTTACTGCCCCACCATTCAAAATATACACGTATCCGGTTTGTGACTTAGAGTCATCCAGATCTGTGTCGAAGCTAGCATCGACGTAACCCTTTACGACGAGCTCTTCGTCACCTCCATAAACGAGAAACATATCCTTAGTCCTCTTCAGGTACTTCAGGATATTCTTGACCGCTGTCCAGTGTTCCATGCCGGGTACCTTCCTACCAAACTTACGGCAAGGTTTACATCAGGTCTGGTACACAGCATGGCATACATAATAGACCCTATGGCCGAGGCATAGGGGACGACACTCATATTTTCTCTATCTTCTGCCGTGGTCGGGCATTGAGCCGTGCTCAATTGCACACCTTGCAATACAGGCAAGAACCCCTTCTTGGACTGATCCATATTGAACTTCTTCAATATCTTGTCAAGGTACGTACTTTGTGAAAGACCAATGAGGCGTCTTGATCTATCTCTATAGATCTTGATGCCTAATATATAAGCAGCTTCTCCAAGGTCCTTCATTGAAAAACACTTGTTCAAGTAGGCCTTTATGCTTCCCAAGAATTCTATATCATTTCCCATCAACAATATGTCATCCACATATAATATGAGAAATGCTACAGAGCTCCCACTCACTTTCTTGTAAACACAGGCTTCTCCATAAGTCTGTGTAAACCCAAACGCTTTGATCATCTCATCAAATTGAATGTTCCAACTCCGAGATGCTTGCACCAGCCCATAGATGGAGCGCTGGAGCTTGCATACCTTGTTAGCATTCTTAGGATCGACAAAACCTTCCGGCTGCATCATATACAATTCTTCCTTAAGAAATCCGTTAAGGAATGCTGTTTTGACGTCCATCTGCCATATCTCATAATCATAGTATGCGGCAATTGCTAACATGATTCGGACGGACTTCAGCTTTGCTACGGGTGAGAAAGTCTCATCGTAGTCAACCCCTTGAACTTGTCGATAACCCTTAGCGACAAGTCGAGCTTTATAGATGGTACATTACCATCCGCGTCCGTCTTCTTCTTAAAGATCCATTTGTTTTCTATCGCTCGCCGATCATCGGGCAAGTCTGTCAAAGTCCACACTTTGTTTTCATACATGGATCCTATCTCGGATTGCATGGCTTCAAGCCATTTGTTGGAATCTGGGCCCGCCATTGCTTCTTCATAGTTCGAAGGTTCACCGTTGTCTAACAACATGATTTCCAGGACAGGGTTGCCATACCACTCTGGTGTGGAACGTGTCCTCGTGGACCTACGAAGTTCAGTAGTAACTTGATCCGAAGTACCTTGATCATCATCATTAGCTTCCTCTCTAGTCAGTGCAGGAACCACAGGAACATCTTCCTAAGCTGCGCTACTTTCCGGTTCAAGAGGTAGTACTTCATCAAGTTCCACTTTCCTCCCACTTACTTCTTTCGAGAGAAACTCTTTCTCCAGAAAGGACCCGTTCTTGGCAACAAAGATCTTGCCTTCGGATCTGAGGTAGAAGGTATACCCAATGGTTTCCTTAGGGTATCCTATGTAGACGCATTTTTCCGACTTGGGTTCGAACTTTTCAGGTTGAAGTTTCTTGACATAAGCATCGCATCCCCAAACTTTTAGAAACGACAGCTTAGGTTTCTTCCCAAACCATAATTCATACGGTGTCGTCTCAACGGATTTCGACGGAGCCCTATTTAAAGTGAATGCGGCAGTCTCTAAAGCATAGCCCCAAAATGAGAGCGGTAGATCGGTAAGAGACATCATAGATCGCACCATATCCAATAGAGTGCGATTACGACGTTCGGACACACCATTTCGCTGAGGTGTTCCAGGCGGCGTGAGTTGTGAAACTATTCCACATTTCCTTAAGTGTGTGCCAAATTCGTGACTCAAATATTCCCCTCCACGATCTGATCGTAAGAATTTTATTTTTCTGTCACGTTGATTCTCAACCTCACTCTGAAATTCCTTGAACTTTTCAAAGGTCTCAGACTTGTGTTTCATTAGGTAGACATACCCATATCTACTCAAGTCATCAGTGAGAGTGAGAACATAACGATAGCCTCCGCGAGCCTCAACACTCATTGGACCGCGCACATCAGTATGTATGATTTCTAATAAGTTGGTTGCTCGCTCCATTGTTCCGGAGAACGGAGTCCTGGTCATTTTGCCCATGAGGCATGGTTCGCATGTGTCAAATGATTCATAATCGAGAGACTCTAAAAGTCCATCAGCATGGAGCTTCTTCATGCGCTTGACACCAATGTGACCAAGGCGGCAGTGCCACAAGTATGTGGGACTATCGTTATCAACTTTACATCTTTTGGTATTCACACTATGAATATGTGTAACATCACGTTCGAGATTCATTAAGAATAAACCATTGACCAGCGGGGCATGACCATAAAACATATCTCTCATATAAATAGAACAACCATTATTCTCGGATTTAAATGAGTAGCCATCTCGCATTAAACGAGATCCAGATACAATGTTCATGCTCAAAGCTGGCACTAAATAACAATTATTGAGGTTTAAAACTAATCCCGTAGGTAAATGTAGAGGTAGCGTGTCGACGGCGATCACATCGACCTTGGAACCATTCCCGACGCGCATCGTCACCTCGTCCTTTGCCAGTCTCCGTTTATTCCGCAGCTCCTGCTTTGAGTTACAAATATGAGCAACCGCACCGGTATCAAATTCCCAGGAGCTACTACGAGTGCTAGTAAGGTACACATCAATAACACGTATATCACATATACCTTTGGTGTTGCCGGCCTTCTTGTCCGCTAAGTACTTGGGGCAGTTCCGCTTCCAGTGACCACTTCCCTTGCAATAAAAGCACTCAGTCTCAGGCTTGGGTCCATTCTTTGGCTTCTTCCCGACAACTGGCTTACCGGGCGCGGCAACTCCCTTGCCGTCCTTCTTGAAGTTCTTCTTACCCTTTCCTTTCTTGAACTTAGTGGTTTTATTCACCATCAACACTTGATGTTCCTTTTTGATCTCCACCTCCGCTGATTTCAGCATTGAATATACCTCAGGAATGGTCTTTTCCATCCCCTGCATATTGAAGTTCATCACAAAGCTCTTGTAGCTCGGTGGAAGCGACTGAAGGATTCTGTCAATGACCGCGTCATCCGGGAGATTAACTCCCAGCTGAGTCAAGCGGTTGTGTAACCCAGACATTTTGAGTATGTGCTCACTGACAGAACTATTTTCCTCCATCTTACAACTGAAGAACTTGTCGGAGACTTCATATCTCTCGACCCGGGCATGAGCTTGGAAAACCATTTTCAGCTCTTCGAACATCTCATATGCTCCGTGTTGGTCAAAACGCTTTTGGAGCCCCGGTTCTAAGCTGTAAAGCATGCCGCACTAAACGAGGGAGTAATCATCAGCACGCTGCTGCCAAGCGTTCATAACGTCTTGGTTCTCTGGGATGGGTGCGTCACCTAGCGGTGCTTCTAGGACATAATCTTTCTTGGCAGCTATGAGGATGATCCTCAGGTTCCGGACCCAGTCCGTATAGTTGCTGCCATCATCTTTCAGCTTGGTTTTCTCTAGGAACGCGTTGAAGTTGAGGGCAACGTGGGCCATTTGATCTACAAGACATATTGTAAAGATTTTAGACTAAGTTCATGATAATTAAGTTCATCTAATCAAATTATTCAATGAACTCCCACTCAGATAGACATCCCTCTAGTCATCTAAGTGAAACATGATCCGAGTCAACTAGGCTGTGTCCGATCATCACGTGAGACGGACTAGTCAACATCGGTGAACATCTTCATGTTGATCGTATCTTCTATACGACTCATGCTCGACCTTTCGGTCTTCCGTGTTCCGAGGCCATGTCTGTACATGCTAGGCTCGTCAAGTCAACCTAAGTGTATTGCGTGTGTAAATCTAGCTTACACCCGTTGTATTCGAACGTTAGAATCTATCACACCCGATCATCACGTGGTGCTTCGAAACAACGAACCTTCGCAACGGTGCACAGTTAGGGGAACACTTTCTTGAAATTATTGCGAGGGATCATCTTATTTAAGCTACCGTCGTTCTAAGCAAATAAGATGTAAAACATGATAAACATCACATGCAGTCAAATAGTGACATGATATGGCCAATATCATTTTGCTCCTTTTGATCTCCATCTTCGGGGCGCCATGATCATTGTTGTCACCGGCATGACACCATGATCTCCATCATCATGATCTCCATCATCGTGTCTTCATGAAGTTGTCACGCCAACGATTACTTCTACTTCTATGGCTAACGTGTTTAGCAATAAAGTAAAGTAATTTACATGGCGTTATTCAATGACACGCAGGTCATACAAAAATAAAGACAACTCCTATGGCTCCTGCCGGTTGTCATACTCAGCGACATGCAAGTCGTGATTCCTATTACAAGAACATGATCAATCTCATACATCACATATATCATTCATCACATCCTTTTGGCCATATCACATCACACGGCATATGCTGCAAAAACAAGTTAGACGTCCTCTAATTGTTGTTGCAAGTTTTTACGTGGCTGCTATAGGTTTCTTAGCAAGAACGTTTCTTACCTACGCCAAAACCACAACGTGATATGCCAATTTCTATTTACCCTTCATAAGGACCCTTTTCATCGAATCCGTTCCGACTAAAGTGGGAGAGACAGACACCCACTAGCCACCTTATGCAACTAGTGCATGTCAGTCGGTGGAACCTGTCTCACGTAAGCGTACGTGTAAGGTCGGTCCGGGCCGCTTCATCCCACGATGCCGCCGAAACAAGATAAGACTAGTAGTGGCAAGAAAATTGACAACATCTACGCCCACAACAAGTTTGTGTTCTACTCGTGCATAGAAACTACGCATAGACCTAGCTCATGATGCCACTGTTGTGGATCGTTGCAGAAATTAAAATTTTCTACGCATCACCAAGAACAATCTATGGAGTCTTCTAGCAACGAGAGGGAAAAGAGTGCATCTACATACCCTTGTAGATCGCGAGCGGAAGCGTTCAAGTGAACGGGGTTGATGGAGTCGTACTCGTCGTGATCCAAATCACCGATGACCGAGCGCCGAACGGACGGCACCTCCGCGTTCAACACACGTACGGTTGGGGAAGACGTCTCCTCCTTCTTGATCCAGCAAGGGGGAGGGAGAGGTTGATGGAGATCCAGCAGCACGACGGCGTGGTGGTGGAAGCAGCGGGGATCTCGGCAGGGCTTCGCCAAGCTCAGCGAGAGGGAGAGGTGTCACGGGAGGGAGAGGGAGGCGCCAGAGGCTTGGGTGCGGCTGCCCTCCCTCCCCCCTCTTTATATAGGGGTCCAGGGGGGCGCCGGCCCCCAGAGATCCCATCTCAAGGGGGGGCGGCGGCCAAGGGGGGGGACTTGCCCCCCCAAGTCAAGTGGGGCGCCCCCCCCCCCACCCCTAGGCACAGGTGAGGCCCAAGGGGGGCGCACCAGCCCACCAGGGGCTGGTTCCCTTCCCCACTTCATCCCATGGGGCCCTCCGGGATAGGTGTCCCCACCCGGTGGACCCCCGGGACCCTTCCGGTGGTCCCGGTACAATACCGGTGACCCCCGAAACTTTCCCGGTGGCCGAAACTGGACTTCCTATATATAATTCTTCACCTCCGGACCATTCCAGAACTCCTCGTGACGTCCGGGATGTCATCCGGGACTCCAAACAACTTTCGGGTTACCGCATACTAGTATCTCTACAACCCTAGCGTCACCGAACCTTAAGTGTGTAGACCCTACGGGTTCGGGAGACATGCAGACATGACCGAGACGACTCTCCGGTCAATAACCAGCAGCGGGATCTGGATACCCATTTTGGCTCCCACATGTTCCACGATGATCTCATCGGATGAACCACGATGTCGAGGATTCAATCAATCCCATATACAATTCCCTTTGTCAATCGGTACGTTACTTGCCCGAGATTCGATCGTCGGTATCCCAATACCTTGTTCAATCTCGTTACCGGTAAGTCACTTTACTCGTACCGTAATGCATGATCCCGTGACCAAACACTTGGTCACATTGAGCTCATTATGATGATGCATTACCGAGTGGGCCCAGAGATACCTCTCCGTCATACGGAGTGACAAATCCCAGTCTCGATTCGTGCCAACCCAACAGACACTTTCGGAGATACCCGTAGTGCACCTTTATAGCCACCCAGTTACGTTGTGACGTTTGGCACACCCAAAGCACTCCTATGGTATTCGGGAGTTTCACAATCACATGGTCTAAGGAAATGATACTTGACATTTGGAAAAGCTCTAGCAAATGAACTACACGATCTTGTGCTATGCTTAGGATTGGGTCTTGTCCATCACATCATTCTCCTAATGATGTGATCCCGTTATCAATGACATCCAATGTCCATAGTCAGGAAACCATGACTATCTGTTGATCAACGAGCTAGTCAACTAGGGGCCCACTAGGGACATGTTGTGGTCTATGTATTCACACATGTATTACGATTTCCGGATAACACAATTATAGCATGAACAATAGACAATTATCATGAACAAGGAAATATAATAATAACCATTTTATTATTGCCTCTAGGGCATATTTCCAACATGAAGTCCCCGAGCCGGGCGCGACTACGGCAGTCCTCGGGCCGCCTATCGAAGTCCCCGAGCCGCCTGCTGGGTTCCCCAAGTCGGATCCGACTGCATCAGGGGCAGGCGGTGCGAAGATGGAGTCTAATTCTGGAGACGGCTTGATAGACGGTTTGAGGAGGCGTTGGAGAGAGACGCCGGTTGGTATAGCTTGTCGGGTGGAGCCGATTCGTGCCAGGCCATCTGCTTGCTCGTTGTCGGCCCGTGGCACGTGGAGGAACTCGCACCCTTCAAAGTATCCGCTGATTTGCTGAACGAGGAATCGGTAGCTCGCCATGTTTGCGTCCTTGGCGTCCCAGTCGCCGGATGATTGTTGGACCACCAAATCCGAGTCGCCATAGCACAGGATCCAGCGGATGCCGAGCTCTTTGGCTAGCCGAAGCCCGTGTATGAGCGCTTCATACTCGGCCACGTTGTTGGAGGCGGCAAAATGAATTTGCAATGTGTATCTGAGTTTGTCGCCCTTGGGAGAGGTGAGGACGATGCCGGCAACCAAGCCGGTGCGCATCTTGGATCCGTCGAAGTGCATCCGCCAATGAGTGGAGTCGGGAGCCGGCGGTAGGTACTGGGTCTCGGCCCAGTCGACAAGGAAGTCGGCCAATGCTTGTGACTTGATGGCGGTGCGAGCCTGGTAGAAGATCGTGTAAGGAGCCAGTGCAATGGCCCAGTTAGCCACCCGGCCGGATGCATCCCGGCTGCCTATGATCTCGGCGAGCGGGGCAGTGCATACGACCGTGATGGGATGCTCTTGAAAGTAGGGCTTCAGCTTCTTGGCGGCGAAGTATACTCAGTAGCACATCTTCTGGTAGTGCGGGTTGTTTTGCTTCGAGGTGGACAGTACTTCGCTCAAATAATACACAGGTCTCTGGACTAACTGAGCCCGGCCTTCTTCTGGGTGTTGGACCACAATAACTGTACTGACCACTCGGCTAGTCGCGGCAATGTAAAGGAGCATGGGCTCTTTCTTAGTCGGCGCCGCCAAGACAGGTGGCGTGGTCAGCATCTTCTTCAACTCGTGAAAAGCTTGATCTGCTTGGTCGTTCCACTCGAAGTGGGTGGACCTTTTTATGAGTCGGTACAGGGGGAGAGCCTTCTCTCCTAGCCGGCTGATGAAGCGGTTCAGGGAGGCCAGGAACCCGGTAAACTTTTGGACGTCTCGCAGCTTGGTAGGAATCTTCATTCTCTCTATGGCCTTGATCTTCACTGGGTTGCACTCGATGCCGCATTCGGAGACCAAGAAGCCTAGAAGCTGGCCGGCTGGTACTCCGAACACGCATTTCTCCGGGTTGAGCTTGATCTGAAACCGGCGCAAGTTGGCAAATGTTTCTCTGAGGTATTCCAGCAGGGTGCCGCGCTTCTCCGTCTTCACCATAATATCGTTTACATAGACGTGGGCATTTCTGCCGAGTTGCTTGAGGAGGCATTTCTGCATGCAACGCTGAAAAGTGGCACTGGCATTTCTCAAGCCGAATGTCATAGTCAGGTAGCAGAAAGCTCTGAATGGTGTGATGAAGGCGGTCTTCAGGCGGTCGGCTGGATCCAACTTGATCTGATGGTAGCCTGAGTAAGCATCCAAGAAACTCAACAGCTCGCATCCGGATGTGGAGTCTATCACTTGATCGATTCGAGGTAAGGCAAACGGATCTTTGGGGCAGGCTTTGTTGAGGCTGGTGTAATCTATACACATGCGCCATTTATTGTTTTTCTTCAACACCAGGACCGGGTTGGCAAGCCATTCTGGAAAAAACACCTCCATAATGAAGCCGGCTGCCAGAAGCCGGGCTATCTCTTCTCCTACAATCCTTCTCTTTTCCTCCGACAGTCGGCGGAGGGGTTGTTTGACTGGTTTTGCATCTGCTCGGACGTGTAACTTGTGCTCGGCGAAATCCTTCGGAACACCCGGCATGTCCTTTGGGGACCATGCAAAGATGTCCCGATTCTCACGGAGGAAATCGACGAGCTCGCCTTCCTATTTGCTGTCCAGGTTTGCACTAATGACAGCAAACCTCTCCGAGTTCTCCGAGTCCAGAGGTATCTTCTTGGTTTCCTTGGCCGGCTGGAAGGAGCCTTGAGCATCATATTCCTTGGGGTCAGGGGACAGGGCCGGCTGCTTGCCGGCCATGGCCACGACTAGGTCCAGCATCTTCTTTTCTTCAGATATCACGAGGGACTCGGCCAGCCGGCTGCTGGCTGCAGCACACTCGGAGGATTTCTTGTAGTCTCCGGCTATGGTGATGATCCCCTTTGAACTCGGCATCTTCATCTTGAGGTAGGCGTAGTGGGGCACAGCCATGAACTTGGCCAGGGCAGGTCGGCCAAGCAATGCGTGGTAAGGGTGTAACGCCCCGAGACCGACGCTCCAGACGCCTTCCATGTTTTCGTGTGCGCCGTGTGTTTTATTTGTTTGTTGCATTCATCATTGCATCATCGCTTTGCATCCGCATGTTTTTAAAACTTGCATCCGCTCATAGTTGCCGCGTCCCCCCTTGCGTTCGTTGACCGTTCTGAGTCTAACCGGATTTTCGATTCTCTCTTGTCTGACCGTTTGACCCTCTCTGCACAACCACCGACCCCCCTCTGGCGTGCGTCCGAAAACTTCCCCGAACCCGACCCGGACTGTTGTGACCGTTGGGTCCGGATCATCCCCTAACATCTACAAAACATCACCGTTTTCTTTGTTGGACGCTCTAGCCTACTTATTCTCGACCGCCCGATTATAATCGGAGGGCCCGAATAGCCCCTAGCCTAACCCACCCGCTATATATTCTAGTCTAAACCGAGACCAAATCCCTAGGGATCCTCCCTAGCCGCGCCGCCACCCACTCAGCATCTTCCTCGGGATCCTCCAGATCCACCGAACTAGCCACCCTCTCCTCGATCCAAAATTCCCCCTCGCTTTCAGCACCAGACCAACCACTGCTCGCAGCCGCCTCCCCTCCCGGCTCCCGTGCGTGTCCAGCACCAAAGGAGAGGCTTCCTCGATCCTCTCCCGAGCAGGTGCTCGCCCGGAGCCCCTTCCCCGCGCCGCCGTTCATCCACGCCTCCAGCGCTCGTGCTGCCTCTCCTTGCCTCGCCGCCGGCGACTGACCCGCATGGTCCAGGCCTCTTCCCCTGCCATCTCCCTCCTCCCTTCCTCTTCTTCCCTCGTTCCTCACCTCCCTCTCTCTCTGCTTGCAACAGATCGAGGCATGGCGCCGCCCCAAGCTCTTCCCCGACGCCATGGATGGGCGCACACATCGGAGAGTTCCCCGCGCTCGACCCATCCTCGCGCCCGAGGCCTCCCTGGCGACCTCGCCGTTCCCGCAACGCCCTAGCTCCCTGCACCCCGGCCTCGTCCCTGGATCCGGCTCCTTCGTCCGCCCTCGCCGGAGAGCACGCCAAGTCCACCGCCGTCGCCAAGTCCGGCCGCGGCCGTCGCCCCCTGCATCCTCTGCTTCGTCTCGACCGCGCCCCTGCCTCGCGTTGACTCGCACAGCGCCCCAGCGCCCGCGCCTGGGCCACCGCTGTTTCGGTCCAGCGGCCCCCTCCGTTGCGCCAGGCCCAGTGCGCCCAAGGCCTCCTCTGTAGATGGGCCAAAGCCCGCTGGGTGAGCCTCCAACGCCCACCCTCCTTTTGGCCCTGCCAGATTCGGCCTGCCATGTGTTTTTTCTGCTCTGGACGAATTTCTCTATTATCCAGGAGTTTACAGTTTTACAGAAAACCCCCTGTTCTTCATGCATTTAATAACTAATAAACCGTGCATCGGTTTAAAATGATTTAAACATGTAAACTGCTTAGAATTTTGTGTAGTTTAATAATATGCCACTTTCACCCATGTTAAAATTGTTTAAAATGCTGTTTGATTAAAGTTGCTCAAATAACATGCTAAATGCTTTAATTCATAACTAAATAACCGTAGCTCGGATTTAAATAAACTTGATATGTAAATGGGGTAGAAAAATGCATAGATTAACATGGTGCACTTCATTTTGCTGTTTAACAACATTAAAATTGTGTCTATGGAAGAACAGTAGCAAATCTAAAATATGCACATGAGGATTTTCCGGAATTGTTGTTGGTTGTCTCCGGCCTCATTAAAACTTGCCTAGATAGGTAGTTTCCATATGCTTCACCTCTTCCCGTGGTTAATAAAATTTAATATTGTTGGGTCCATAAACGAGAGAGAACTAAATAAATTAAATGTGGTGTTTCTTCAATATGCAACTCGTTGCATATTGAGCTCCTCTTAACTTGTAGTATTGTTTGTTGCACTTTGCCATGCCATGCCTCTTTAAACCGGACATGCATCATATTTGTTTTTGCATCATGCCATGTGTATGTGGTGGTTGTTTACTATGTTGTTTGTTTTTTCCGGGTTGCTTCTCTCATTACCTCCGGTTTCGTTCCGGAGTTGTGAGGATTCGTTCGACTTCGTCCGTTTGTCTTCTTCATGGACTCGTTCTTCTTCCTTGCGGGATCTCAGGCAAGATGACCATACCTTCGAAATCACTTCTATCTTTGCTTTGCTAGTTGTTCGTTCTATTGCTATGCCGCGTTACCTACCACTTGCTATATCATGCCTCCCAAATTGCCATGAAACCACCTCTAACCTATGTCACCCTTCCTAGCAAACCGTTGCTTGGCTATGTTACCTCTTTGCTCAGCCCCCTCTTATAGCATTGCTAGTTGCAGGTGAAGATTAAATTTGTTCCTTGTTGGAACATGGTTTTTATGAACTCTGTTGGGATATCACAATATCTCTTACCTTAATTAATGCATCTATATACTTGGTAAAGGGTGGAAGGCTCGGCCTTATGCCTGGTGTTTTGTTCCACTCTTGCCGCCCTAGTTTCCGTCATACCGGTGTTATGTTCCTTGATTTTGCGTTCCTTACGCGGTTGGGTGATTTATGGGACCCCCTTGACAGTTCGCTTTGAATAAAACTCCTCCAGCAAGGCCCAACCTTGGTTTTACCATTTGCTACCACCTATCCCTTTTTCCCTTGGGTTCTGCAGACTCAAGGGTCATCTTATTTTAACCCCCCCGGGCCAGTGCTCCTTCGAGTGTTGGTCCGAACTGAGTAGACTGCGGGGCCCCCTCGTGGAAACTCGAGGTCTGGTTTTACTCGTAGGATGTCTCATCCGGTGTTGCCCTGAGAACGAGATATGTGCAGCTCCTATTGGGATTTGTCGGCACATCGGGCGGCTTTGCTGGTCTTGTTTTACCATTGTCGAAATGCCTTGTAAACCGGGATTCCGAGACTGACCGGGTCTTTCCGGGAGAAGGGTTATCCTTCGTTGACCGTGAGAGCTTACAATGGGCTAAGTTGGGACACCCCTGCAGGGTATTATCTTTCGAAAGCCCTGCCCGCGGTTATGTGGCAGATGGGAATTTGTTAATATCCGGTTGTAGAGAACTTGACACTTGACCCTAATTAAAACGCATCAACCGCGTGTGTAGCCGTGATGGTCTCTTCTCGGCGGAGTCCGGGAAGTGAACACGGTTTCTGGGTTATGTTTGACGTAAGTAGGAGTTCAGGATCACTTCTTGATCATTGCTAGTTCACGACCGTTCCGTTGCTTCTCTTCTCGCTCTCATTTGCGTATGTTAGCCACCATATAAGCTTAGTGCTTGCTGCAGCTCCACCTCATTACCCCATCCTTTCCTTTAAGCTTAAATAGTCTTGATCTCGCGGGTGTGAGATTGCTGAGTCCTCGTGACTCACAGATACTTCCAAAACAGTTGCAGGTGCCGATGATACCAGTGCAGGTGACGCAACCGAGCTCAAGTGGGAGCTCGATGAAGATCTTGTTCGTTGTGATGTTTCTTATCATGTTGATCAGTAGTGGAGCCCAGTTGGGACGATCAGGGATCTAGCAGTTGGGTTGTCTTCTTTTATTTTGGTTCCGTAGTCGGACCTATGTGTATATCTTGAATGATGTATGATTTTATTATGTATTGTGTGAAGTGGCGATTGTAAGCCAATTCTTTATCCCATTCTTGTTCATTACATGGGATTGTGTGAAGATGACCCTTCTTGCGACAAAACCACAATGCGGTTATGCCTCTAAGTCGTGCCTCGACACGTGGGAGATATAGCCGCATCGTGGGTGTTACAAAGGGCTCTCTAGATCCACCACTTCAAACCAGATTGCTTCTCGGCGGAAGTGATCCTTGTCTCCGAAGAGAACATCCATCTTGATCTTGCCGATTGGTGAGCAGGACAGGCCGGGTACGATCCCATGGAACACAGTCCGGCTTGGCATGAGTTGCTTCGTCTTGATGTTCAGCTTCTCCATGGTGTCGCGGTACAGTATGTTGATGCTGCTCCCACCGTCAATCAGTACACGGGAGAAGCGGGCAACTCGCCTTTCTGTCACGAGGGTGGCGTTTAACACCAACGCATAAGAGCCGGGAGACGGCATCACCTCTGGGTGATCGGCCCGGCTCCAGCTGATAGGCTTCTCAGACCAATGCATAAACTCTGGGTTGCTAGAGGCCACCGCGTTGACTTCTTGGTGCTGTCGGCGCCGACTGCGCCTGTCTTCAGTTTGGCTTGTAAAGACGACATAGGCGGCGTGCTCGTCCGGGAACTCGTCTTGAATGGCTCCGACTGCTGGTCGAGCAGCCGGCTGCTGAGGGGCTGGAGGTGGCGGGCCAGCAGGTGGAGGCGGCACCAGTCCTTCGCCTTTGGAGATCCGCGTGAGCCAATGACACTTCCGGGTTGTGTGGTTGGACGGCTTCGCGCCGCTGTGGAACTTGCAGGGGGCATCAAGGGTTTGCTCGTAGGAGAAAGCCGGCCTGCCGCCCTTCTGCTTCTTGGGCACGGGCCGCTCTTCAGGTTGTTCGTCTTCGACTGTGGCCACTTGCCGACTGGTGGAAGGCGGCATAGGGACCTGCGCTTGTTGTCGTTCTGGTAAGGGCGTCGACTGGAGTCACCAGCCGGCGTCTTGGGAGCCGGAGCAAGCACCTTTCCAGAGGCGTCCAATCGAAGCTCGGTCTTCATTGAAGAGTCGGCCGTGGCGTACTTGTCTGCTATGATCAGCAGCTCGTCGAGGGTAGTCGGCTCGTCGCAGAGGAGTCGGTGCTTGAGAAGGGTGCCCTCTCGGCACTCGGCGGTGAAGTACTCTATGGCTTGAACCTCGTGCACCCCTTCGCAGGAGTTGCGGAGCTCGGCCCAACGCGTGAGGTAGTCGCGAGTCGATTCGCTAGGCCCTTGGACGCACAAGGAGAGCTGGCGGGGCTTGGGAGGCCGCTTGTACGTGCTGGTGAAGTTGCGGATGAAGACTTCCGTGAAGTCTAGCCAGCTGTTGATGCTGTAGGGCTTGAGGTTGTTCAACTAAGTGCGTGCCTTGCCTTGAAGCATGAGTGGGACGTACTTCACGGCAACGCGCCTGTTGCCGTTCGCTATGCGGACTGCGGTGGAGTAATCGATCAACCAGTCTTTCGGCTTCACGGAGCCGTTGTATTTTGGCGTGTCTCTTGGGAGTGAGAACCCTTTGGGGAAGGGCTCGTCGCGGATGCGGGGGCCAAAGCAAGGCGGGCCGACATCATCATCTTCTTCTAGCGCCAGGGATCGCACTAGGCGGTCGATCCGGTGGCGGGCGTCATTCTTGCCGACTCCTTCACGGTGGCCCAGTCGGCCGCCGAGAGTCGGATGCATAACAGGCGGCGGGGTGGGATATCTCTCCCCACGGGGCGGGGGAGGGGGCGGATCGCCTCGTCGTTCCACAGCTCGGGGGCGGCCTTCTGCGTCGCGCTCGATGGTGAGCCAAGTCCGACTGCGGCTAGCAGCCGGCTCCTTATCTTTTCTCGCGCGGGCGCCGTCTGCAGTCGGCGTCCGGGATGTCGCGCCGTGCTCTCGGCGTGGGGGAGGACTTTCAGCGCGGGCGCTGGCTTCATGCCGCTCTGCGGCCGCGTCGGTCAGCTGCTGGATGCGTCTAGTCATGTAGGGGAGCTCGTCGGCCCCCAGCCCGTTCAGCTCGTCTACGGCCACCTGAGCGGCACGCAGGTTCTCGAGTGGCGTGGCGTAGACCGGGCGGTCTGCTCCCAGCATGCTGGCAATGGCCGCGCCGCGCTTCTCGACGAAGCCGGCTCAGCTCGGCCCGCCAGGAGGCGGCGTACCGAAGGCGCCGCGGTCGACTTCGCGCTGGTGAGCCTCCGTAAGGCGTCTCATGGATGCTATCTTCTGGCCTTCCGCGACGAGGGCGAGGCGGCGTGCCTCCAGTGTCTCGGCGTCGGCGTCGGCCGGGATGGGGACGGACAAGTCGTGTAGTGCCGCTTGTAGGGCGTCGTGGGCGTTCTCGCCTGAGACGGCGCCGTGGCTGATGACCAGCACCTCGGTGACAGCGTTGCTGCCACTATCGGCTCGAGGAAGAGGGTCGTCGATGATCACCACGTTGGTGGGGAAGGCGTCAAGCGATGCCGTGTCGGAGTCGACAAGCATCGGGTCGGTGGAGCCGACCGACTCCAAGTCCACAGCAAGCTCACTGGAGACGTGAAGCTGGTCGAGGAGGCTGACGAGGCGGCTCTCGGGGCAGTCTGTGCCCGCGTCGGACGCAGACTCGTCGGAGATGCGAGCCTTGCCAAGAAGATCGGCGAGGCAGCTCGCCGCGCAGGCGTCGCCGACGCCTTGCAGCGCGTCGGGGCAAGCGCCATCGGGCATGCCGGGCTGGCTACGCTCGCTGGGGAGGAAAAGGGTTCCCGTCCAGAACAGGTCTCCGGACGACGGTGCACCTGGCCCACGGTGGGCGCCAAATGTCGGGTGGTAGGTGCGACATATGCCAATGGGTGGCTTATCATTGTGGGAGCCAGTAAGACATCGCCGGTGCCTGGAAACGGGATAAGGCGAAGACATGCACGCCGGCGAATCTTACCCAGGTTCGGGGCTCTCCGTAGAGATAACACCCCTAATCCTGCTCTGCGGGGTCTCCGCATGATCACTAGATCAACACAAGTGGCTACAAGTGGCTCCTTGAGCTGTTTGGCTAGTGGAAGAAGAAGGGCAAGGCTAGCTCTCCTCTTCTCTCTATGTGGTGTCTAAAACTCTAAGAGATCAACCCTTTTGCATGGGTGCCCCGGGGGGTTTATATAGGCCTACCCCCCAGGGGTACAATGGTAATCCGGCTGGACGCGGGTCCTAGCAGTCAGTGTCTGTATTCGCCGGCTTCTCCACCGACCGCTGGGGCCCGCCGACTGCCGGCCTCTTGGCCGACAGACCGGCCCCACCGCCTGGGGGTCTTGTCGGTGGCTGGTTACTGTAGTCTCGCCCCTGATGACGAGGGCTGTGTCGAGGTAAGCATGGCTATAGTGCCACCGCCTGGCGGGCTCTCACTGTAGCCTTACCGCGTCTTGTCTCCTTAATGATGCACATACTTCGAGGGTGGGAGGTAGCCGGCTATTGGGAGCCGGCCACACCCCAGGCCGACTGGGGGAGGCTTGGCCGCCTTCGAGCGTCTCTCTGGCTGAAGGAGCCCGCCGCCCGCGGGCCGTACTGTCAGCCTGTCGTGGGTGGCGTCATGGTCAACATGGCAACAGTGCCGCGCCGGAGGAGGGATGGCCGGCCCGTACAGCACACTGTGGCCACGCGTGCTCCGGGATTCGGGGGTGGCAGGTTGTGCTGTAGCCACACCCCGTCTTGTCACCGTTATGTGGGTGCAGCTCTTGAGGGTGCAGTCTTGGCCGGCTTCTGGGAGTCGGTCCTCTTGTGGCCGGCTTCTGGAAGCCGGCCATCTTGTGGCTCTCTTTGGGAGGGTCTTCAGGGCCGGGTCGCCTTCCAGTAGTCGGCCTGCAAGATAGCCGGCCAGGGGAAGGCGGCCCTGTGCTTTGGGTACTTGAAGGCTCGATCGGCCCGATAATTTTTGAAAAATCAGGGGGAGTCGGTTGGGCTATCCGTAGTCACTTACTCCGACAGTTGCCACCCTGACAGAAGTTGCCTGGCCTGAGCACCTGCCTGTAGCCTGCCTGAGGTCTGTTTGGTTGCCGACCTGAGATATCTCGCCTGACAAACCTGCCTGTCGAACCGTGTCTGGCTCGGGCCTGGAAAATCGGAGGCCTGAGAATCGCTGCAATCCCACGCACCGTGCCCGAGTCAAATTACCCCTTCTCTCTCACTTTTCCACTCTCCCTCTCACTTTTCCCCTTTCCCTTAGGGTTCCTACGGAGGAGAGAAATCCAAAAATCAATCCATGGAGTTGGGGACTGCCGGCGGGAAACTACTCTGACTCTCTGAGGTGTAGATCCGGTGGAGAGCTGCTCCAAGATCTACTGGATCTGACAACGTTGGCTGCAATTTTGCCTGCCACTATTCCTTCCTTTTGTAGCACCTTTGTCCAGACCGTGTGTAAATCAGGTACGTGAGTACACAATCCCATGTTTTTTCCTTGTTGCTTCTCCCCTTTTTGCTTTCCATGACAGAAGAATCTGTAGGGAGTTTGATTTGCAGCAATAAACAATTCTAGTTCATGGTTAAAAAAAGATGGATCTAAATTAATCTTCTTATAGTTTCTCGAAAAAAAAATCTTCTTATTTCGTACTTAGACAGATCTAAAATATTCTACTCGGATTTTTTATGCACAACTATCTTATTCATGTTATTTTGTACTCAGATGGATCTAGCTCATATTCATGTTATGAGCATGGGTGAGGAATACCTCGCACGTTGGGTGTTGAATTATTTATCTGGTGATGATCCTGCTGATGATCCTATTGATGGTCGTATTGATGATCCATCCTGCTAATCACTAAGTGATTATTAATTGCACAAGATTACGTACATGGTTGACGGAGTTTCTTTTTGGTGGACTTTCTGATCATGCGAATAGGAAATGTGACTTTTGGACATGTTAGCACTAGACGAGTGGTAGTAGACTTTTGTGTTCTTCAAATTATGATGTAAACTCAAACCTTAAGTGTAATGATAATTTGGTCTGTTATGCCTGGTTTTATCTAATTATTAATTTATCCCTTAAATACGTGACAAACAAGTGGCCAGTGTAACTCAGGCAAAAATTGAGCCAAACACTGCCTGGAGCTTCTGTCCACACAGGCGTACTTTCAGGGCGTCAACCAAACAGTGCCTGAGATTGGTGTGTGCCTAGTTAGCCAATTTGTGAAACGCCTTCAGGTTACTCTCAGGCAAGGAATATTCTCAGGTATCTAACTCAGGGTGCATGGCAACTAAACAGCCCCATATGTGTCTTTGTTGGATAGCCTGGAAAAAAATTGTGTGTAATCATATATGCAAATAAGGTAGTGTGTGAAACCAGAAATACTTGGAAGAGATGCGGTTCATAAATTACAAAGAACAATGTCAAATGTCTATTGGAATGGGGAAATGAAAATATAAACGTACATGATGATCTGAGTTGGTAATACTTATGTCCAACATTATATAGATCAATGCACAAAACGGGCATGACTTCACATTCTGATCATAAGTATTTGGCAAACAAAAATGCCAAGTGCCAAATACTTTTGATTAAAAAACTTTGTGTTACCCGCAAAAAAAGGTTTGTGTTTTTTTTCTACTTTTGAGGCACAAAAAATACAAGGCCGTGAAATGTCAAGTGCCAAATACTTTTGATTAAAAAACTTTGTGTTTTTTTTGCGGGGAAAAAAAACTTTGTGTTACCTGCAAAAAAAAAGTTTTTGTTGCTACTTTTGAGGCACAAAAAATACAAGGACGTGACTAGCCAGCAAAACGTTTACTAACTTGTGCGCCAGAGTAAACACCCTGAAAATGAAGTAGTCTGCGATTATGTTTCCCTCCTCTACCAATATATGAATACACACGGGTTCGGTTGGCGTGAATCGGATGGTGAGGAGACTACATCCGGTGGCTACCATCATAGCATCTCCCGATTCGAGCATATCACAGCCATCACAAGTTCACAACATCCATGCTCGCTATCGCAGCATCCGCCTATCACCGTCCTAGCGTGCCGTCGTGCTGGTCACAACATTTTGTTTCTCTAGTTGTAGCAACCGACCTTATGATTCTAGCAAACGACATCACCGGTTGCCGTCGCAGCATGCCGCCGTGCCAGTCGCAGCGATTTACATTGACAATTGTAGCAAACGACGAAGACAGTTACAGCATAACTCATCGTGGAGGGTTGTAAGATGTCGTGCCAGTTGCAACATTTTGCGTCTCCGGTTGTACCAATGACCTTGCCGGTTCCAGCAAATGACGTCATCGGTTCAAGCAAATGGCCTCGCCGGTCACAGCAATTGACCTTGCCGGTCTCAGCAATCGACGCCGCCGGTCCTAGTATTATGCCTTGCCGGTCACAGTCCCCACCGGGTCGCCCAACACGGCCGCGCGCTGACACCAACATCACCATGCGCTGGTTCCAGCACGGTCGAGTGCTGGTTGTAGCAATTGGCGTTGGTTGCACATCTTTTCCAGCACCCACTAGTAGAAAACAGGGCTTTGGTTCGGCCAGAAAAGAGCATTAATCCCGGTTGCATTACGAACCGGGACTAATGTGAGCATTAGTCCCGGTTCGAGCGGCTAGGGCACCGTACAGGCATTAGTCCCGGTTCAAATGGGAACTTTAGTCCCGGTTGGTGCCACGAACCGGTATTAGAGGGTGCGATGCCCATTAGTACCGGTTGGTGGCTCGAACCGGGACTAAAGGTCATTAGTACCGGTTCGTGGCACGAACCGGTACTAAAGGTCCCATTTTCAAACTCTACCCCCCTTGGATCGCCTTTTCAGTTTTGTAAAAAGCTAAAGAAAATGATAAAAACTTCAAAAATTAAAATCCTTCCAGATGTAGTTATGTTACTACATGTACTAGTTAGGAAAAATTAAAAACTTAAATTTGGACATGTTTTGCAAAAAGTGTAGGGAAAATGTAAAACGGCTATAACTTTTGCATACGATGTCAGAAAAAAAGTATAATATATCAAAATGTTCAGCACAAAAATCCGCATCCGATTTTGACGGCCTACGGCCTATTTGCAAAATTTTAGAATCCTCAAATTCTAAAAGGAAAAAAAGTTATGCTCAAATTTCTTTTTTTTTTGAATTTTGGTTAAATCAGGTCAAACTTTGGTCAAACTACTTATTCAAGAAGTATTAGTGTTACTAAATAATTATTCAATAATATTAGTGTTACTAAATAATTATTACAGTTTTTTAGAATTTTGGTCAAATCTGGTCAAACTATGGTCAAATCTGGTCAAACTATGGTCAAACTACTTATTCAAGAAATATTAGTGTTACTACATAATTATTCAAGAATATTAGTGTTACTAAATAATTATTTCAATTTTTTGAATTTTGGTCAAATCTGGTCAAATTGTGGTCAAACTATGGTCAAACTACTTATTGAAGAAATATTAGTGTTACTAAATAATTATTGTTTTTTAGAATAATAGTTTCAAACTCAAACAGTGAAACATGTGACTTCATGCTCAAGCTAAACTCCTGAGGGTTAATAGGATTGACATCTTTCTATTGTATGGTAAAGAACAAGTGCAGACTTGGAAACGAGGGGGAATAGAACCCGAAAGTTAAGCGTGCTCAGGCTGGAATAGTCAGAGGATGGGTGACCGGCCGGGAAGTTAGATGATTTGGAATGATGATGGGTGATTAGAGATTAGAGTTTAAATTGAGCAGTGATGAAGGGTGATTAGAGATTAAATTGGAAAAAAATTCAGAAATTTAAAAATTAAAAAAAAGTTTAAAAAAATTCAAATCTTTTTTTTCGTAAAAATACCTTTAGTCCCGGTGTGAAAAAAATATGAAGCTCCAGACAGCGGCCACGTGGACGGCCTTTAGTCCCGGTTTGTGTAAGAACCGGGACTAAAGGGGGAGGCTTTAGTAATGACCATTTAGTCCCGGTTCCAGAACCGGGACTAAAGGCCCTTATGAACCGGGACAAATGATCCTTTTTCTACTAATGACCGGCAGGCGGCATGACCAATGCAGGCTCGCAGCTACGGCTAGCAGCGACGCCGGATGGAAGAAGGAAAGGGTGTTGCACGCGAGGGGGAAGAAATGGGCGAGAGAGACCAAAGAAACGGGAGAGAAACGAGTGTCTCAAGGCTTTCACAAAGAGATAAGGACGAAGGAGGGGATGTCATCATTTCAAAACCTTCAAGCAAGAGGGATATTTTTATCTTATTTTGGAACGGTTCTCAAACATGTGAGCACTGTTCAAGAATTCACCCGATTAATCAGTTAACGGGCCAGTTAATCGCTACTCATAGCATGACCGAATCAAATAGGACTTATTCATCGCGTTAACTTATCAGGACGATTAATTGGCCAGTTAGACCAATTAATCAGTTGCCATGCCGATTAATCCCTGTTAGCCCATTAACAGGTGGGCAAACAAAGCCCAAAATTTTGGCATGTAACCCCTTACAGCCCCATCCCGCTCCTTAATAGACATGATTAATATTTTTACCTCCCCTCTATGCTTTTCATATGTGTATGACAGCATGTTTTGGTATACTACATAGCTGGGAGCACGAGAGTATAGTATAATACATAAAAGAAAATCTAGATATATGTTGGCAAGTTCTTATTCAATCTACCGATTAATGGTCGACCGATTAATCCAGTCAATAGGCCAATTCACCGATTAATCGATACTCCTAAACCGACCGAACAACTACCAGTTAACGATTCCTTAAACATTGTATGTGAGTACTTTGAATCAATACCTAAAATCAAGTTAATTAGATGGCTGTAGATGTATCTTATATCATTTCCGGAAACTTTATGAGCACATTTGTCCTTTGTCAGGTTGTCGTGGGCCCCACAATTCATGCTGCCGGCTAAAGACTCCATAGCATCAGCATATATAAAATCAGTATATAAGCTGGACCATGAGTCATGAAAGTTTATAACTCAAATTAATCTGATCCAGAGCTGGGATCATGAATGAGGTTGTAGCGCACTAAGTCATCTCTAATAGAACCCTAAAATAATCCTTAACTCCTAAAGAAAACTTCTTTTGGGGAGTTATACCCCAGCTAACAGAAGCCATATAGTTATAACTCTTGACAAATTTCAGAAGTTAACCCTCAAAAGATTCCTTTTCTGCTCAATATGAGCAAAAGACACAATTCTCCTCCAATCTCCCGTGTTCTTCTCTCACTAGAAAAAATGGCTCAAACGCTGGCGAGCCACCCAATTGACCGCCCCACCACCCCGACGCTGTAAATTCCCGCCACTCCCCCAAACTATAAGTCATCCCTGCCGCCACATATTTTACTGAATCAGTCAGAATTAGACCGTAAATAGCTGCTACCGCTCAATTGGCCATTGTCGTCGTCCGAATCGTCGTTGTCGCCCGATTCACCATCGTTGCCGTCCCAAATTGCCATAGAGAAGAGGTTACCGATGCACTAGTACGCATACTCGTTCCAGCACCTCCCAGCCATCGTCGTGCCGGTCGATTTGTCGAGCTTGGACGATGAGGAGGAGGTATAGGAAAAGGTGGCGAAGAGCGAGGCATAAGTGGCTGATGCCAAGGCCGAGGATGAGCCGGACGCAGAGGAAGAGTATGTCACCGGTGACCACATCCACATCCTCTTGTGGGAGGAGGTAGAGCGTGAGTACGAGAAGGCCATCATGGAGAAGGAGAAGCATCGGGCGGTGGAAGGAGGTTGCCCGGCTCTCCGCCGACACGTAGGTGATGGAGGTTCAGCTCGCCTGTGAGCGCTCCATCACCAATGAGCGGGAGGCGCTTAGCCGTGACTCAGCATTTCTTAGCTGTGACGGATCGAGAGCGGGACGCTCTCTTCGTCGAGATCGACACCAGTGACTACGTTGATGCACCGGTGCCATGGCAGGAGACCCACAACAGCGAGGCGTCGCGCTCCGGCAAGCCGTCGGTGATCAACCTCGAATCCGAAGAGGATTAGTGTGTTTTAGTTTTTAATTTAGTTTGGTTTAGCTCTAAGTAAGCTTTATCAAGTTTAATTTTGGATTACGATGTATAATTATGAAGTATTTGAGTTTCGTATGAGATGTTTGTGCGCAATTTTGTTTTTGAGTAGTTAAGTTTGATGGTTTGCTTAGCTCCAAAAAAAATGTAACTCCTAAAAGTTGAAGAGTTAAAATTTGGGAGTTTTATTTGTGATGCCCTAACATGTGAGGAAGTGCAGTTTAGTTTCTGTTCTGAAACTATAGGAACCAATGCATCACGGCATTTGATCCACATGTGCAATCTAGAGGGTCCACGCCCCATGTTTAAAAGAAGGTTCACGCCCCAAGTATTCCTTACAAAATGGCGATTCTACCCAACACATTGTGCTACATTACTATGCTTGTTTACCATCAATACTGATTGGAGAGTCGCTAACAAAATAAATACAAGGAATGCATGAAGTTAATTATAATATGCTATTCCTGCAATAAAAAACTATTTAGGTAGGTAAGTCAAGCTTAGTTAATTACCATCAAAGAAAGTGTTGTTTAACATAATCTAGTGTTTTTAAATCTAGTTTTCTGTAGCGGTATAACGGTTGCATAGAGTAAGTAATTTTTTTAACAAATGGCCTGGTAGTTCTTTGTGCCTCCAAGGATGATGATAGCTATAGTACAGTGGACGCATATGGTTGGAGACATAAATCACCCTTAACAATTACTCCCTCCGTAGACTAATATAAGAGCATTTAGATCACTATTTTAGTTATCTAAACGCTCATATATTAGTTTACAGAGGGAGTACTTTAAACTTTGAGAGGAATGAGTTGCATCTTCCACACCTCAAAAACCAAACCTAACTAACCGTAGCGCTCATAAGTTGTGTACCTTGGTATCATACTTGCTACATGTTTTCATTTCCTTGTCATGTTTCTTGGTGTGTTAGGCTCTCTATATAACCTCTCATATTTCGTAGGTGATGTTTACAAGATCCACTTAGATCTCTGATAGCTTACTCGGAAATCAGAATGCAGCTTTTATCTACCACACACCATCTATTTTAAGCTAGGGAGAAATTTTTGTTTCATGATGGCATCGGTGTAGATATTAGAGGAAACTGACCAGCTCATATACTCCCTTCAGTTCCATGACTCATGTCCTCAATGGGTTTTCAAAACCTTAAAGCAGGAGGGGCCTACGTATATTTTATTTTCCTAGGAATGATTCTCAAATATGTCGAGGGTTCATATCAATACTTGAAATTGAGTTAATTAACAGGCTTCTCCGTACAACCGGAGGGGGCTATCCTGGATTGAGAGTTGCGATCGAGCTTGCTTAACGTGGTGTAGTAAGAAGACAAGTTGATGTACAAAGGACTAAGAATTATACAAGTTTAATATATAGGCCTAGGATTCTTGTAGGAAAGAAAGGAAAACACAGTAGCCAGCCGAGCAAAAGTATCAACCGGTTGATCCAGAACATAGCAATCGGGGTGTAGTGTCAACAAGATACGCATAATGTATTCATCCTTTCCCTCGATCCACCGATAGCATTGGATCATTGCAACATGAGCTCGTCGAGATATTTTATTTTTGAAAGAAAATCCATCCTTGTTCATATAATAAATGTTAAATATTGGAGAAAGGAAAATAACATTGTAGTAGTAGGAGTACAATACAAGGAGCTACCCACCGAAGCCAGTGGAAGTTGGTGGAGGGATATCTTTCTCCCGTTCCAGCAGCTCAGCTACACTCCCCTCCCTGTCCACTCGCGCCTCCTTCTCCCGCTCCGCTCGCGTCGCCCCGCGCGCGGCGGGTAAATGGCCACGGCGGCGCTCCGCTTCCCGCCGTTCCTCTCCTCGCGCGCCGCACCTAAAACCACCGCCGCCGCCTGCACCCGGAGGACGGCGTCAGCCACCCTCAGGGTCGCCGCGCTGCCCGAATCCGCCCCCGTCTCTGCCCCCGCCTCCACCTCCGAAGAACGGCCGGAGTTCTCGCCGCCGGCAGGGTTCGCGCCTCCGGTGCCCAAGCGCTTCGCGGTCAAGGATGGCCAGCTCGCCAGCGTGGCCGGCGCGGCCCTCGCCCTGCCTTTCCGCCTCGGCACCGGCCTCTTCGTCCTAGGGTTCGTCCCCTCCAATCAATCCTCCTCCAGCTGGGCTTATAGAGATGCAAACCTGTTTCGTTTCACCCACCAAATTGAGCACCACAGTGGAATCTGGGTGTATTCATCTCTTTCTACTTTGATGCTGTCCAAGTGCTCTGCTTCAGTAATTATCAAAGTGTCGTTGCTTTGGTGTCAGTAACTAGCAATGCCTAGTTACTTTGGTGTCAATAATTCGAGAAAATTAGCTCCGCACCATTGCGGAGAAATGTGACTTGGAAATTCATGTACATTCTGAAGCTTACGTCTCACATTGAGCTGTATTCATATCTTGTGGTCGGTTTGCAGATACTCGGTATCACTAGTCTCCGCCGACAAAATACCCTCAGACCAATACTCTCTGGAATTTCTAGGTGAATTTCTCTAATTCCCCATTTTTGCTAGCTAAGATCATTTTATTTTACTTGTTCAGTGCCTATTATCTTTCAATGTAAAGGAGTACATTTGTTTCTTATTTAAGGTCTAAAGGTTAAGGAGACCTCAAAGATAGATCAGTGCCGTCGACCAGAAAAACCTATTGAGATATACGAGTTTGAAGGGTATGAGTTTTCTTTCAATTGAGATTCTTAACTTTCCATTGAGAAAAAGGTGTCCTGCATATTTATAATCGGACATGCTTTTTTATATACATCAAGGGCTAATATTTTTCTCTGCTTCTGATTCTTGGCTTCACTTATTGGTGTATTCTGGCTAAAACTTTCAGATGTCCATTTTGTCGAAAGGTGCATGTCCTTTTAGTTTACTGCATCTGCATTTTGTAGTTGTCATTTTCCATGTTTGGAAAATCTCGGTGTTTATGGTTGCCATGTACAATTTTCAGGTGAGAGAGATGGTATCCGTGTTGGACCTTGATGTTTTATTTTACCCCTGTCCTCAAAAGGGGCCAACATTTCGTCCAAAGGTTTTAGAGATGGGTGGGAAGAAACAGTTCCCTTACATGGTATGCAAGAATTCCTCACCAGTTCTATTGTTTGTTAGGTTATATGTGATCGCTACCATTTCCAGTTTTATATATCTTTCTTATGTAGTTTCTGAATTATGTTTGACAAACAAGCATGATCCAAGAAGAATCACCATTAACTAATACTCACTATGTTCCAAAATGTAAGAAGTTCTTGGTTTATTCTAAGTCAATGTTCTTCATGTTTGACCAAGTTTATAGAGAATTGTACTAACATCTACATTCTACAACATCAAATTAGTATCACTAAATCCATTATGAAATATGTTTTTATAATATACTCACTTGGTGTTGTATTGTTGTGAATGTTGATGTATTTTTCTATAAATTTGGTTAAATTTGATACAGATTAACTTAGGACAAAGATAGAACTTCTTAGATTTTGGAACAGAGGGGATTTTAATATTTCTGAACTTCGTGTTTCCTGGCAAGATGGGTTTTTTGTCATATTGTTGTAGTCGTATGCTGCAATGCAATTTGTTTTGTCATTCATTAGTAAGCAGACATGTTATGATTTGTCATACTGTTGCAGTTCTGTGCTGCCATGTGTTTTACCATTAATTGGTAAGCAGACATCGGGTGTTTTGTCATGTTGTTGCTGTTTTCTGCTGCAATGTGTTTCGCCATTAATTAGTAAGCAGACATCGGGTGTTTTGTCATGTTGTTGCAGTCTTCTGCTGCAATGTGTTTTGCAGTTATTAGTCAAAATCGTTAGTTCTTCTATGTTGCCTAAAAAAATGCTATGTGAAAGCAAAATTATATCTTCATTTAAGATAATCATATGTTGCAGGTGGATCCAAACACAGGAGTTGCCATGTATGAATCAGATGCCATTATAAAATACCTTGCGGACACATACGGTTTGTATCTCACCATTTATTTTACCAGACCTTGCTTCCCCTGTTCCTGACAGGGTCCTTCCTGTTAGCTCCTTCCCTGTGTTTGTCTTTCAGGTGATGGAACTGTCCCGATTATGCTATCGCTTGGTCTATTTACGGTAAGTAGCTAAGTATTCCATAATCCAATAGTATAGGCTATGTTCAGAAGCACATTACCGTTGATTTATACGCGATCTTTATTTGCCATATTTTCATGATTTTGTTACTGTTTGACTTAAGTATGATAGTTCAGTATTAGTTAGTAATCAGTTGTGCAAAAGCTGATGTTTTGTGGCTTATTTTGTAGACAATAACAGCAGGGCTTGCTATGATTTGGCGTGTCTGGAAGGTAGATTGCCAGTAAACCATACAAGCAAGTATACAGTGTGCGACGTCTGAAAGTTTTTGCTCAAACCAGGGCTGACCCATATTGTTGCAGGGATCTTCCTACACTGTTTCAAAGCTTCCACCCCAGCCGATAGAGATCTGGGCATACGAGGTCTAATTTTTCTCTCGCTTATCCATAGCATCTGGGGTCATTATTTCCTTTTTGTTCCCGTGTGGTACCAGTTCCAGAAGCTGATCAGCACATACTTTGTCATCAGGGATCTCCTTTCTGTAAAATAGCACGAGAGGCTCTTGTTGAATTGGAGTTGCCACACTTGCTACACAGGTATTCGATACTGGAAACTTCACGACACATCTGTAAATAGATAGCTAAATACTCTGCCATCATAACATCTACAGTACTATTTCTATATGCCATAAGTGCAGTATCTTGTTGACACAATACATCTATGTTTGCTTTATAATATAAAGCGGGGGGAAACCCTTTTTCGGTAAGATCACTGGAATTAACTTTTCCTTTTTTGCTGCAGCTGTGCTCGTGGCAGCCCGAAGCGACAGGAAATTTTCAAGAAACATGGCCTTTTCCAGGTCTAGAGCCTTGTGATTGATGTTATTGCTAAATCTTTGCTTTGCATGGCGTAGTAGTGTGTGACATTTATAGTATTGTCATTGCAGGCGCCTTATATCGAGGATCCTAACACGGGGGTCAAGATGTTCGAAAGCGCCGAGATCGTGGAGTACCTAAGGGCAACATACACACTCTATCCTCAGTACCAAAATCTCTGAAGTGTCGATATATAGTATGAATTTAGAATATATTCTTTACAATAAACCGCTGAGTCCGAAATGCAATGTTAAAAGTTGTATTCATCCACTTGCTATAGATGGCGACTTGGGGTTATATAGTAGAGAAGCAAGAACTGGGCCAAGTATTCTCAAGTACCGTCAATTGTCACCCTTTGAGATTTTTTTATAGTGGTGCGAAACCATGTGGAGATGATTTTGTAGCATGGGAAACATGTTGGATTTATGATGCAAAGGAAGACATATGTAATGTGTGTAATCATACATAGGCAAATAAGGTAGTAGAAACTAGAAATACTTTTTTGCAGAGAGAAACTAGAAATACTTTTTAGTAGAGAATAGAAATACTTTGAAGAGCCGAGGTCCATAAATTACAGTGAATACTTGTGTTAATTGAAGTTGACGATCTGAGTTGGCAATACTTGTGTCCAACGTTATACTGTGAAGTTGTAACCTAATAACCAGTAAGATCAAATAATTGCGGGGTGACATGACAAAATTATCATACTATATGGTAATACAAGATAAAACTAGCCGCGGAAATGCGCGAGCATATGGCCGACACCGCAAATTATTATTTGACGAATATGTTCTGTACTATGTACAACTTGCTATATATAAAATCAAGTTTAAGAATGATCATCCAGATATTGTCACTGGCCACGGACATATCCTGGCACATGCTACACGGATGATAGATTTTGCGTCATAACTCATAAGTTTAGCAATATAGCTCATGAGTCTTGCATGTTATTTGGAGTCATACTTGCCACATGCATGCTTCCCAAGTTTGTTCGGTGGTACTGAGCTCAATATATACCCTCTCATATTTCCCATGTTCATTCATGTTTACATTATCCGACCGTCTGATTATTTAGCCAGAAATTGAAATTTAACTTTTACATACCAAAGGTCACGGTGCAAGTTGAGATATTGGAGGGAACTGAGAGGCTTATGCTTCGTCTCTGCCTTCAATGCTTGCCAGAGCACTCACCAGGAGTTCAAACAATATACCTGGGCGGATAGCCACCACTGCTCTTTGCGATGATGATCTGTATGACCAGGGTTTCAAAAACACGTAGCCTCGTTTGGTGCACGGGTAAAACCCAGGGCTGGATCATGCATATGTTGTTTGGTGACGAGATCTAGTGTGTTGGTGATAGCTTTACGCGTCTCAAAACCAATCTGAGTGCACGTGACCGGCTGCAGGGATGTGAGCATCTGAAGAAAGGAAGAACTAGCTATTATCCCCCGCTCCTCCCAAATGTCGATGTGAAATCTCCCTGTGATTTCCATTTTTTCAGTCCAGGACAGCTCTACCCCGGATACATCTCCCCCAGCTACCAAACAAGGCCTTATAGGGGGTGGAACCACTTCAAAAAGTTCGAGCCTATTGTGCCAGGATCCACCGAATTGCCCATTCGTCACTATTACCGGGACGTACTGCCTCCGTACCCAAACGGCAACGCAAGATTGCACGAAGATCTTTACCAAGTTCCCTTGGGTAAAGTACCCGTCAGATGCGTGTTTGTACTTTGGTGTACGTCACACTACGCAAGTGGCGGACCTTAGATCCACACTTGTCACCTTAATAGTCATGTTCTATGAAGGGCATCGCTTTGATAAGCTCAACAGAAGACTTATGAATCAGTGAGATAGACCAGGAGCAATCTACACGCTCTATGATATGGACAGACCGTGTTAAACACACATACCCAGAATTTTTTTTTTTACATTACACTGCATTATGTGTGATCCTAGTATCTTTTTAATCGAAAATCCAGTGTGTGTATAAACTGAATTTGAAGCCTTTTTTGTAAAAGAATTTGATAATTTCAATGATGTCCAACTCGCCGACAAACAAGACTTTGGCCGGTATGGAGTTGGCCACTCTAGTTGGTGCCCCCCGTAGTTTAGCAAATAGATCGGGTGCCCAGCGTTTGTAAGTCTTAACCACGTAAAGATTAAGCAGGCCCAAATAGTGAGGCAAGTTGGGCAACTGTTATCTTCCTCACATGCTGCTACTCATAACTTGTGCACCTTAGTGTCACTTTTTTTTTCTTTGCGAGAAAACTTCTGATCTATTCATCTTCAATCATGGCAGTACAATGAACACCGGAAATAACAAAAAATACATCCAGATCTGTAGACCACCTAGTGACGACTACAAATACTGAAGTGAGCCGAAGGCGCGCCGCCTTCATTGTCCCCCCTGCCCGGAACCGGGCAAAACTTGTTGTAGTAGATAGTCGAAAAGTCGTCGTGCTAAGGCCCCATAGGACTAGCGCAGTAAAACAGCAACCACCACCGATGAAGTGTCGCGTGGATCGAAAGGATCCAACCTGAAAACACATGAACGTAGACGAACTACGACCATATCCGAGTAAATCAACCAAGGACAGATCCGCCGGAGACACACCTCCACACGCCCATCGATGATGCTAGACACACCATTACAACGGGGGTTAGGCGTCTTCAGGGAGCCGCCCCCGTCTCGTCATCCTGAGTAGGTAGTGTCATACTTCTTGCCTCACATGGATCACCATATTGAGGACCACCATCACTAAAAAAGGAGAGAGGCACGAGAACAATACACATTGTCTTTATAGTACTATGCATATTTATATGACCATTAAACTGAGAGAATCATATTAATTATATCTTTTATTTAAAGAGATAGGTTCATCTTTTTTTGAGGGAAGTACAAGTTGAATTCACCCAATTACTATGGTAGAGAAGGAAAAACCGGGGCATGTAACTCCCGTGAATTGTCACACTTGAGATTTCTTTTTATGGTGGCGTGAAACTGTGCGGATGTGAAATTTTGTAGTATGGGAAACATGTTGGATTTATGATGCAAAGAAGTACATATGTAGTATGTAACACCGGATACTTTATTGGAAGAAGGAAATAAAGACGATAAACAAACATGATGGTTTGAGTTGGCAATACTCATGTCCAACATTTTATAGATCAATGCAAAACCAAACAAAACATTGGCTAACTAATGATGGCTGGAACGGAGCAAAATAGTAGAATGATGAACGTGCAGGATGGTGGTGAAGACTCGTCGGAGTAAGGTGGTATGCCGGTATATGGGCGGGTGGGGGAGCAGAAGGTGCGGTGTTGGAGGGTTGGGGCGGAAGTGTGTAATGGTTCCAGCCGCCAGTTGAAAGGGCGAGACGAGTAGTTAGGGCTAGGGCGCATGGGGATGAGTGAGAGTGACATTGAGTAGGGGTGTGCACAGTGGCATTATCTTAACAGTGCTACATATGATAACTGGTGAAGTGGAAGAGTGCGAAAGAAATATAGACATGATTAAGCTAATTGTTGATCTCTTAATAAGAAATAGAAGCCTATCTCTTGTACCCGATGTCTTCTGTTATTCACAAATTTTTCTAGTTGAATTTTAGTCACCCATATTTTAAGATCGTGCAATTATTAATTTGTTAGAAATAATACATTGTGTAGCATGTTGTTCTTGCTTCTCTAGAAGACTTGAATAAATAAACAGAGGACCGCCTTATCAACCATTGTAGATTGTAGATGTCCTTAAGAGCACGATACTTAGACATTTTCTATGTGGAAAGACAGCATCTGCCATGGCTTTCCTAGAAATCGCATGACCTATAGACCATATAGGCCACCGATTTTCATACTAGTCAAATGGGGGAAAATATAAAAAAGGGCAGTGATCTGCGCCGGCGCACCGGCCCAATCGTTGGGCCGGTCAAGGCCCAGCCGTCCGATACGCGAGCTTGAGCCGTCAGATCTGTTCCTCGAGCCCCCTTCCCCCGCGTTGACTTCTTCCTCTTCTTCTTCACCGCGTCCTCACCCCAGCCGCTCCTGTCGCCGGCGACTAGCCCCCTCACCTGGACCTCCTCCCCCTAGTCCCACGCTGCTGGATGCGCTCTCCGTCCCTGTCGCCGCCGGCCGCCGTCCCCGTCCCCGTCGTAGCATCCGTACTCGCCCCACGGTCCAGCAGAAAGCCCATCGCCCCCTCGTAGCAAAAAATGGCGCCGTCTTGAAGCACACCGGCACCCCTTGTCGTCGCAGCACCTAGCAGCCGCCGTCGTCGCTGGACTGTCGTGTCGCCGACGCAGCTCTCAACGTCGCTGCTCGCTGCCATTGGCGAGTCAGGTTGAAGCTTTTTATCTCATCGGTTGAAGCTTTTCTCTATGCCTGTTGAAGCTTTTCTCGCGGATTGAAGCTTTCCACCGTGCCAATTGAAGCTTTTTCACCTAGCTTGAAGCTTTTTTCACAAAGGGTTGCAGCTTTTTACTCTGCGGTTGCAACAAAAACACAGAGAGACGCCATGGTCGTCGTTGAGGAGGATTTTCTCAATCTCTGTTTGAAGCTTTTTCATCTGTTGGTTGAAGCTTTTTGTCAAAACGGTTGTAACTTTTCCTGTATTTCGTTGTCTGGTTGAAGCTTTTTTATCTACTGGATGTAGCAAAAACCTCCAACGGTAGTAGCAAAAGCCTGCTATGGTTGCAGCAAAAAAAATCATTGTCGTCCTCGCGAGGTCGTAGCTCTGCCTGATGGATGTAGCAAAAAGCTTTGCCGGTAGTAGCAAAATTCAACAACGGTTACAGCTTTCCCTTGTTGTGCAATGCCATTGAAGCTTTCTATGTCTATGGTTGAAGCTTTTTTCAACGGCTGTTAAAGCTTTTCTAGGTGACGGTTGCAACACTTGTATACGCGGGAGGATCCGGGCATGGCTGCAGGCAGCCATGGCGGCCGGCGAGGGAGTGCCTGACCGCCGGCGATGGAGGTCGTGGTCGCCCAGTCGCAGCCCGGGGGGAGGGGGAAGGGGGGAGGGGATGCGCCCGCGTGAAGGCTTGAGGTAGGGGATGGATCTGGCCATGGAGGCAGGCAGCCATGGCAGTCGGCGAGGGGAGCCTGGCCGCCGGCGAAGTAGCTCGTGGTGGCCCAGTCGCAGCTCGGGAAGAGGGGAAGGGATGGGGAAGGGGTGGGGAGGAGGGGGCAGAAGAAGAGGGCTTCCGCGCGCCCCATGAAGGAGACGCGAGGAAGAGGAAGACCGGCCCAATGTTTGCGCCGGTGCCCCGGCCCCAAACACTTCCCTATAAAAAATGAGTTCGACAGTACATGGATGATATTATGCTATAATGCTTTCAATAGGGATTTTTTTTTTAAAAGATCATCCAGATAGTGTGTCGACCACATGAAAAAAATCATGGCGCAGGCTACACACGGATGGATAGATTGATTTGGAAGAAAAAGAAGTCCAATAAATAATACAGTTCATGAGCTGCGCATGTTACTTGGTGTCATACTTGCCACATGATTGCCAAGTTCTTCGGTGGTGTTGGGCTCAATATATATAGCCGGCATATTTCACTTATTTATTCATATTTGAGCTATCCTGCCCTCAGTTTCTTTTCCTGCGAGGCTGCCATGGGCTTATTTAGCCAGGAATCAAGTTGTGATTTGAGCTAGGTATTGTGTCTACACCAAATGTTTTGTCGTGTGATGAGGCAGACAAAAGTTGAGATATTAGAAAAAACTGAATAGTTCATGTATTCCGCTTCAACTCCACCATCAAGGTACAGGGCGGCGCTTGCTTCAGATCGAATGTCGATGCATGCTTGGTCAACATGCTCTCGAAGGCTTTGGCCGCCAATCCTCTCCCGGTGTGCATCGTCAATGGCTCACCGGATATTCGTGCTGCTGTCCACGGAGATGGTATTGACGACGCCACCATGAAGCCATCCCTCTGCACCTCCTCCAGGGCTTGGGTGTACTTTGTGGTGTCAATCCAATGAATCTTTTGACACTCATTGATGTCGAGGCTGTCTTCCGATCAGTTCTGAAATTCGGGATCCAAAACATTGCTGCTTGTGCGGAAAATTATGGGAAAGAACTGCTCTTCCAATCAGTTCTAAAATCGCACAATGTGGAACTGAACAACAATCATATTTTTTTCATGGCAAGCTGTATATGCCAATAGAGCGCGAGCTAAAGAACAACTATTCGGGCCTACTGAAATTTCAAATTTGTTGCATCACTTGAAATGGTTTGGAATTTCACACACACGCAAGCATCGAAACAAGTCGCACAAGCTTGTTGATCCACTGCTCCATGATCATAAGTATTTGATGAATTATTTTTGCATGTGGTGGCAATGGTGGTGACTACGATTTACAAAGCTTTGTGGTCTACATTACCGTTCTACTAGTACTTTCGAGGCACCCAGACATATGAAGAGCCAAGATAAAGAAAAACTGATTCGAGTTCGTGGAGATACTATCTTTTTCCCGCCCGGCCAGCTCCGCTCCGCCCCTGTCCAATCGCACCAGCGGCAGCTTCCTTCTACCGCTCCGTCCGCACCACGCGCCATGCGGGGATCCATGGCCACGGCGGCATCCGCTTCCCGCCTTTGCTTCCCTCCCACAACGCGCCCACCACCACTGCCACCATCGGCGCCCGGAGGACGGCGTCAGCTAACCTGAGGGTAACCTCGCAGCCTGACTCCGCCTACACCTCCACTTCTGACGAGCCGCTGGAGTTCTCTCTGCCAGCCGGGTTCGCGGCCCCAGTGGCCAGGCGCTTGGCGGTCAAGGATGGCCAGCTTGGCAGTGTCGCCGGCGCGTCCCTCTGATACGAACTTACTACACTTTACTATAGAAGACTATCCATTATCTCACGAATTTAGAATACATGTTTCGGATACAAGTGTTGAGCAACAAGGAGATCCGAGGAGAAGAGCCAGGGAGGTGGGAAGGAGGCTCACACCTAACGGCGGCCGGTTCAGGTATCTGCTCGTCGATACACTGAACGAAGAGAGGCATTTTATTTTTTGAGGGATAAAGGCATCTTCAACACGGACCTTCAAATCACCCACAACTGTTCGGACCGCGCTATTTGGACATGTTATGCCATCCAACATGGTCCTGCATCCGTCCTGAGGGCGGTCAGGACGCACTTTCTCTCGCAAACTCGAGATAAACGTGGGGGATGGCGCCCACGTCCGCTTTTCACCATGCTGGCCCACCCGAAACCCCCCTACCTCGCCCGCGCGCATTCTCCCCGCCCTGCGTTAGCTTCCAGCATTCATGTCGATGTAGAGTGGCCGCTCCACATTGAAGCCAGCCCAAAGTGGATGCGACCTCTCACTGGCTCCGCCACTCAAGCGGCAAGCCGATCGAGGGCGGCGCCCGCTGCACGCTCGTCTGAACACGCCTCCTTGCAGCACTCAATGTCTCCATTAAACTCGCACGTGTGCTGGGAAACCTACTCTGGCCACATGCCCGTTCACAAGCGGGTGGACATTAACCACAACGCCGGGCAAGCTCCTCCAGTCAGCCGACTATTTGAAGGAGGACAGACGCCGCGCAAGAATTGCACCTCCCCACCGCTCCCCATCTGCTCCTTCCACTATTTTCTCCACCCATTCGATGCCATCCAACGAACATGAAGAGAAGTTCTCCGACATAAAAGCCGGTTGGGTGGCCTGCCGAGCCCACTAGATACGAGCCAGACAACTCGCTGCTCCACTTGCCTCGCCTAGCTCGACGGAGCAAGTTGTCGCTCCAAGCCAACGCGTGGTTTAGCAATGAGCCTCTCCTATCCATCTCGCTGAGGAGTGGCGACGGTCTCCAGGCAGGCATGTGGGAGAGCATGACGGAACGGACATCGTGGCTGTCATGGACGAGGCCATCCGCCAACATCGAGAAAAAGTAGAACACTAGAGGCAGTCGCCGCTTGCCAATTGGTTCCCAGGAAGGCCACAGCCGGCGCATCGCTGGTGTGCACAGCCGGTGACTTGCTCGGTTCAGCGCAGATCATCGTCGACACTCGCCTCGGCTTCATGGAAGCGGAGTAGGCAAGCTTCTCTTACGGCTGAAGCACCCCCTTCCCCTCCGGCTGAAGCATCACGTTTGCCACTCCGATGAGCGGCACAACCGCGCATAGGGAAGATACAGGGGAAGAATATACCTTCAGGGCTCCCAACAATCTGATGAGCAGGCTGCCGAACATGGGGAACACAAAAGGATCGGATGCGGTCGGTTATAGTTTAGTGTAGTCTATCCATGTAGTGGGAATGAACCTCTGCGCGACTGTACGTGCACATAGTTTTACCTTTTAATTAAAATACGTCCTGCATCGGTGTCAGCGGACTGGTTCCTCCTATCTGCGAACGGATGCGAAAGAAAATTTATAGGTGAGCGTCCGAAATGCCCTAAGAGCAGCATATATGTATAGATGGTTACTCCCGATTGGTCCTTGTGGGCAGCCCGTGGGCTTCCCGTAAAACCCTTACCCTGCCTTTTCGCGGCACCAGCCACTTCGTCTGGTTTTGCTATCCCCCGCCTAGGTCGCTCCTGAGCGACCGCGCACGTACACCCCGCTGCGTATATGTGAGCCGGCCCAGCTAGCTCATGTCCGGTTCTAGGAAGGTTCTAGAACTTTCCCAAACTATTTTTTCCTGTTATTTCTTTAGGTCTTTTTCTCGTTTAATTTTTTCTTTATCTTATAATTTCCTTTTTATTTTTCGTATTTCCTTTTCTTTTTCTTTTTTATTTCCAAATTGCATGAATATTTTCTGAAATTTGGATTTTTTAAATCAGTGAACAATTTTTAAAATTCAAACAATTATTTCAAATCAAGGTTAACACTTATTTAATAAAGTTCAATTGTGAACATTTTTAAAACTTCCTGAACATTTTTCTAAATTATGTACATTTTTCAAATTGATGAATATTTTTTAAAATTATGAACATTTTCAAATTCCTGAATGGTTTTTGAAAACATAAACAGTTACTACAATGATGAATATTTTTCAAATTCGTGAACATATTTTTGATATCGTGAACATATTTTAAATTTTCGTTTTTTTTTACAAATTCATGAATATATTTACATATTTTGTGTTCATTTTCTAGAAATTGCATTCTTTTTAAAAACATTTTATTAAGATTCTAAACATTTAATGAAAATTATGAACATTTCTGGAATACAAGAACATTGTTTTAGAATTACGAACTTTTTTTGAAACCCGTTAGCATTTATCATTTCCTGATTTTTTTAAATTATGTACTTTTTTAATTTATGAACATTCGCTCACAATTTGCAATTTTTTTAAAATCTTGAATTATTTCTAAAATGGAAAAACTGAAAACAAAAAAAAGAAAACAAAAAACAAAAAAACAAAGGCGCTTCCCACCCCGCACATTGGCTGGCCCATGAGGGAGCGCGGGGGAGCGGGGGGGGGGGGGGGGGGGGGTGCGCGCTTCCCAGGTTTCAGCCGCGCTGGTTGCCCATATAGGAGGTCCCCTCTTCGTCCTAGAGTTCGCCCACTTCAGTCCTCTTCCAGTTGGGCTTTTATCATGTCAATCTATTTAGTTTCAGCCAACAAATTAAGCACCACAATGGAATTCTTTGTTTCTGATCTATTACCAAAACTGAGCACCACAAAGGCTAATAATTTTCTCTGCTCCTGATTTATTCTTTGCTTCAATTGTTGTTGTATTCTGGCAAAAAACTTTCAGCTGTCCGGTTTGTTGAAAGGTGAATATCTTTTCTGTTTACTACATCTGCTTTTTTTAGTTTTCATGTATGGATAATCTTCGTATTTACGGTTTCCATGTAAAATTTCCAGGTGAGAGAGATGTTATCCGTCTTGGACCTTGATGTTTTATTTTAGCACTGTCCTAAAAAAGGACCGACATTTCGTCCAATGGTTTTAGAAACTGGGAGGAACAAACAGTTCCATACATGGTATGCAAGAATTTCCTCACCAATTCAGTGATTTCTTAGGTTCTGTTGCTGCAATATCAATTTTTGCGTATCTTTGTAGCATGATCCTAGCTGAATCACCATTAACTAATACTTCCTCTATTCCAAAATGTAAGAAGTTCGAGGTTTGTTCTAAGTGAATCTTCTTCATGTATAGAGGACCTCTTTTTTATATACAAGGCCACTTCGTTTTTCGTTTGATCTATTAACGGTAAGCATGTATACAGCTTGGTCTATTAATCATGAACATAATAGGGACAGTTCCACCGACAGCCGCTTGGTCTATTAATCATGAACATTACTGGGCAACTGTCAATTGAAATGTCCCAATTATGCTAGCTCTTGGTCTATTAATGCACTAGTAGAAAAAGGGGCTTTCGTTCGGGCCTGGCCAGCCCATTAGTCCCAGTTCTGCCACGAACTGGGACCAATGGAGGCATTTGTCCCGGTTCGAGAGCCTAGGGGGCCGGCCGGGGCCTCGTGGGCATTGGTCCCGGTTCGTCTGGGCCCATTTGTCCCGGTTCTTGGCACGAACCGGGACCAATGGGCCTCACTCCTGGCCCACAACCATTGGTCCCGGTTCGTGGCAGGAACCGGGACAGAAGGAAGGCCTTTAGTCCCGGTTCCATCCATGAGCCGGGACAAATGAGTTGCCTATATATATACCCCATCGCCGGCGAGCAGAGCACTCCACAGTGCTCTGTTTTTTGCTGGCCGGCGAGGGGGAGGGCATTGGGTGCTCTAGCTCACCTCCTATGCACATGAGGTGTTCGATGAAATGCCTGAGCCACACTAGTTAAGCTTTCTCCTCTCGAAGCTCGACCTCCGAGCTCCATTTTCCCGAGATTTGTCTAGTTTTATATTAGCGGTCCGTCACGCCCTGTCCCCGTCTTCACCGCCGTCGATCGCCCGCGCCGATCTCGTCGCCGGGACCACCGTGGTGAGCCTCTTGTTCTTATCTTCTTTCTGAAAAAATATATTCTTACTTTACATAGATACTTGTCTAATTTTCTTACTTTTGACACACATAATTATATATAATGCACGCAGATGAACCGGCAATGGATGTACGGTGACAGACACACCTCCGAGTACATTAAGGGCGTGCATAATTTTCTCGAAGTGGCTGAGGCAAACAAGCAGAATGGTTTTATGTGTTGTCCATGCCCTAGCTGTGGGAATACGAGGTCTTACTCTGACTCGAAAACCCTTCACACCCACCTGCTTTATAAGGGTTTCATGCCACACTATAATGTTTAGACCAAGCACGGAGAAATAGGGGTTATGATGGAAGACAGCGAAGAAGAAGAGGACGATGACAACTATGTGCCCCCTGAATATGGTGATGCTGCAACGGGGGAAGCTGCTGAAGATCAAGAGGAACCAGACGATGTGCCCGATGATGATGATCTCCGCCAGGTCATTGTCGATGCAAGGACGCAATGCGAAAGTGAAAAGGAGAAGCTGAAGTTCGATCACATGTTAGAGGATCACAAAAAGGGTTGTACCCCAATTGCGAAGATGGCAACACAAAGCTCGGTACAGTACTGGAATTGCTGCAGTGTAAGGCAGAGAATGCTGTGCCTGACAAAGGATTTGAGAAGCTACTGAAAATATTGAAGAAGAAGCTTCCAAAGGATAATGAATTGCCCGACAGTACGTACGCAGCAAAGAAGGTCGTATGCCCTCTACGATTGGAGGTGGAGAAGATACATGCATGCCCTAATGACTGCATCCTCTACCGCGGTGCGTACAAGGATTTGAACACATGCCCGGTATGCAGTGCATTGTGGTATAAGATCAGACGAGATGACCCTGGTGATGTTGAAGGCGAGCCCCGCAGGAAGAGGGTTCCTGCGAAGGTGATGTGGTATGCTCCTATAATACCACGGTTGAAACGACTGTTCGGAAACAAAGAGCATGCCAAGTTGATGCGATGGCACAGTGAGGACCGTAAGAAAGACGGGAAGTTGAGAGCATCCGCTGACGGGTCGCAGTGGAGAAGAATCGATAGAAAGTACTGGGCTGAGTTTGCAAGTGACTCAAGGAACGTATGGTTTGCTTTAAGCACGGATGGCATTAATCCTTTCGGGGAGCAGAGCAGCAATCACAGCACCTGGCCCGTGACTCTATGTATGTATAACCTTCCTCCTTGGATGTGCATGAAGCGGAAGTTCATTATGATGCCAATTCTCATCCAAGGCCCTAAGCAACCCGGAAACAACATTGATGTGTACCTAAGGCCATTAGTTGAAGAACTTTTACAGCCGTGGAATGGAAACGGTGTACGTGCGTGGGATGAGCACAAACAGGAGGAATTTAACCTGCATGCGTTGCTGTTTGTAACCATCAACGATTGGCCCGCTCTCAGTAACCTTTCAGGACAGACAAACAAGGGATACCACGCATGCACGCACTGTTTAGCTGATACCGAAAGTATATACCTGGACAGATGCAGGAAGAATGTGTACTTGGGCCATCGTCGATTTCTCCCAACCAACCATCAATGTCGAAAGAAAGGCAAGCATTTCAAAGGCGAGGCAGATCACCGGACGAAGCCCGCCATGCGTACCGGTGATCACGTACTTGCTATGGTCTCTGATTTACACGTAATCTTTGGAAAGGGTCCCGGCGGACTAGCTGTTCCGAATGACGCTGAGGGACGTGCACCCATGTGGAAGAAGAAATCTATATTTTGGGACCTACCCTACTGGAAAGACCTAGAGGTACGCTCTTCAATCGACGTGATGCATGTGACGAAGAACCTTTGCGTGAACCTGTTAGGCTTCTTGGGCGTGTATGGGAAGACAAAAGATACACCTGAGGCACGGGAGGACTGCAACGTTTGCATGAAAAAGACGGCATGCCTCCAAAGCAGTATGAAGGTCCTGCCAGCTACGCTCTTACCAAAGAAGAGAAGGAAATCTTTATTGAATGCCTGCTCAATATGAAGGTCCCGACTGGCTTCTTGTCGAATATAAAGGGAATAATAAATATTCCCGAGAAAAAGTTCCAGAACCTAAAGTCTCATGACTGCCACGTGATTATGACGCAACTGCTTCCGGTTGCATTGAGGGGGCTTCTACTGGAAAACGTCCGATTAGCCATTGTGAAGCTATGTGCATTCCTCAATGCAATCTCTCAGAAGGTGATCGATCCAGAAATCATACCAAGGCTAAGGAGTGATGTGGTGCAATGTCTTGTCAGTTTCGAGCTGGTGTTCCCACCATCCTTCTTCAATATCATGGCGCACGTCCTAGTTCATCTAGTCGACGAGATTGTCATTCTGGGCCCCGTATTTCTACACAATATGTTCCCCTTTGAGAGGTTCATGGGAGTCCTAAAGAAATATGTCTGTAACCGTGCTAGGCCAGAAGGAAGCATCTCCATGGGCCATCAAACAGAGGATGTCATTGGGTTTTGTGTTGACTTCATTCCTGGCCTTAAGAAGATAGGTCTCCCTAAATCGCGGTATGACGGGAGACTGACTGGAAAAGGCACGCTAGGAGCGGACTCAATAATATGCAGGGACGGGCATTCTTGGTCTCAAGCACACTACACAGTTCTACAGAACTCTACCTTGGTGACCCCATATGTCGATGAACACAAGAACAGTCTGCGCTCCAAACACCCGGAGCAGTGTGACGACTGGATTACATGTGAACACATCAGGACTTTCAGCAGTTGGTTGGAAACACGTCTCAGAGGTGACATCACTGTTTGTGATAAGCTGTACTCGTTGTCCAGGGGACCATCTTCGACTGTATTGACTTACAAAGGATATGAGAAAAATGGGAATACATTTTACACGATCGCCCAAGATCAAAAGAGCACCAACCAAAATAGCGGTGTCCGCTTTGATGCAGCAACCGAGAGGGGAAAGGACACATATTATGGTTACATAGTGGACATATGGGAACTTGACTACGGACATGATTTTAAGGTCCCTTTGTTTAAGTGCAAATGGGTCAATCTGTCAGGAGGCGGGGTACAGGTAGACCCATAGTACGGAATGGCAACAGTGGATCTGAACAATCTTGGGTACACTGACGAACCGTTCGTCCTAGCCAATGATGTGGCACAGGTTATCTATGTGAAGGACATGTCTACCAAACCAAGAAAAAGAAAAGATAAGGAATCGAATACATCATACGATGAGCCAAAGCGCCACATAGTTCTTTCAGGAAAAAGGGACATCGTGGGAATGGAGGGCAAGACAGACATGTCTGAAGATTATAAAAAGTTTCATGAAATTCCTCCCTTCAAAGTCAAGGCTGACCCAAGCATCCTGATAAATGATGAAGATTATCCATGGTTACGGCGCAATCAGCAAAGCAAACAAGCGAAAAAAAGTGAAGACTTTCTCTCCACAACTATTATGATGATACCATGCCAACTTTCAACCTTTCCGTAATTCATTTGAAATGCCTGTTGTAACAGACGAGTTTCCGTATGAAATCCTGATACTTCGAAACAGATTGTCCGTTTTGTACACGAAGTGCATCCAGTTTTTTCCGTAACCCTCTCAACTTTCTTGCACATGCTATGTGGGTGAAATGATGATACCATGCCAACTTTCAACCTTTTCAGAGTTCATTTGTAGTGCTTTTCAATTTCAGTGTCTTATAGCTCAAAATAATGAGTAAATACATGGAAAATAACAAATGAAGTCAGAAAGGGTTGAAAATTGATGATGTGGCTTTGAATGGTGCATTTTGAACACAGAAAAACTATGGAGTTCAAATAAGTTCTAAAAAATGAAACCCCTTTGTAACGGACGAGTTTCCGTATGAAACCCTGATACTTCGAAAGAGATTGCCCGTTTTGTACACAAGGTGCATCCAGTTTTTGCCGTAACCCTCTCTACTCTCTTGCACATGCTATGTGGGTGAAATGATGATACCATGCCAACTTTCAACCTTTTCAGAGTTCATTTGTAGTGCTTTTCAATTTCAGGGTCTTATAGTTCAAAATAATCAGTAAATGCATGGAAAATAACAATTATCATAAAATAAAAGAAAATAAATAAGTAATTAGAAACAAAATAAAATAAACTTTAATAAAATATATAAGTAGAAACAAAATAAAATAAAATAAAATAAACTTTAATAACATAAATAAAATTTATGAAACTAAAATTATCAACGTATTTTCTGTTCAAAACGTTATAAGCAACCTCTAGTATTATTGAAACTAAAATTATATAAAATTGATGCAACTAAAATTATCAAAGTTTTTTCTGTTCAAAATCATTAAAAGCAAAAAGAATTTTCATAAAGAACTTTTTTGTTAGAAACTTTAATAGCAAAAAGAATTATCATAAAATAAAATAAATAAGTAATTAGAAACAAAATAAAATAAAATAAATAATTATTTTTTTGTAAGTAGAAACAAAATAAAATAAATAAAGCAAAAAAAAAGAAATAAACTGGAAAAAATAAAAAAATGCCACCCACTGGGCCACCACGGCCTGAATACGACTAGAAACCCATCCATGGGCCAGGATTCAGGCCCACAGGCATAGTAGTGCGAGATTAGGCCCAGAGGCCTGCAATTCAGAGGAGTTCAATGGAGATGGCGGGGCAGGGCTTATAAACAGGTCCTGCCGCTCCTAAGCTAGCAAGGTGGGACTAAACATCCCACCGCACCGCGGCTTTGGCAGGCGCATGCCTTTGGTCCCGGTTGATAGCACAAACCGCGACTAAAGGGGGGCATTGGTCCTGGTTGGCACCACGAACCGGTACCAAAGCCCCCCTTCAGTCCCGGTTGGTGCCACCAACCGGGACCAAAGGCCTCTGCTTCCCGCCCTTTGGGCTACTGAAAAGAGGCCTTTGGTCCCGGTTGGTGGCACCAACCGGGACTAAAGGGGGGCTTTGGTCCCGGTTGTTGCCACGAACCTTGACTAAAGCCTTTCCTATATAAGCCAGCACTTAGCATTTTTTTCAGATTTCATCACCAGTTGCCGCCCGACGACGCCGACCTCCTCGACGCCGCCAGGCTGCCCCGCCGCCGTCGCCGTCACCCGTGCCCCCGAGCCCACGCCGACGCCGTCCGCCGCCCCCGAGCCCACGCCGTCGCCCTCCGCCGCCCCCGAGCGCGCTCGGCCGCGCCCCTGCGCCACGACCCGCCCCCACCGTCGCCGTCGTCACCGGCCACGCCCCTGCCCCGGCCCGCGCCACCCACCGTGGCCGTCGCCGACGCCCTCGCCGCCCCCGCCGTCGCCCTCGCCGGCCGCCCCCGATGTGAGCCGCCGCCACGGCTCTGTTTTTCAGTGCTTTTTTTTCATATAATGTGTATTATTTTTTGTTCATTGCATTTTTTTCATATATATAATGTATATATGTATGTGGTAGCTATATGATGAATGGACGTGGCTATGTATGTATGAATATAATGTTCATAGCATTTTTTTGTTTATATATGTTTTTTTTCACATATGTATTAATTTTTTATTTAGGTTATTGTTAGTAGATATCGATTTTAGGGTTAGTGCATTTTAGGTTAGTGTAGAGGAAAAAGTAAAATTAAGTGCATAGTAGTTGAACTAGTTGATTTAATAAAACTACTTTATTTTACTATATATAGTAGTAGTTTATTTTTAGTAAGTACTACTTTATTTTATTTATAGTAAGTGCTTAGTAGTTGAACTAGTTGATTTAATAAAACTACTTTATTTTACTATATATAGAAGTAGTTTATTTTTAGCAAGAAAATTAATAGAACTAGTTTATTTTTTTAGTTCAAGCAATTATTCCCGCATCGACGTCGACGATGCCTATCCCACATCCTCGTCGTCGACTCGGCGGAGGAGGCCGGTTTGATCAGAGGGGCCATGTCCGGGACTGGGCTCCGCCGGGCTGGTATTGGGAGGTGCTACCTTCGGGGGGGGGGGGGGGCGTAGGTTGGTGAGGAGCCAGCCCGTCGTTGACCCGATCCTTGTTTGGTGGCGGTCGCGTGGGCCAGTGATGGTGCCTAGGCTTCCGGACACCGCGAAGGTGGTACGTCATCGTGTCAGCGAGGAGGACGAGCACGTCCGTCGCTACATGGTTGCCTTGGAGGGCAGGTTCGATAATACCTGGCAGGTTCTTCAGGGATCTCACTGGAGCTATGATCCTGTGATGGTTTCTTCCCTTTGGGTGTCCACCGCCCGCGCCGATACCCGTCGGGCGCTACGGTTCTAGTTGTACTAGCGATGCTATATGTATGATAGTATTCGAGGTGTATTAGTGATAATATTCGACAATGTACGGACGCAAGAGATGATGTAGTTTTGCTTATAATTGAATGCATGCTAATTTGAATACTACTTTATTTTACGATTTGGTTTTGCTTATTGAATGCTCAAATTGGAAAACTACTCCTACTTTGAATGCTAAACTTGCAGAGCACTATGCAAGGCGTATGCATATGATTAGTTGATAGCTTATAGGGTTTTTGTTGTCGCAGAAATCTAGGAGCCCCCCTCCATCAGCCCCGCCGTCGTCCCCGTCACCGACCCCCTCCGACCTCGAGGTGAGACCAGCCAAATCCTTTTTTAGAAAGATAATTAAACGATATTTCGGGTTGACTTTAAGTCTATCGAGTCTCCACCATATATGAGAGGACGAAGAATCCCGACTGTTGTCGTGGGGTAGCTTCTCCTTCATTCCCGTGTGCTAGACAATTTGGTGTAATGCACTCGGGAACGAAAGGAGGAGCTACCATCACCGACGATCACAAATGTCAGAGAGGAATCAGTGAGGGAGAGTTCCACCATATATATATGAGAGGACGAAGAATCCCGACTGTTGTCATGGGGGTCGCTTCTCCTTCATTCCCGTGTGCTAGACATTTTGGTTTAATGCACTCGGGGACGAATGGAGGAGCGACCATCACCAATGGTTGAATGTATACACCATGTGAGCTGAGAGTTTTCAAGAAAAGACTCGACAAACCGATAGTCAACCCGTGATGAATAATAATGATCTAATTTAGTTTTTGTAGTACATATATTTAATTGTACAAGTTTAATCTTTGAATTATGAACGTAGGTGAAAGTGCGTTATATCGACTAGAGGGGGGGGGTGAATAGGCGATTTTTATGAATTCTTCACTGAGGAATTTGCCGGTGAGGAAAATTCTACTTGCAGCGGAATAAGTACTCAAAAGTAAGCATAACAGAATACAAGCATGGTCATCATGATGAAATGAAGACAAGCACAGAGTACAGAAAGCGTAATCACAGGATAACACAGGATGAAGACAAACAGACTGAAGAAATTGAACTGAGGAAATTGAGAAAGTCTTCAGTCAAAGTCTTCAAACACAGATATGACAAGCACACAACAGAGTAATGAGGAAATGAAAGAGTTGAGGAAATAGAACCAGTTGGCTTGGTGAAGATAATGATTTGGTAGACCAGTTCCAACTGCTGTCTCAGTTGTACATCTGGTTAGGGCGGCTAGGTATTTAAACCTGAGGACACACAGTCCCGGACACCCAGTCCTGAACACGCAGTCCAGGACACTTAGTCCTCACAGTATTCCCCTTGAGCTAAGGTCACACAGACCTCGCCCAATCACTCATGGTAAGTCTTCAGGTGACTTCCGAACCTTCACAAACTCGGTCACTCGGCGATCCACAATTTCCTCTTGGATGCTCTAGACCATGACGCCCAACCGTCTGGAAGAAGCACAATCTTCAAAGGTAACAAGCGTCGGATCCACGCAGGATCAATCTCTTCAGTGATGCTCAATCACTTTGGGTTTGTAGGTGTTTGGGTTTGGGTTTTTCCTCACTTGATGATTTTCGCTCAAAGTCCTCGGAGGATGGGATGCTCTCAAATGACAAGTTTCAGTTTCTCTCGGAGCAGCCAACCATCTAGTGGTTGTAGGGGGCGGCTATTTATAGCCTAGGGAGCAGCCCGCATGATAAGACATAAATGCCCTTCAATGATATGACCGTTAGGTGGGTAGATATTTTGGGACAGCTGGTGCATAGCACAGCAACGGTCGGATATTTGAGGTTCAAATTCCTCAGGGCTATCATGTTCCTCACTGTGTAGGCAATCCGCACTGGCGAATTCCTAACTCCTCAGTCAGAACAAATTCCTCAGAGACCAGAAGAACTTCGTCTCTGTCACTGAAGAATATGACTGAACTGTATGAGATTTCCAATGGCTTCACTCGAAGGGATTGGTAGGTGTAGGATTTTGAGTTGAGCATCACATGGAAATTTTTCCTTAGTATTTCCTCGACCCCCTTTAACAGTACGGTGTTTCCTATGACTCAAGAAAGAGAAAATGAAACTACGAAAACAAAAGTCTTCACGCTTCATATTCCTCAAATGAATACCAAGTCTTCAAGGTTACACCAATTTCTTCACTTTCAAAGTCTTCACAAAGTCTTCAGAAATACAAAGTCTTCAGTTGAAGAACTTCATTTTTAGGGGTCGACTTTCTCTGTCAATATCAAACTCCTCATAGACTTATAGATCTGTGTACACTCATAAACATATTATTCCCTTAACCTATAAGTCTTCAATACACCAAAATCACTAAGGGGCACTAGATGCACTTACAATCTCCCCCTTTTTGGTGATTGATGACAATATTGGTTAAGTTTTCAACGGGGATAAACATATGAAGTGTAAATACTGATATTGAGGAATTTGATTGCAGGATATAGAAGAACTCCCCCTGAAGATGTGCATAGTGAGGAATTTGCTTTTGAAGCAATGCACACTTGAAGAGTTGAATCATGGAGATCTCCCCCTATATCTTGTAATTCATACACGCATTTGACATAATATATGAAGAATTTGAAATGCATGATGAAATATGGTGACTGATGTAATTCAGCATGCGTGCAATAACATTAACGAGGAATGCAGAAGAAACAACAAAAGTATCAGGTCACCCTAGAGTTTAAGTTTACAACTCGATCCAGCAAAGTCATCAAAAGAACAAGTGTCGCAACTTAAAAAAACGCCCATATAATAGACCCGCTTGAAGACTAACTCAAATTTCTCCCCCTTTGTCATCAAATGACCAAAAGGGTCGAAACTGAGGACTAACGCCCCTGAAGAATATCAAGGTGATGAAGGAGCGTCAGCGTTGTTGGGGTCGGTTGTTGGAGTAGGGCCTGCCGCAGTGTCGTCCAAATATTCATGTTCATCAGTGTCACGTGATGAAGAATAGGAGCTGTCCACCAAGGAAGGAACCTTGACCTTCTTGTACTTCTTCGGAGGAGGTGCAGCCTAGTCAAGATCGTCCTTGAGACCCATTGTCTTCAGATCTTCTTCACTATAGACTTGAGACAGAACAACCCAGGTGCGGTTGAGGATTTCATGAAGGTAGTAGTGGTTTTTCTTCACTGCATTGTGGGTAGCAGTCATGTTGTGAAGAATTGAACCAAACTGACGCTTGACCCATTTATGATTGCGATCAACCTTCTGATGAAGACTGAGGAGAAGCTCACGGTCAGTCATCACCCTGGCTGCTGTGCCTTGAGGATTTTGCTTGGGTGCGTTGGCGGCAGAGTCATCATTGGTGGAGTAGGATGCAGCTTTGCGAAATTGTCCATCCAATGGACGAATGCCTTCATCAATTACAGCAGTAGCCTTGCCTTTTTCATCAGCTGAGGAAAATGTCCGTTTGAGGACTTCAATTGGGGGCATGTAGCTGCAATGGTTCAGTGTATCAGCTTTATAGTTGAGTGAAGACCTTGTCCTGATGAATCTCATAATCCAAGGTGCATAAGGCTTCAACTCAAATGGTGACATGGCGACATTAGCCAGAGTCCTCATGAAGAAATCATGGAAGTTGATGGGAATGCCATGAATGATATTGAACAGCAGATTCTTCATGATGCCAACGACTTCTTCTTCATTTGAGTCGTGGCCCTTGATTGGACTCAATGTCTTTGTCAAAATGCGATAGACAGTCCGAGGCACATACAACAATTCCTTCACAAGGAATTTTGTTCTTGGGGCCTGACTTGGCTTCCAAGGCTTCATCAGCACTTGCATGTAGTGATCGGTTAGCTCAGGTTCATTGTAGACGCAACAAGCACCTTCAAGGGGACTGAGAGGTAAGGCACGAAGCAATTCAGTAGCTGGTGCCTTGTAGTGAGTGTTTTCAGACATCCAGTCCAGCACCCATGAATTCACATCTTCAGAATTTCCGGTGATGTGCAACGTTGCATAGAATTGAAGAATAAGTTCTTCATTCCAATCACAGATGTCAGTGCAGAAATTTAACAGTCCAGCGTCGTGAAGAACACTGAGGACTGGCTCGAAGCATGGCAGAGATTCCATGTCCACGTGAGGAATGTGCTCATGATCGAAGACTTTGTCTTTGTCGAACAGCACTGAGGAATAGAAATTTGCCTGGCTGGCAGTCCAGAAACGCCTCTTTCTTATGCGAGCAGAGTCATAAGGGTTGTACTCGGTGAAGAATACGTGCTCGCCGAAGAAATCATCAGCCTTGAATTTTTGCTTCCTTGAGAATGGATCCTTTGGCTTGGGCAGAGGAGTGTCAGTTAGTTGCATGATGACCTCAGGAATCGCAATCTCACGTTCTTCAGGCTGAGGAATTTCTGGTTCTTCTTCAGTAGCAGCCTGGTTCTTCAATTCTTCATTCTCATTTTCTTCAGCACCAGCGGCTGGAATGTCTTCATGAGCTTCATCAGATCCCATTTGAACTGTAGTGACTGGGGACTGAGGAATTTGCTGCAGTGGAGTGAAGAGTGGAGAATTGGGATGCTGACTTTCCCAAAAGTCATCATTCATCACTGGTGTGGTATAGCCAATGTCCACATCTTCATCTTCCATTTCTTCAACGCCAGCCTCTTCAGCTGTGAACTGAGGCATAGGCGAGGAAACAACTGGTGTTGAAGGGATTTGATCCGCTTCAATTTCTTCATCCATCTGCTCTGACAAAGCAGCAGAAGGATTATCTTCATCAGATCCGCTCGGGATCACATATTCTTCATCAAAAGGAACAAGGTCCTTTGATGGCATGGTTGAGATTGGAACAGCATCAATCGGGTTTGCAAAAGAGCTGGTCATAGGCTTCATTTTCTTCGGAGCAGAAGAATCTGAAGAAGCTGATGCTTTCCTTTTCTTCACAGCTGCACGCTCTGCAGCCTTGGTCTTCTTCACATCTGATGCAGATGGAAGGATTGGAGTTGGAGTAGGCGCAGATGGAGCAGAGGAATTTGGTGTAGTTTCTTCTGGCACAACTGATGCAGTTGCCCTGACCTCTTCATTTTCTTCAGGCGCACCACAAGTGGGTGCCCTGGGAATTTCATCAGCGGCTGGAATGCAGTCATCAGCCCTGGAACTCACATTATCTTCAGCAGCCTGATTGTCATCAGCGGTGCTGGCATGTTCTTTAGTTGGCTGAGCAGATGCTTCAGCCGGAGTGACTTCAATATGCACAGGGGCAGCGGCACTTGAAGTGAGTGTCTTCGTCAGATTGACGAACCTGACCTTGGCTCCTTTCCAATCAGCATAGTAAGCGTTGAAATCATCGCTGAGGACTTTGATTTCAGACTGGAGCTGTACAAGTTCATCAGTTGTCATAGAGACAACGTTGTTCTTCAGAAACTTCTCCTTTCTGTACCGTGCTTTCTTGAGTTGCCTGGCCTTCTCATATTTCCATTTTTCTTCACTCATGAAATGGGTCAGCATGTGACTTTGGCCAGGTGTCAACTTGAAATCAGGCATATGAGTGTTTGGGTCCTTGTGCCAGAGATCAATATAGTCGAGGATCAGCTTTGGATCCAAAAGCAGTGGCACTTCTGTGCCCTTGGCTCTAGCGGCCCTGACTTGCCTGTCTCTGATGATATTAGCAAGTTCTTCATCATCAGCTTCGTCATCTGTAGACGGAACTTGGAAGGCGACCTGCTTCTTCTGAGGACTTGGGCGAGAGCCTCGTCCTGCAGTGGTCTTAGTCTTCAGCAGAGAGGGTCCTGTTGAAGAATATGGTGCAGCTGAGGAACTAGCTGAAGCTCCTGAGGCAATAGAGAAGCCTGTAGTCCTTTGGCACGTGGCAAGATGCACAGGTGCTGAGGATTTTGTCGGAGCAGCTGAGGACTTTGGAGGAGCAGGAGCGGCTTGAGGAATTGGCCGTGAGGGCTTGGCTGAGGAAATTGGCCGTGAGGGCATTGAAGATGAGGCACTTGGCTTGTGCGCAGGCTTCTTTGCCATGGATTTCTTCGGCCTTACAGAGGCCTCAGCAGCAGCAGAAGTAGAGTCTTCGTTGAATTTCTTCACTGCTTCCTTAGCCTGTTTGGCCAACTTGGCCTGGCGCTTGGTCCATTCTTCAGGAAAATCCTCACCGCACTTGATCCTAGTGGGATCTGCCTCTTTGCCAGGTGCCAATGGTGGTCTTGAGCATGGAGGAGTAACAACGAATTTCTTCATGTATTTTGGAGTCACATACCTGTACTCCCTCCACTCTTTTGCCCATCTCCTTTCTATCCTATGAATGCGCACCTTAGGGGGTGTGCAGTACCCAGCATAAATGTCCTCAGGGATTTCAAAGGCAGTATTGACCTCAGGCCTCTTTCCTCCTTTCTGTGGCCTCTTTTCATTAGCCATTTTCTTCAGTTGAGGAATTTGAACAATTGAACTCTCTGAAGAAGTATGCAACTTTTCTTCAAGGAACGCTGCAAATGAGTTAAGTTGATGAGAACCTAGTGATTCAGCAGTGGACATGAGTACCTGTGAACAGAGTATAGTTGCGAGGAATTTGGAGAGGTCATATGCGTTCTCAGAAGGTTTTTCAATAAGAACAAGTTTGAGGAATTTGACCAGATGAGTCTTGAAGAATTTCACTAAGCGTTCTTTGCCTTAGGTTCCAGAGTTGTATAGATCGAAGATCCACACAACTGAGGAATCTTGAAGAAAAATGATGCTTAGAGAAACGAATCAAGAACAGATGACATGTGAGGTGTTTAGTGTGTGAGGATTTGAAGAAAAATACCTTTGAAGATTTTGTAGTAAACATTTGAATCAAAGTGGGCAGTAAAAGTAACTTTTAATTACCCTGAACGAAGAACACGACGAACTGGGATGTGGAGAAGTGAAGCTCGTCTGTGCAGATCTTCCACGCCCTAACTTGGCGGAGGAAGACGGCTACGGCGGCGGCGGAGTGAAGATTTCCGCGGCCGGCGTGAGTATGGCGGCGACGAGGTCGAGGCAGTGAAGCTCTTCCTCACCGGCGACGATGATGTGGCGACGGCGCTAGGTTTTGAGAAGCTCGAGCTGGAGAGAGGTCGAGCGGAGTAAAAGAAGTGAGGAACGGGAGAGGGGGTATTTATAGCCACGGTGAAAAACAGTTCGCCTGAGGAAATTGGACGAACGTGCCCCTGAGCCTTCTCATTCGCATGACATGTGTCACCCACGTACTGAGAAGTGGAGATCGTGTTAGATCGTGGGTGAATTGATAAGTATATCGTGGGAAGCGGAACGGTTTGAGCGGCAAAGCCGAAAATTTGGATAAGATAAGTTAAAAGTTCCGTTCGCAAATTCTTCAACTGACAAGGACACAGTGAAGATTTTGAACAAGTTTCAAATAGAACGCACATGAAGAATTTGTGAATAGATTGGGTTGAGTATAGCATAGAGGGGGAAGGGTCCGATCACATTCACTTAGCAGAAAAACCAACTTGAAGAATTAGCCATAAGTGAATGCTGTAGAGGACATAAACTCATATATATATATATATATATATATATATATATATATATATATATATATATATATATATATATATATATATATATATATATATATATATATAGCCAATGAAGAGAAACGACGGAAACAGTGAAGATTTTGCAAAGTTGAAGAATATGAACAACTGAGGAATTTCAAAACTGAGGAAAAACTCAAATTGAAGATTTTCAACTTTTGTGGTGGCGTGACCCACCGTATAAGAATGATGATTTCAGACACCGCGTACAATTGTCGTAGGGTTCTGAGAATCAAATTCTTCATTAATTTCTTCACACTTAGAGTGTTATTCTTCATTGATTGAAGAAAAACGTTTCTTCATGTGTTGCACATCTAAGTCATCAATTTTGCACAAGTGTTAGGATGAGTGTCCTTTTCAAAGAACATTCGAAGATTCTAAGATATTTAGCTCACACCGCAACTTGCTAAATCTCTTCTCATCCAAGGGCTTTGTGAAGATATCGGCTAGCTGTTCTTCAGTCTTCACATGCTCAATAGAAATGTCGCCCTTCAACACATGATCGCGAAGAAAATGATGACGAATCTGAATGTGCTTTGTCTTCGAGTGCTGAACTGGGTTGTGAGCAATCTTGATGGCACTCTCATTGTCACAGAAGAGAGGCACATTCTTCACGTTGACGCCGTAGTCCTTGAGAGTTTGCTTCATCCACAGCAATTGAGCACAGCAAGAACCAGCAGCAATGTACTCAGCTTCAGAAGTAGACAGTGGTACACAGTTCTGTTTCTTCGAGGACCAACAGACCAAAGATCGTCCGAGGAAATGACATGTACCAGATGTTGACTTGCGATCCACACGATCACCAGCATAGTCAGAGTCAGAATATCCAACGAGATCAAAAGCCGAGCCCTTGGGGTACCATAATCCTAGTGTTGGTGTGTGAGCTAGATATTGAAGAATATGCTTCACAGCCTTATGGTGTGATTCCTTCGGTGTAGCTTGAAATCGGGCACACATGCAAACACTAAGCATAATGTCTGGCCTAGATGCACATAAGTACAATAAAGAACCAATCATAGAGCGGTATACCTTTTGATCGAAGTCAATACCATTTTCATCAGTGCACAGATGGCCATTTGTGGGCATAGGAATTTTGACGCCTTTGCAATCTTGCATGCCGAATTTCCTCAGTACATCCTTGAGGTATTTCTCCTGAGATATGAATATGCCATTGCGCTGTTGACGAATTTGAAGACCTAAGAAGAATTTAAACTCTCCCATCATAGACATTTGATATTCTTCACTCATCATATAGGCAAATTCATCACTATAACGTTGGTCAGTACAACCAAAGATGATATCATCAACATATATTTGGCATACAAACAATTCATCATCATATGATTTAGTGAAAAGAGTAGGGTCGAGTGAACCGGGTTTGAAGCCTTTCTTCATGAGGAATTCCTTCAAAGTATCATACCACGCCCGAGGGGCCTGCTTGAGGCCATAGAGGGCCTTATTTAGTCTGAAGACTTTGTCAGGATGCTTAGGATCTTCAAAACCTGGGGGTTGAGCAACATATACTTCTTCCTCAAGCTTACCATTGAGGAATACACTTTTCACATCCATTTGATATAAAGTGATATCATGATGGTTAGCATAAGCAAGTAATATGCGAATAGCTTCAAGTCTAGCAACAGGTGCAAAAGTTTCATCGAATCAATTCCTTAAACCTGTGTGTAGCCTTGAGCTACAAGCCGTGCCTTATTCCTCACCACAAGGCCATTTTCATCTTGCTTGTTGCGGTAGATCCACTTTGTGCCAATGATATTGTGTTTGCGAGGATCTGGACGATTGACCAGTTCCCAAACGTTGTTGAGCTCGAACTGATGTAATTCTTCTTGCATGGCCTGAATCCACTCAGGCTCTAGAAATGCTTCATCTACCTTAGTGGGCTCTGAGATAGAGACAAAAGCATAGTGCCCACAAAATTTAGATAAATGTGAAGCTTTTGAGCGTGTGAGAGGACCTGGTGCTTCAATGTCATCGATGATCTTCTCAACTTGCACTTCTTTTGCAACGCGAGGATGAGTTGGTTGTCGTCGAGGAATTTGATCAGCATTTTCTTCAGCACCATTTTCTTCAGGTGCATTAGCTCCACGTTCTTCACGTTCTGGAATGAATTCTTCAGCAGATTCTTCGGCGAAAATGAAATCCTCAGTAGCCTTGAACTTGATAGTTTCCTCAGGTGCTGGTTCATCTATCACAGAGGGTAGGTGCTCTCTTTGCGAGCCATTAGTTTCATCGAACCGCACATCTACAGTTTCAACAACCTTGTGAAGAACGGTGTTGAAGACTCTGTAGGTGTGCGAGTCCTTTCCGTAACCAAGCATAAAACCTTCATGTGCTTTCGGTGCAAATTTAGCATTGTGATGAGGATCTCTAATCCAACATTTAGCACCGAAGACTTTGAAGTAACTCACATTGGGTTTCTTGTCAGTGAGGAGTTCATAGGCAGTCTTCTTGAAGAATTTGTGAAGATATGCCCTGTTGATGATGTGGCACGCAGTATAAATTGCCTCAATCCAGAAGTGACGAGGCGTCTTGTACTCATCAAGCATAGTGCGAGCCATCTCAACAAGAGTTCTGTTCTTGCACTCCATGACGCCATTCTGCTGAGGAGTGTAAGGAGCAGATAACTCATGAGTAATACCAAGTTCATCAAGATAGTCATCAAGACCAGAATTCTTGAACTCAGTTCCATTGTCACTTCTGATGTGCTTGATTTTCACACCGAAGTTGGTTGAAGCCCTGGAGGAAAATCGTTTGAAGACTTCCTGCACTTCATGTTTGTAAGTGACAATATGTACCCATGTGTAACGAGAGTAATCATCAACCATAACAAACCCATAGAGAGATGCGTCATTTGTGACAGCTGAGTAATGGTTAGGACCAAAGAGGTCCATGTGAAGCAATTCGAATGGTCGAGTAGTGGTCATGATAGTCTTCGCTGGATGCTTAGCCTTGGTCATCTTTCCAGCTTCACAAGCTCCACATAGGTGATCCTTGAGGAATTTGACATTCTCAATGCCAATGACATGCTTCTTCTTTGCAAGAGTGTGCAAATTCCTCATGCTTGCATGACCAAGTCGTCGATGCCATAGCCATACTTCTGAAGCTTTTGCAAGTAGGCACACGGCTGGTTGCGGTCCTGAAGAGAAATCAACAATATAGAAGTCTCCTCTCCTAAAGCCTTCGAAGACTTTGGAATTGCCAGCTTCCATAACCACAACGCAACGATACTTGCCAAAGACAACTACCATATCAAGATCACAAAGCATTGAGACAGACATGAGGTTGTATCCTAAGGACTCGACAAGCATGACTTTGTCCATGTGTCGATCCTTTGTGATCGCAACCTTACCTAGACCCAATACCTGACTTTTGCGTTTGTCAGCGAAGATGATATGCTTCAGATGCGATGGTGATAAGGGAGCATCCATCAATAGATTCTTGTCACCAGTCATGTGATTTGTACATCCACTATCAAGGACCCACTCAGTGGCTTTGGGTTGATCATCCTGCAGATGAATTAGTGCAGCTTACGAACTTCATATACTTCATCAGTGAAGAATATGACATCACAATTCATCAAATCAATTTCATCAAGCAATAGAACAGATAAAGCAGTATGAGGACGTGAGAAATGAAAGTTCATTTCTTCATGATTAGCCTGCGTCCTTTCAGGCATACTTCAGGTCTCCAGCAAATTCTTCAGACGTTCAAGTACGTCTGGAGACCTGACCCTGCAGAAGAGATTAGTTCTTTTTCTTCACCACCCACATCTGAAGGGGTGGCAAAGAGTTCATCACTCTGCGAGCTCCATATGAGAAAGGTGGCATAGAAGCCAATCCGTTTTGTTTCACATAAGAGAAGTTAGGGTAAGCATATGAATAGGCAGAGAAATTCTTCGAGGACTTATGAACATAATGATTAGAAGAATAATGCTCATATTCATAGCCCTTGGCTCCTCCCTGGGAAACAAAGTTGTAAGCACGATGATGTTCATATGAGGACTTTGATCCTCTTGAGGAATTTGATCCATGTGAGGAATTTGGTCCGTATGAGGACCGGGATCCATATGAAGAATTTGGTCCATATGAAGAATTTGATCTGGGGTTCCTATTCCTCACAGGTGGTGTCATGAGGACATTCACCTGAAGACTTTCAAGGCATCTTTTGGTAACCCAGATTTTCTTCATAGGAGAACCGTTCCTGCAGTTAGTGCCAACATATCTAGCAAATACTTCATCATTCTGATTTTTGAACAGTTTATAGTTGGAGTCAAATGACTCATCAGAAGAATGAGGAGGTTCACATGTAAAGCCAGATAAGTTAGATGGATCAGCTGGAGGTCCCTTTGCAGCAACCCATGAGGTTTTGGGGTACTGCTCAGGCGTCCAATATGTACCATCAGCATTGTGTTTCCTCTCAAAGGCAATACCCTCTTTCCTAGGGTTCCTGTTGAGGATCTGCTTTTTAAGAACATCACAAAGAGTCTGATGCCCTTTGAGGCTTTTGTACATGCCTGTCATGTACAATTCCTTCAGCCCTGCATCGTTAGTGATACTAGCAATGTCCTCAGCTGAGGAATTAGTGATAGCAGAGACAGTTGAGGAATTTGTAGCATTAGAAGCATTTGAACATTCCGGTGAGGAATTAGCAGATTCACGTTCAATGCATTTCAAACATGGCGGAACAAATTCTTCCTGAGCAGCGCTGATTTGTTGAGCAAGTAATGAATCGCGCTCCTTCTGAAGATCTTCATAACTCACTTTTAGCTTCTCTAGATCTTGCTTTCTTTGAAGAAATTCATAAGAAAGCTTCTCATGATCAGACAAAAGAGTGTTATGATGACCTTGAAGGTTGCCATACCTAGTCTGAAGTCTCTGAAGATTTTCAGTCAAGGTTTTAGTGCGATCCATTTCTTCACCCAACATATCATCACTTTTGTCTAGCATGTTTTGAACCTTTTCAAGGGCTCTTTGTTGTTTCACAGCAATCTTAGCAAGTTTAGAATAGCTAGGCTTAAGGTCTTCATCAGATTCATTTTCACTTGATTCAGATGAGGCATATTTGAGTACCCTGGCACCCTTTGCCATGAAGCAATAGGTGGGAGCATAGTCATCATTGCCTTCATCAGCCTTGTTGGTGAGGTCATTTTCTTCAGAGTTGAAGATAGACTTGCTGACGAATGCAGTAGCGAGGGCTAGGCTCGCCACACCGGATTCGGAATCCTCAGATGCCTCCTCTTCCTCATTTTCTTCAGATTCAGCCTCAGAGTCCATTTCCTTGCCAATGAATGCCCGAGCCTTCTTGGAGCTACTCTTCCTGTGAGATGAAGACTTTGAGGATTTTGATGATGAAGATTTTGAGGATTTCTTCTTTTTCTTCGTATCATCAGAACTGTAATCCTTGTATTTCTTCTTCTTTGATTCCTTTTCCCACTGAGGACGATCTTGAATGTAGTGTCCTGGTTTCTTGCATTTGTGACAAAGCCTCTTCTTGTAGTCACTGGATGAGGAATCATTGCTCCTTGAGGGTCTTCCAAAGCGACCACGTCTTGAGAGCTTCTGGAATTTCTTCACAAGCAGTGCTAGATCATCGCTCAGTTCTTCAGGATAACCAAGACTGCTTTCAGAGTCTTCATCTTCAGACTCAGAAACTACCTTGGCCTTCAGTGCACGTGATCTGCCATAGCTCGAACCATAGAGATCTCTCTTTTCAGCAAGCTGGAACTCATGAGTGTTTAGCCTTTCGAGGATATCAGCGGGATCAAGTGACTTGTAATCAGCACGCTCTTGTATCATCAAGGCCAGAGTATCAAATGAGGAATCAAGCGATCTCAGCAGTTTCTTCACCACCTCGTGGTCGGTGATGTCAGTGGCACCAAGTGCTTGAAGCTCATTTGAGATGTCAGTGAGGCGATCGAAGGTTTGTTGAACATTCTCATTGTCGAGTCTTTTGAAGCGGTTGAAGAGATTGCGAAGAACATCAACTCGAGAGTCACGCGTGTTGAGACTCCTTCATTTACTTTGGACAACCTATCCCAGATAAGCTTAGCAGTTTCCAAAGCACTCACTCTTCCATACTGTCCTTTGCTCAGATGGCCACATATGATATTCTTCGCTTGAGAATCGAGTTGCTTGAATCTCTTCACATCGGCAGCGTTCAGCGAGGGTGAGACAGAGGGAACACCTTTTTCCACAACATACCAGAGATCGTTATCAATTGCCTCAAGATGCATTCACATCTTATTCTTCCAGTAGGGGTAGTCCGTTCCATCGAAGGTAGGACACCCAGCAGAAACCTTGATCATACCTGCGGTCGACATAACTAAAACTCTAGGTGGTTAAACCAAAATCACACAGAACAAGGGAGTACCTTGCTCTGATACCAATTGAAAGTGCATTATATCGACTAGAGAGGGGGTGAATAGGCGATTTTTAAGAATTCTTCACTGAGGAATTTGCCGGTGAGGAAATTCCTTAGCGAAGAACTACTTGCAGCGGAATAAGTACTCAAAAGTAAGCATAACAGAATACAAGCATGGTCATCATGATGAAATGAAGACAAGCACAGAGTGCAGAAAGCGTAATCATAGGATAACACAGGATGAAGACAAACAGACTGAAGAAATTGAACTGAGGAAATTGAGAAAGTCTTCAGTCAAAGTCTTCAAACACAGATATGACAAGCACACAACACAGTAATGAGGAATGAAAGAGTTGAGGAAATAGAACTAGTTGGCTTGGTGAAGACAATGATTTGGTAGACCAGTTCCAACTGCTGCCTCAGTTGTACATCTAGTTAGGGCGGCTAGGTATTTAAACCTGAGGACACACAGTCCCGGACACCCAGTCCTGAACACGCAGTCCAGGACACTTAGTCCTCACAGTATTCCCCTTGAGCTAAGGTCACACAGACCTCGCCCAATCACTCGTGGTAAGTCTTTAGGTGACTTCCGAACCTTCACAAACTCGGTCACTCGGCGATCCACAATTTCCTCTTGGATGCTCTAGACCATGACGCCTAACCGTCTGGAAGAAGCACAATCTTCAAAGGTAACAAGCGTCGGATCCACGCAGGATCAATCTCTTCAGTGATGCTCAATCACTTTGGGTTTGTAGGTGTTTGGGTTTGGGTTTTTCCTCACTTGATGATTTTTGCTCAAAGTCCTCGGAGGATGGGATGCTCTCAAATGACAAGTGTTAGTTTCTCTCGGAGCAGCCAACCAGCTAGTGGTTGTAGGGGGCGGCTATTTATAGCCTAGGGAGCAGCCCGCATGATAAGACATAAATGCCCTTCAATGATATGACCGTTAGGTGGGTAGATATTTTGGGACAACTTGTGCATAGCACAGCAACGGTCGGAAATTTGAGGTTCAAATTCCACAGGGCTATCATGTTCCTCACTGTGTAGGCAATCCGCACTGGCGAATTCCTAACTCCTCAGTCAGAACAAATTCCTCAGAGACCAGAAGAACTTCGTCTCTGTCACTGAAGAATATGACTGAACTGTATGAGATTTCCAATGGCTTCACTCGAAGGGATTGGTAGGTGTAGGATTTTGAGTTGAGCATCACATGGAAATTTTTCCTTAGTATTTCCTCGACCCCCTTTAACAGTACGGTGTTTCCTATGACTCAAGAAAGAGAAAATGAAACTACGAAAACAAAAGTCTTCACGCTTCATATTCCTCAAATGAATACCAAGTCTTCAAGGTTACACCAATTTCTTCACTTTCAAAGTCTTCAGAAAGTCTTGAGTTGAAGAACTTCATTTTTAGGGGTCGACTTTCTCTGTCAATATCAAACTCCTCATAGACTTATAGATCTATGTACACTCATAAACATATTATTCCCTTAACCTATAAGTCTTCAATACACCAAGATCACTAAGGGGCACTAGATGCACTTACAGTAGGAATCGGACGGCGAAAGTCTCCCGGGGGAGTGCGGCTGGTGCCACGACGATCGAGGTATGTGCGACAGGCCTCACCTGGACGATGGTCGGCGCTTCAACTTTAAGCTCGAGGAGACCTTCGATTTTGAAACGGTACGCAACGATGACAAGTGTTTTTTCGTAATTAAGCATGACTTCAACTATTTCAACGTGTAATTTTCATCTTTTACAATTCGAGTATAGCTTATCCCATGCCATGCAAGACGCTATGTCTTGGAGAGGATGGATTTTGAAGACCATGAAAATTTTGAAACGAAGAAAATTCACCTAAGGACCCATCATGATGTGGATTTTAAAGTAAATCTGTATAATGCTGAGAGCGTAACCCATTTTGGTTGCAAAAATTGGGAAGCATTTTGCAAGATGTATGGTTTTGATGAGGGTATGCTTGTCACCATGGATCTTGGTGATCCTGACATCGACCAAGACAACATGGACATTTGGGTCTTTGTTGATACACCTCCAGTTCTACCGCTATGTGAGTTTCTCAAACATAGTTAATTATTAACTAATTTATATTGTTTATTTCAAAATAGTTGACAGCTTATTTCCATTGACAGCTTATTTTGATTGTTCAAACAATGTGCGGAACATGGTAGACAAAACCCACTACACCGATGGCTCCGAGTTAACTTATCAGGAGAAAAATCATCTGGTCGGATTTTGTACTGATCTTGAGAATTACAATATCTACAATCAAACTCCTCAACATTATGGTCAATACGTGCCACTAGTGCACATGTTGAACTACGGTAACTACCATGGAGATACCCTGGTAAGATTTTTTACTATTACGACATCCGTGCATCTTTTGCATACTTCTAAAACTAGTACATCATTGGTAACTATGAAGTTATTACTATGTTTTTCAACAGAGCATCCCAAAGGATTGTGTGCCTCATTTGATGTATCAGAATGGCAGCCTTTGTGTTTTGAACATATATCCAGGTCATCCTACGAATCTCAACTGTCCATACCGGATTTCTAAAAGAAGTGGAGACATGCTAATCAGATAATGGAAAAAATGTATGGACAGTCGTAAGGATGTTCTTGGAAGCAAAAGGAAGCGCCGCGCAAGAATTGGAGACATGATGATCTCCATTCTCCATAATGGAGAGTCAGGGTCTATATTGTTTTATGCTATATTACCTTAAATAGGGTATGTAGGTCCTGCCTAATACTGATGATCATGTGCTAAGAACAATTAAGTAGGGTTGGTTCGATGACTATCAGGATGATGATCGTATGACTTGTTATTAATAACGAGTAGAAGTTGTATGATGATGATTAGTAGGACTTGTTATTATGATGATGCATGATGCGAGCATGAAGAGTTATTATATATCTGTGGGTGAAATGAACATGGATTTGATTGAAGTGAAGCCAACATGCATGTGGTGCATGTGGAAAGTAGTACAATCCAAACTTGATCAAGTTAGGATTAGTATTACTTTCGACATGCACCACATGTTGCCTCACTTCAATCTAAGTCATGTTTAGAAATAGCAGTATAGCAGTAGCACGGAGATAACAAAGGACACATATCTCTATTAGCTACCTATAACAACCTAAATTAACCCCCAAAACCCCAAAACCACCTCCTTTCAAAAAAACCAGCCCCTGAAATGCTGACGCGTGGAAGCTTATTGGTCCCGGTTGGTGCTACCAACCGGGACCAAAGGCCCTCCTGCCTGGGCTTGCCGGAGCGGCCACGTTGAGGCCCATCTGTCCCGGTTCGTATAAGAACCGGGACTAAAGGCCTAGGGCATTAGTAACGACACTTTAGTCCCGGTTCCCCAACCGGGACAGATGAGCCTTATGAACCGGGACAAATGACCCTTTTTCTACTAGTCATGGTAAGCAACTAAGTATTACAATATCTATAAGTATATATATCCTATTGTTTTTCTCTGTGTACCTTTGTTCAGAAACACATCCTTTGACTTGTAGGTGATCTTTATTTGCCATATGTTCATGATTTTGTTCCTGTTTGACTAAAGTATGATGGTTCAGTATTAGTTAATGATTAGATGTGCAATTGCTGAAACTTTGATGCTTATTTCGTCGACAATAACAGCTGGGCTTGCAATGATTCAGCGTGTATAGATGGTAGATTGTCAATAAACCAGATAAGCATGTATACAATATGTGAGCTCTGAAAGTTTTTTCTCAAACCAGGCTGACGCATATTGTTTGCAGGGATCTTCTACACCGTTTCAAAGCTTCCACCCCAGCCAATAGAGATCTAGGCATCCGAGGTCTAATTCTTTGCTTTTTGTTTTCGTGTGGTACCAGCCCCAGAAACGGACCAGTAACATGTTTTGTCATCGGGGATCTCCTTCCTATAAAATTGCACGAGAGGCCCTTGTTGAATTGGGCCACACTTGCTACACAGGTATTCTATGCTGGAAACTTCACGACACATATGTAAATAGGTAGCTAAATGCTCTGCCATCATAACATGATGACAGTGTGGAATACTTCTACAACTGACCCTAGTACATGTTCACATCTTGTAGTTATATATGCCATAAGTGGAGCTTGTTGACACAATACATCTTTGTAGCAGTTGTGCACGTGGCAGCCCCAAGCGACATGAAATTTTCAAGAAACATGGCCTTTTCCTTGTCCCCAACCTTGTGATTTATGAAGTTATTGCTAAACCTTTGCAGTCGCATGGCCTAGTAGCATGTGACATGTATAATATTGTCTTTGCACTCACTTAATATCGAGGATCCTAACACGGGGGTTAAGATGTTCGAAAGCGCTGAGATCGTAGAGTACCTAAGGGCAACATATTCACTCTATCCTCAGTGAACATGTCGCCCGAGATTTCTGAAGTATCCATACATAGCATGCATTTAGAATTTATTCTTAACAATAAACCGTTGAGTCCCAAATGCAGTGTAAAAGTTGTATTCATCGACTTGCTATAATTGATTTGTTTGGCAACTTGGGGCTTATATGGTAGAGAAGGAAGAGCCCGACCAAGTGTAGTCGAACTCCTGTGATTGTCACCCTTTTAGATTTTTTATGGTGGTCCCAAACCACGAGGAGATGAAATTTTTTAGCGTCAGAAACATGTCGGATTTTACGATGCAAAGGAGGAAATATGTAATGTTTGTTATCATATATAGGAAAATAAGGTAATAGAAACTAGAAATACTTTGAGACGAGGTCCATAAATTAGTTACAACGAATATGTCGATCTGAGTTGGCAATACTCGTGTCCAACATTATATTGTCAAGTTGTAATATAACAACCGATAAGATCAAAAAATAATTGGGAGGAAGTCATACATTTGACACGACACAATTAGCATAGTACTATATGATAAACTAGCCGCTCCAATGCGGTAGCCACACGGCCCACACCGCTAATTATTACTTGATGACTATGATAGTTCTGCACCACTTACCTATGTACAACTTACTATATATAAAATCAGGTGTAATAAAGATCATCCGAATGTTGTAACAGATCACGGATAAAATGCTGACACATGCTACATGGATGATTGATTTTGCGCCAAAAGTAAGTCTAATTAGCAATATAGTCATGAGTGGTACATGTTACTTGGTGTCATACTTGCCACATGCTTCCCAAGTTTCTTAGGTAGTATTGAGCTCAATATATACCCTCTCATATTTCATTGTATCCTTTCATGCTTGGGCTATCCAGCCCTCTGCTTATTTAGATAGGAGTTGAGATTTAAATTTTATTAACAAAGACCATCCTGATGATCTGGGTCTCATATCTGGAATATAAATTTTGTTATGTGATGTGATGGCGCAAGTTGAGATATTGGAGGGAACTGAGAGGCTTATACATTATGTTTCGTCTCTGTCTTCAATGCTATCTGCGTAGCTGTCTTGAACAAATTGAGAATCGAGATTGGATAAATAGCCTCGTGCCGACCTGTTTATCCATTCAGCGCATCATCACCACTGATGTGTCACACACATTACCATGTCGATCATTCACCACCTACTTGTTTTCCTCTTCTTCTCCATCACCCTCCATGCATCACGCACTTGACCCAGACAACGTGCAGAACTTTCAGTACACTGTATCCAGTGATTGCTTCACGGACGTCTATGTCATTCTCTATACCCGACCAAGCTCTCGCCGTCGCCACGACGATACACGCATCCATGCGTGAGCGTACCCGCGATGTACCGGAGCAGGTGCTTGACGGCAGCGAGATGATCGCTTGCCGGGGCTTCCATGAACCTACTCAGGTACCCGACAACGAACGTGATGTCCGGTCGGGCGTGCACGAGGTACCTGAGGATCCCGATGATGCTGCGGTAGAGTGTTGCATCCACCGCCTTCTCGGAGCTATCCTTGCTGAGCTTCAGCCGTGCCTCCATTGGAGCGTGCACGGCATGGCAGTCCTTCATGCCTGCTCGTTCAAGCATCTTGGTGGCGTAGGCCGTCTGCGTGATCGTGATGCGACCACCCTCCTGATTCACCTCTAGCCCGAGGTAGTACCGGAGCAGCCTGAGGTCGCTTATACAGAAGAGACGATGCATCTTTCCCTTGAAGCGTTGAACCTCTTTAGGCTCTGCCCCGGCGATGACCAGGTCGTCGACGTAGATGCCGACGATGAGCAGCGTGTTCGCGGTGCCACGCGAGTACACACCGTGCTCAGAAGCGCTGCGTGAGAACCCAAGGGATGCGAGGCTTGCATCGAGCTTGGCGTTCCACGCCCTTGGGGCTTGCCGGAGACCATACAGGGCCTTGTGTAGTCGATACACGCCCTGCTCGTGGCCCTTGGCAACGAACCCGGGTGGTTGGGAGACGTACACCTCCTCATTAAGGTCGCCGTTGAGAAGCGCCGACTTGACGTCCATGTGGTGTACCTCCCACCCGCGGTGAGCGGCCACGGCAAGGATGAGCCGCACAGACTCCAGCCTTGCCACCGGAGCGAAGACTTCCTTGAAGTCCACTCCCTCACGCTGCACATAGCCCTTTGCAACGAGGTGCGCCTTGTGCTTGACAATGGCGCCGTGCTCGTCCTTCTTCACCTTGAACACCCACTTGAGCCCGATGGCTCGGTGCCCAGCAGGCAGTGTGGTGAGTGTCCAAGTGGCGTTGTCGTTGATCGACGCCAGCTCGTCCAGCATCGCGTGGCGCCAGAAATCCTCTTGCTCGGCCTCCACGAACGTGGTCGGCTCCTCACCGGCCATCAGATGCAAGACGTCGTCGTCATCAACGTCCTCTTCCTCGGGCTTTTGCGGTGTTGCCGCAGCCTCGCCGAGGAGATCCCCCATCCGCCGAAACCTGTGGGGGGCGCCAACGATGTCGTCGGCGTCGAACAGCTCCGACCTTGCTGTTGGCGGGGTCGCGAACAGCATCCCGGGAACCACCTTGCTTGATGTCGGGGTGTCTGGGACACCATACCCGGGGACGGTGTTCTCGGGGTTGCGGTTCCCGGATCCACACCTCCCGGGCTTCCCGGCGTGGCAATTCCCGAGGTCTTGCTTCCCGGGGTTGTAGAGTACATCAGGTACTCTACGGCGAAGGAGCTGCTTGCCGGGGACTCCCCCGACGTCTCCCAAGTCCATCGCGCATCTTCGTCGAAGATGACGTCGCGCGAGACATGCACACGCTTTGAGACGGGGGCGTACATCTTGTACGCCTTAGAGCCCGTCTGGTAGCCCATGAACACCATCGGGGTGCTCCTGTCGTCGAGCTTCTTCAGCTGTGGGCGCGCCGTCTTGACATGCCCGACACAGCCAAAGGTGCGGAGGAAGCGTACATCGGGCTTCCTTTCGTACCACGCCTCATAAGGCGTCTTGCCATCGACACTCCTTGTGAAGGAGCGGTTGAGGATGAAGACGGCCGTGAGCACGGCCTCCCCCCAATACGTGCTCGGCACCTGCTTTGCCTTGAGCATGCAGCGTGCCATCCCGAGCACCGTCTGGTTCCTCCGCTCGATGACGCCATTCTGCTGCGGCGAGTAAGGGGCTGTGAGGTGACGTTGCACCCCTTTCTCGTCCCAGTCCTTGTAGAACATGGCCGACGTGAACTCGCCGCCACGGTCCGTGCGCAGCATGCGCAACTTGTGGCCACACTCGCCCTCTGCTGCCGCTTGCTGCTTGACGATGGCTCGCTCCGCCTCATCCTTGGAGGCGAGGAGCAGCACCCACATGAACCTGCTATAGTCGTCGACGAGCAGCAGGATGTAGCGACGCCCTCCTGGCATTGCCAGGGTGATTGCGCCGCAGAGGTCCCCGTGAACCAGCTCTAGGGGTTTCTGCGCCCGATAGCGTGCCTTCTCGGGAAAGGGCAGACGCCGCTGCTTCCCGGCAAGACACGCATCGCACAACTCGTCGGCGTGCTCGATGTGAGGTAGCCCATGAACGAGGTGGCCTCGCGCCATCTTCCGCAACCCGTCGAAGTGCTGGTGTCCTAGCCGGGCATGCCAACGCCACGCGTCGGAGACATGGCCCACGACAAGGCACACATGATGCATGGGTCGAAAGAAGAGCTTGTAGAGGCGGTTTGCCGAGTGGGTTACCTCGATGAGCAGCCTCTTCTGCTGGTCGCGCACGGTGAGAACACCGCATCGGATGCCGATGTCGAACCAGCCCTCGTCGAGCTGTCCAACACTCACGACGCTGCTCTTGAGCATCGGGATGAAGTAGACGTCCGTGAACGCCCTATGATCACCTCCTTTGTCGGCGAAGACGACGGTCCCACGCCCGTGGATCTCCACCACAGATCCGTCCGCGAACCGCACCTTCCCGGTGATTGAGAGGTCCAGCTCCGCGAACGCGTCGACCGAACCAGTCATGTGGTTCGTGGCGCCGGTGTCAAGGAACCAACCCTCACTTTGCTTGCCGCCTGCAAGCGTGGGTGTGGTTACGGCTCTCTCCTCGTTGAGGAAGACGTAGCCGCACGCACATGCCGTGGTCAGGGAGCCATCTCCCGTCAACACGGTGGACCCCGAACACTTTGTTGTCAGGGTGTGGCTAACCTGAGTCTCCGTGCGCTCCTGCACGGAGTCGATGGTCGCCAGCATCATGGTCGGAGCATGGTCCGCCATATGCGTCGTTGCCGCGCCAACTTGCGCGACCTCGTCGGGTCCCGAGTTCGGGGACGCCGTCACTGGGGTGTGGCTCCCCCACACCCGAGCCTTCATCGCCTCCCAGTCGACTGGCCCCGAGAACGTCGTTGTCGAGGTGTGGCCTGTCACTGGAGTGATGGTTCCCGTGGACGGGTTCCGTGCCTCCTGCACGGAATGGATGGTTGTCGGAGCCATGGTCGCGGGAGACGCTGTGCTCTCCTGCATGGGCTCGAATCTTGCCGGCATCATTGCCGGCCCACCGGCCACGTCAGCTTGGACGAGGTTTGTCGTTGCCGCGGCTGCCTCGTCGGCTTTCCTCCTGCGGCAATCCCGGATCCAGTGACCCGGCATGTTGCAGTAGCGGCACTTGCCACCGTTGCCAGCGCCTCGCCCTGCCTGGCTTGGCTTGCGACCGTGGTTGCCGCCGCCGCTCTGGGTGCGGCCTCCGCCTCTGCCGCGACCTCTGCTTCCCGTGGGGTGATACGTCTCCAAGGTATCTATAATTTTTGATTGTTCCATGCTATATTATATTCTGTTTTGGACATTATTGGGCTTTATTATACACTTTCATATTATTTTTGGGACTAACCTATTAACCGGAGGCCCAGCCCAGAATTGCTGTTTTTTGTCTATTTCAGAGTTTCGCAGAAAAAGAATATCAAACGGAGTCCAAACGGAATGAAACCTTCGAGAACGTGATTTTCGGAACGAACGTGATCCAGAGGACTTGGACCCTACATCAAGACATCAACCAGGAGGGCACGAGGTAGGGGGCGCGCCTACCCCCCAGGGAGCGCCCTCCACCCTCGTGGGCCCCATGTTGCTCCACCGACGTACTCCTTCCTCCTATATATACCTACGTACCCCAAACTACCAGATACGGAGCCAAAAACCTAATTCCACCGCCGCAACCTTCTGTACCCATGAGATCCCATCTTGGGGCCTGTTCCGGAGCTTCGCCGGAGGGGGCATCGATCACGGAGGGCTTCTACATCAACACCATAGCCTCTCCGATGATGTGTGAGTAGTTTACCTCAGACCTTTGGGTCCATAGTTATTAGCTAGATGGCTTCTTCTCTCTTTTTGGATCTCAATACAATGTTCTCCCCCTCTCTTGTGGAGATCTATTCGATGTAATCTTCTTTTGCGGTGTGTTTTTTGAGACCGATGAATTGTGGGTTTATGATCAAGTTTATCTATGAACAATATTTGAATCTTCTCTGAATTCTTTTATTTATGATTGGTTATCTTTGCAAGTCTCTTCGAATTATCAGTTTGGTTTGGCCTACTAGATTGATCTTTCTTCCAATGGGAGAAGTGCTTAGCTTTGGGTTCAATCTTGCGGTGTCCTTTCCCAGTGACAGTAGGGGCAGCAAGGAACGTATTGTATTGTTGCCATCGAGGATAACAAGATGGGGTTTATATCATATTGCATGAGTTTATCCCTCTACATCATGTCATCTTGCTTAAAGCGTTACTCTGTTCTTATGAACTTAATACTCTAGATGCATGCTGGATAGCGGTCGATGTGTGGAGTAATAGTAGTAGATGCAGGCATGAGTCGGTCTACTTGTCTCGGACGTGATGCCTATATACATGATCATACCTAGATATTCTCATAACTATGCTCAATTCTGTCAATTGCTCAACAGTAATTTGTTCACCCACCGTAAATACTTATGCTCTCGAGAGAAGCCACTAGTGAAACCTATGGCCCCCGGGTCTATTTTCCATCATATTAATCTTCCAACACTTAGCTATTTTTATTGCCGTTTATTTTACTTTGCATCTTTATCATAAAAATACCAAAAATATGATCTTATCATATCTATCAGATCTCACTCTCGTAAGTGACCGTGTAGGGATTGACAACCCCTTATCGCGTTGGTTGCGAGGATTTATTTGTTTGTGTAGGTACGAGGGACTCGTGCGTGGCCTCCTACTGGATTGATACCTTGGTTCTCAAAAACTGAGGGAAATACTTACGCTACTTTGCTGCATCACCCTTTTCTCTTCAAGGGAAAACCAATGTAGTGCTCAAGAGGTAGCAAGAAGGATTTCTGGCGCCGTTGCCGGGGAGTCTACGCAAAAATCAACATACCAAGTACCCATCACAAACCCTTATCTCCCGCATTACATTATTTGCCATTTGCCTCTCATTTTCCTCTCCCCCACTTCACCCTTGCCGTTTTATTCGCCCTCTCTCTTTTCCATTCGCCTTTTTTTTCGCTTGCTTCGTGTTTGCTCGTGTGTTGGATTGCTTGCTTGTCACGATGGCTCAAGATAATACCAAATTGTGTGACTTTACCAATACCAACAATAATGATTTCCTTAGCACTCCGATTTCTCCTCTTACCGATACTTAATCTTGTGAAATCAATGCTGCTTTGTTGAATCTTGTCATGAAAGATCAATTCGCTGGCCTTCCTAGTGAAGATGCCGCTACTCATCTAAATAGCTTCGTTGATTTGTGTGATATGCAAAAGAAGAAAGATGTGGACAATGATATTGTTAACTTGAAGCTATTTCCTTTTTCGCTTAGAGATCATGATAAAGCTTGGTTTTCATCTTTGCCTAAAAATAGTATTGATTCTTGGAATAAGTGCAAAGATGCTTTTATCTCTAAGTATTTTCCTCCCGCTAAGATCATCTCTCTTAGAAACGATATGAATTTTAAGCAGCTTGATCATGAACATGTTGCACAAGCTTGGGAGAGGATGAAAATAATGATACGTAATTGCCCTACGCATGGTTTGAATTTGTGGATGATTATACAAATTTTTTATGCCGGATTGAATTTTGCTTCTAGAAATCTTTTAGATTCGGCCGCGGGAGGCACTTTTATGGAAATCACTTTAGGAGAAGCTACTAAACTCCTAGATAATATTATGGTTAATTATTCTCAATGGCACACTGAAAGATCTACTAATAAAAAAGTGCATGCGATAGAAGAAATTAATGTTTTGAGTGGAAAGATGGATGAACTTATGAAATTATTTGCTACTAAGAGTGTTTCTTCTGATCCTAATGATATGCCTTTGTCTACTTTGATTGAGAATAATAATGAACCTGTGGATGTGAATTTTGTTGGTAGGAATAATTTTGGTAACAACGCGTATAGAGGAAACTTTAATCCTAGGCCTTATCCTAGTAATTCCTCTAATAATTATGGTAACTCCTACAACAATTCTTATGGAAACTTTAATAAGATGCCTTCTGAATTTGAGACTAGTGTCAAGGAATTTATGAATTCGCAAAAGAGTTTCAATGCTTTGCTTGAAGAAAAATTGCTTAAAGTGGATGAATTGGCTAGGAACGTTGATAGAATTTCTCTTGATGTTGATTCTTTAAAACTTAGATCTATTCCTCCTAAGCATGAGATCAATGAGTCTCTCAAAGCCATGAAAATTTCCATAGATGAGTGCAAAGAAAGAACCGCTAGGATGCGTGCTAAGAAAGATTGCTTTGTGAAAGCGTGTTCTTCAAATCTCTATGAAAATAAAGATGAAGATCTAAAAGTTATTGATGTGTCCCTTATTAAATCTTTGTTTTGCAATTTGAATCTTGATAATGATGGGACTGAATATGATCCACCTTTACCTAGAAGGCGTTCCAAAAATTCGGAGTTTTTAGATCTTGATGCTAAAATTGATAAAAGTGGGATTGAAGAGATCAAAACATTAGATAATAATGAACCCACTATTTTGGATTTCAAGGAATTTAATTATGATAATTGCTTTTTAATAGATTGTATTTCCTTGTTGCAATCCGTGCTTAAATTCTCCTCATGCTTATAGTCAAAATAAAGCCTTTACCAAACATATCGTTGATGCTTTGATGCAATCTTATGAAGAAAAACTTGAGTTGGAAGTTTCTATCCCTAGAAAACTTTATGATGAACGGGAACCTACTATTAAAATTAAAATTAAAGATCATGAATGCTATGCTTTGTGTGATTTGGGTGCTAGTGTTTCCACGATTCCAAAAACTTTGTGCGATTTGCTAGGTTTCCGTGATTTTGATGATTGCTCTCTAAACTTGCACCTTGCGGATTCCACTATTAAGAAACCTATGGGAAGAATTAATGATGTTCTTATTGTTGCAAATAGGAACTATGTGCCCGTAGACTTTATTGTTCTTGACATAGATTGCAATCCTTCATGTCCTATTATTCTTGGTAGACCTTTCCTTAGAACGATTGGTGCAATTATTGATATGAAGGAAGGGAATATTAGATTCCAATTTCCGTTAAGGAAAGGCATGGAACACTTCCCTAGAAAGAAAATAAAATTACCTTATGAATCTATTATGAGAGCCACTTATGGATTGCCCACCAAAGATGGCAATACCTAGATCTATCCTTGCTTTTATGCCTAGCTGGGGGCGTTAAACGATAGCGCTTGTTGGGAGGCAACCCAATTTTCTTTTTAGTTTTTTTTTGCTTTTTGCTTCTGTTTAGGAATAAATATTTGATCTAGCCTCTGGTTAGATGTGTTTTTATGTTTCAATTAGTGTTTGTGCCAACTTAAACCTATAGGATCTTATTGGATGATAGTTATTTGATCTTGCTGAAAATTGCAGAAACTTTCTGTTCACGAAAATAATTGTTAAAAATCACCAGAACGTGATAAAATATTGATTCCAATTTATGCTGATCAATAAAAATTTTCTAGGTCGTCCTATTTTGGCTGAATTTTTGGAGTTCCAGAAGTTTGCGTTAGTTACAGATTACTACAGACTGTTCTGCTTTTGACAGATTCCGTTTTTCGTGTGTTGTTTGCTTATTTTGATGAATCTATGGCTAGTAAAATAGTTTATAAACCATAGAGAAGTTGGAATACAGTAGGTTTAACACCAATATAAATAAATAATGAGTTCATTACAGTACCTTGAAGTGGTCTTTTGTTTTCTTTCGCTAACGGAGCTTACGAGATTTTCTGCTGAGTTTTGTGTTGTGAAGTTTTCAAGTTTTGGGTGAAAGATTTGATGGATTATGGAACAAGGAGTGGCAAGAGCCTAAGCTTGGGGATGCCCATGGCACCCCAAGATAATCTAAGGACACCTAAAAGCCAAAGCTTGGGGATGCCCCGGAAGGCATCCCCTCTTTCGTCTACTTCGATCGGCAACTTTACTTGGAGCTATATTTTTATTCACCACATGATATGTGTTTTGCTTGGAGCGTCTTGTATTATTTGAGTCTTTATTTTTTAGTTTACCACAGTCATCCTTGCTGTACACACCTTTTGAGAGAGACACACATGATTCGGAAATTATTAGAATACTCTATGTGCTTCACTTATATCTTTTGAGTTATATAGTTTTTGCTCTAGTGCTTCACTTATATCTTTTAGAGCACGGCGGTGGTTTTGTTTTATAGAAACTATTGTTATCTCATGCTTCACTTAGATTATTTTGAGAGTCCTACAAAACAGCATGGTAGTTTGCTTTAACAATAATAGGCATTCAAGATGAGTAAAGAGAAAAAGAAAAATTCTTATGAGTGTGTTGAATACTATGAGAAGTTTGATGCTTGATAATTGTTTTGAGATATGGAGATGGTGATATTAGAGTCATGCTAGTTGAGTAGTTTTGAATTTGAGAAATACTTGTGTTAAAGTTTGTGATTCCCGTAGCATGCACGTATGGTGAACCGTTATGTGATGAAGTCGGAGCATGATTTATTTATTGATTGTCTTCCTTATGAGTGGCGGTTGGGGACGAGCGATGGTCTTTTCCTACCAATCTATCCCCCTAGGAGCATGCACGTAATACTTTGCTTTGATAACTTGTAGATTTTTGCAATAAGTATATGAGTTTTTTATGACTAATGTTGAGTCCATGGATTATACACACTTTTCTTCCTTCCACCATTGCTAGCCTCTCTAATACCGCACACTTGTCGCCAGTATCATACACCCACCATATACCTTCCTCAAAACAGCCACCATACCTACCTATAATGGCATTTCCATAGACATTCCGAGATATATTGCCATGCAACTTACCACCGTTCCGTTTACTATGACACGCTCCATCATTGTCATATTGCTTTGCATGATCATGTAGTTGACATTGTATTTGTGGCAAAGCCACCGTTCATAATTCTTTCATACATGTCACTCTTGACTCATTGCATATCCCGGTACACCACCGGAGGCATTCACATAGAGTCATATTTTGTTCTAAGTATTGAGTTGTAATTGTTGAGTTGTAAGAAAATAAAAGTGTGATGATCATCATTTCTAGAGCATTGTCCCAAGTGAGGAAAGGATATGGAGACTATGATTCCCCCACAAGTTGGGATGAGACTCCGGACGAAAAAAGAGGCCATAAAAAAGAAGAAAAGGCCCAAATAAAAAAAATGAGAGAAAAAGAGAGAAGGGACAATGTTACTATCCTTTTACCACACTTGTGCTTCAAAGTAGCACCATGATCTTCATGATAGAGAGTCTCTTATGATATCACTTTCATATACTAGTGGGAATTTTTCATTATAGAACTTGGCTTGTATATTCCAATGATGGGCTTCCTCAAAATGCCCTAGGTGTTCGTGAGCAACCGAGTTGGATGCACACCCACTTAGTTTCTTTTGTTGAGCTTTCATATACTTATAGCTCTAGTGCATCCGTTGCATGGCAATCCCTACTCACTCACATTGATATCTATTGATGGGCATCTCCATAGCCCGTTGATACACCTAGTTGATGTGAGACTATATTCTCCTTTTTGTCTTCTCCACCACCACCATTCTATTCCACATATAGTGCTATGTCCATGGCTCACGCTCATGTATTGCGTGAAGATTGACAAAGTTTGAGAATGTCAAAAGTATGAAACAATTGCTTGGCTTGTCATCGGGGTTGTGCATGATTTAAATATTTTGTGTGGTGAAGATAGAGCATAGCCAGACTATATGATTTTGTAGGGATAACTTTCTTTGGCCATGTTATTTTGAGAAGACATAATTGCTTAGTTAGTATGCTTGAAGTATTATTATTTTTATGTCAATATTAAACTTTTGTCTTGAATCTTTAGGATCTGAATATTCATACCACAATTAAGAAGAATTACATTGAAATTATGCCAAGTAGCATTCCACATCAAAAATTCTGTTTTTATCATTTACCTACTCGAGGACGAGCAGGAATTAAGCTTGGGGATGCTTGATACGTCTCCAACGTATCTATAATTTTTTATTGTTCCATGCCATATTATATTCTGTTTTGGACATTATTGGGCTTTATTATACATTTTTATATTATTTTTGGGACTAACCTATTAACCGGAGGCCCAGCCCAGAATTGCTGTTTTTTTGCCTATTTCAGAGTTTCGCAGAAAAAGAATATAGAACGGAGTCCAAACGGAATGAAACCTTCGGGAACGTGATTTTCGGAACGAACGTGATCCAGAGGACTAGGACCCTACGTCAAGACATCAACCAGGAGGGCACGAGGTAGGGGGGCGCGCCTACCCCCCAGGGCGCGCCCTCCACCCTCGTGGGCCCCCTGTTGCTCCACCGACGTACTCCTTCCTCCTATATATACCTACGTACCCCCAAACTACCAGATAAGGAGCCAAAAACCTAATTCCACCGCCGCAACCTTCTGTACCCGTGAGATCCCATCTTGGGGCCTGTTCCGGAGCTCCGCCGGAGGGGGCATCGATCACGGAGGGCTTCTACATCAACACCATAGCCTCTCCGATGATGTGTGAGTAGTTTACCTCAGACCTTCGGGTCCATAGTTATTAGCTAGATGGCTTCTTCTCTCTTTTTGGATCTCAATACAATGTTCTCCCCCTCTCTTGTGGAGATCTATTCGATGTAATCTTCTTTTGCGGTGTGTTTGTTGAGACCGATGAATTGTGGGTTTATGATCAAGTTTATCTATAAACAATATTTGAATCTTCTCTGAATTCTTTTATGTATGATTGGTTATCTTTTCAAGTCTCTTCGAATTATCAGATTGGTTTGGCCTACTAGATTGATCTTTCTTGCAATGGGGGAAGTTCTTAGCTTTGGGTTCAATCTTGCGGTTTCCTTTCCCAGTGACAGTAGGGGCAGCAAGGCACGTATTGTATTGTTGCCATCGAGGATAACAAGATGGGGTTTATATCATATTGCATGAGTTTATCCCTCTACATCATGTCATCTTGCTCAAAGCGTTACTCTGTTCTTATGAACTTAATACTCTAGATGCATGCTGGATAGCGGTCGATCTGTGGAGTAATAGTAGTAGATGTAGGCAGTATTCGGTCTACTTGTCTCGGACGTGATGCCTATATACGTGATCATACCTAGATATTCTTATAACTATGCTCAATTCTGTCAATTGCTCAACAGTAATTTGTTCACCCACCGTAAATACTTATGCTCTCGAGAGAAGCCACTAGTGAAACCTATGGCCCCCGGGTCTATTTTCCATCATATTAATCTTCCAACACTTAGCTATTTTTATTGCCTTTTATTTTACTTTGCATCTTTATCATAAAAATACCAAAAATATGATCTTATCATATCTATCAGATCTCACTCTCGTAAGTGACCGTGTAGGGATTGACAACCCTTTATCGCGTTGGTTGCGAGGATTTATTTGTTTGTGTAGGTACGAGGGACTTGTGCGTGGCCTCCTACTGGATTGATACCTTGGTTCTCAAAAACTGAGGGAAATACTTACGCTACTTTGCTGCATCACCCTTTCCTCTTCAAGGGAAAACCAACGCAGTGCTCAAGAGGTAGCATGGGGGCGCCTCCCCCACTGCCGAAAGAGCCGTCGCGGCCGCGCTGCTGAAGCTGTGCGTCCCACTGCTCCCTGGTGAGCAGTAGTTCGCCGCCAGCACGGTTGTCGGCTTCGTCACCGCGCTCCTCGACGACCTTCAGCCGCCCTACCAGCTCCACGATCGTCATGGTGGAGAGATCCACCAAACTCTCGATGGACCAGGCCAGTTGCTTGTACTGCCTGGGGACGACGCGGAGGAACTTGAGAATCACCATCTTGTTGTCGATGTGATCTCCGAGCGTTGCGAGCTCGTTGACGAGACCTTGCAGCCGCAAGGCGAAGTCGTCGACTTGTTCACCGGCCTTGAACCGGATCTCCTCGTACTAGAGGTGCAAGGTATGGGCCTTCGACTCCCGTACGCGCTCCACGCCGATGCGCAGAGTCTTGATGGTGTCCCATGCTTCCTTGGCCGTCTCCTTGGCGCCAAGGGTGAGCACCATCTCCTCTGGGATGGAGCGCAAGATCGCCTCCATCGCCAGCCGGTCCTCCTCGTACTCGACATCGCCGGTTTCCACGGCTTTCCACATATGCCGCGCCTCCATGATGACTTTCAGCAGGACGGACCAACTGGGATAGTTGGTCTGCGTGAGGAGAGGAAAGGAGGTACTGGACATGCCCACGTCTCGCATGGAGCGTGTCGCACCTAGCTCACCTCCCGGCCTGCCTGGCAGCGCGAGCGCGTCCGCCGCACGGGTGTCCTCAGCCGAGCTCTGCTCAGCGGTCTTGGAACCGTCGTCGGCGATGCCTCCTTTCGGCATATGCTTCGGCATAACCTGAGGCTCTGATGCCAATTGTTAGCCCAGAACAATGAGACCAGAGGGTCGTGGCTATCTAGTGGTAGTACTTGGACTCATCTCACTGGTAACACACGCACTCACTAGTGCAGCGCAAGACACACACACACACACACGAGGAGGAAAGAAGCTCAAAGGCTGTAGTGAAGCTCAAATGCTTGGAATGGAATGATCTTACAGCGACGGGCATCGGTCCTTTATATAGCCTACTGAACCGACTATAGTACGTACGTGTTGATGTCAATACTAGTAGAAAAAGGGGCTTTCGTTCGGGCCTGGCCAGCCCATTAGTCCCGGTTCTTATACGAACCGGGACCAATGGGTGCATTCGTCCCGGTTCGTGAGCCCAGGTGGCCGGCCGGGGCCTCGTGGGCTTTGGTCCCGGTTCGTCTAGACCCATTTGTCTCGGTTCTAGGCACGAACCGGGACAAATGGGCCTCGCTCCTGGCCCACATCCATTGGTCCCGGTTCCAGCCACGAACCGGGACAAATGATTTGACTATATATAGCCCATCGTCGGCGAGCAGAGCACTCCACACTGCTCTGCTTTTTGCTGGCCGGTGAGGGGAGGGCATTTGGGTGCTCTATCTCACCTCCTATGCACATGAGGTGTTCGATGAAATGTCTGAGCCACACTAGTTAATATTTCTTCTCTCGAAACTCGACCTCCGAGCTCCATTTTCCCCGAGATTTTTCTAGGTTTAGCGGTCCGTCACGTCCCGTCCCCGTCTTCACCGCCGTCGATCGCCCGCGCCGATCTCGTCGCCGGCACCACTGTGGTGAGCCTCTTGTTCTTATCTTCTTTCTGAAAAAAAATTCTTACTTGAGATAAATACTTGTCTAATTTTCTTACTTTTATTATTCCTTGTTATTATATAGTGCGATGGTTCTGGTATTCGCCCCCGTCGGCCCTCGTCCTGTCTATGATTCGGATGTGGTATATATTATCTTTTTATAACTATTTGGTTCATTTATTGTTTATGACAATTATGCCGACCAACGTGACATAGATTTTATTTATGTAGGAGGTGGTTGAACCGGAAATTCCAACCGACCCTATTGTCGAGAGGTTAAATTTAGTTGAAGAAGAAAACAATTACTTGAAGGAAAAATAAAAAAAATTGAGGAGGAGAAGATGATATTGGAGTTGCATGTTGCGGATGTCGTCGATGATCACAAGATCAAGATGGATGCAATGCGGTTGAAGATTAGAAAGATTAGAAAATACGCCATTCATACCGAGGCTTGGTATCATTATGCCGTTGGATCAATTGTTACCTTAGTTGTGATTATGATTGCATTTGTTGTTGCATTGAAAGGTCTTACATAGTTTCAATGTATGGTTTAACTAGATGCTCTGGAGAGCTATATGTTGTTCAATTTGAATTATGTGTGTACTTTGGTTTTAATGTGATGATGAACTACTATTAATTTGGTCACTTATCTCTATCCATGTTCATTTGTAGTGCTTTTCAATTTCAGGGTCTTATAGCTGAAAGAAAGGGTTGAAAATTGATGATGTGGCTTTGAATGGTGCATTTTGAACACAGAAAAACTATGGAGTTCAAATAAGTTCAAAAAATGAAATCCCTTTGTCACAGATGAGTTTCCGTATGAAACCCTGATACTTCGAAAGAGATTGTCTGTTTTGTACACGAAGTGCATCCAGTCTTTGCCGTAAGCCTCTCTACTTTCTTGCACATGCTATGTGGGTGAAATGATGATACCATGCCAACTTTCAACCTTTTTAGAGTTCATTTGTAGTGCTTTTCAATTTCAGGGTCTTATAGCTGAAAAAAAAAAGTAAATGCATGAAAAATAACAAATGAAGTCAGAAAGGGTTGAAAATTGATGATGTGGCTTTTAATGGTGCATTTTGAACATAGAAAAACTATGGAGTTCAAATAAGTTCGAAAAAATGAAATCCCTTTGTAACAGACGAGTTTCCGTATGAAACCCTGATACTTCGAAAGAGATTGTCCGTTTTGTACACGAAGTGCATCCAGTTTTTGCCGTAAGCCTCTCTACTTTCTTGCACATTCTATGTGGGTGAAATGATGATACCATGCCAACTTTCAACCTTTTCAGAGTTCATTTGTAGTGCTTTTCAATTTCAGGGTCTTATTGCTGAAAAAAATCAGTAAATGCATGAAAAATAACAAATGAAGTCAGAAAGGGTTGAAAATTGATGATGTGGCTTTGAATGGTGCATTTTGAACACAGAAAAACTATGGAGTTCAAATAAGTTCAAATAAATGAAATCCCTTTGTAACGGACGAGTTTCCATATGAAACTCTGATACTTCGAAAGAGATTGTCCGTTTTGTACACGAAGTGCATCCAATTTTTGCCGTAAGCCTCTCTACTTTCTTACACATGCTATGTGGGTGAAATGATGATACCATGCCAACTTTCAACCTTTTCAGAGTTCATTTGTAGTGCTTTTCAATTTCAGGGTCTTATCGCTGCAAAAATCAGTAAATGCATGAAAAATAACAAATGAAGTCAGAAAGGGTTGAAAATTGATGATGTGGCTTTGAATGGTGCATTTTGAACACAGAAAAACTATGGAGTTCAAATAAGTTCAAATAAAATGAAATCCCTTTGTAACAGACGAGTTTCCGTATGAAACCCTGATACTTCGAAAGAGATTGTCCGTTTTGTACACGAAGTGCATCCAGTTTTTGCCGTAAGCCTCTCTACTTTCTTGCACATGCTATGTGGGTGAAATGATGATACCATGCCAACTTTCAACCTTTTAAGATTTCATTTGTAGTGCTTTTCAATTTCAGGGTCTTATAGCTGAGAAAAATCAGTAAATGCATGAAAAATAACAAATGAAGTCAGAAAGGGTTGAAAATTGATGATGTGGCTTTGAATGGTGCATTTTGAACACAGAAAAACTATGGAGTTCAATTAAGATAAAAAAATGAAATCCCAAACTATGGTGAATTATCAAAGTATTTTCTATTCAAAATCATTAAAGGCAAAATGAATTTTCATAAACAACTTTTTGTTACAAACTTTAATAGCAAAAAGAATTATCATAAAATAAAATAAATAAGTAATTAGAAACAAAATAATATAAACTATAATAAATATATAAGTAGAAACAAAATAAAATAAAATATAATAAACTTTAATAACATAAATGAAATTTATGAAACTAAAATTATCAAAGTATTTTCTGTTCAAAACATTATAAGCAACGTCTACTAAAATTATATAAAATTCATGCAACTAAAATTATCAAAGTATTTTATGTTCAAAATCATTAAAAGCAAATAGAATTTTCATAAAGAACTTTTTGTTAGAAACTTTAATAGCAAAAAGAATTATCATAAAATAAAATAAATAAGTAATTAGAAACAAAATAAAATAAAATAAATAAGTATTTTGTTGTAAGTAGAAACAAAAAAAAAGCAAAAAAGAAAACAAAAAAATGGGAAAAATAAAATTTTTGCCACCTACTGGGCCACCACGGCCTGAATACGACTAGAAACCCATCAATGGGCCAGGATTCAGGCCCGCAGAAGGCCCAGTAGGCCCATCTGGCATAGGAGTGACAATTAGGCCCGTAAGCCTGCAATAGAGAGGAGCTCGAGAGGGGTGCGACAGTGGGGCTTATAAACCACTGCGCACCCCTCTCAACTAGCGAGGTGGGACTAAACTCCCACCACCACGCCGCTGTGCGCGGCCTTTGGTCCCGGTAGGTGGGACTAAACTCCCACCACCACGCCGCCGTGCGCGGCCTTTGGTCCCGGTTGGTGGCACCAACCGGGACTAAAGGTGGGCATTGGTACCGGTTGGTGGCACAAACCGGTACCAATGCTCTGTGTATATAAGCTCGACTTGTGAAATTTTTCATTTAGTTCTTCGATCTGCCTCTCTGCCGCCGAACGCCTCGACACCGACGAACACCTTGACGCCGCCAGGCTGCCGGACCTCGACGCCGACGCCGTCGCCACGCCCTGCCTGCCCCGACGCCGCCGCGCCCCTGCCGTGCCCCGACGCCGTCGCCGCGCCCTGCCTGCCCCGACGCCGCCGCACCCCTGCCGTGCCCCGACGCCGTCGCCGCGCCCTGCCCGCCCCTACGCCGTCGCCGCGCCCTGCCTGCCCCGAGGCCGCCGCGCCCCTCCCGTGCCCCGACGCCGACATCGTGCGCCCCTGCCCTGCCCCGACGCCGCCGCTGTGCGCCCCTGCCTCGCCCCGACACCGTCGCGCCCCTACCCTGCCCCGACGACAGCGTCGTGCGCCCCTGCCTCGACCTCGACGCCAACGCCGCCGCGCGCCTGCCCTGCCCCGACGCTGGGCCACGCCCCTGCCCTGCCGTCAACGCCACCGCACCACTGCCCGCCGGACAGGCCGGTACTCCCTCCTCCCTCCCACCCCTCTCCTCTGTCTTTCCTTCATGTATGTGATGATGGTGAAGTTGGTTCAGTGCAAAGTTTCAGAGAATTGCATGTTTTCAGCCATGTCCACAAGGTGTTTGATAAAATGCTAGGGCTAGCTAGGGAACTTTGTTTTATGTGAAACTTGGCAGGATGATGTCTCCTTGGATGTTGGTGAAGATGGTCAAGTTGGTTTGATAAAAGGAAAAACTTGTTAGTGCAAGTTTTACTAAAATTTAGTGCTGGACAGAAACTACATGAATTTTTTTTAGTGGATTGCTAGATGAAATTGGGGCTTCCCTTCTGGACTTAAGGGTTTAGTAGGAAGAACTACAAGATGTAAAAAAATCAGATTTTTTTTAGCAAGGAAAAATAGGGTTGTAGTTCAATGCCAAGATTGGACCAAAATTGAAAAATGGAAGTTGTGCTCAAAATTTTCAATGACCAAAGTGGGTTTTTGAATAAAAATGATCTATAGGCATCAGAGGACTTCTCAAAAATTTTGTGGCATTTGAAAGGAATTATTTGAAATAGTTCTAGTGCAAAAAGGTCATTCTAGAGTTTGAAAATACTAATAAAAGAATTTTTTGAGGCCAAATCATTAAAAAAATAATTACTACTGATGTTTTTGTTCATAGCATTTTTTTGTCCATGCATGTATGTATGAATGGATGGATGGATGGATATGGATGTATATACAAAATATTCATATATGATGTTTTTTTGTTCATAGCAATTTTTTTCCATCTATGTATAATTTATGTATGTATGTTCATATATGCAAAAGTTACATTTAAGAAAAAATAAGAAAATTCTATTTTTTTCTTCTTCTCTTCTATCCCGATAACTTCAATATGAGGGGGGGGGGGGTCGATATACCCCCTCCCCGATAACATTATTTTTCCATGTATGTATGTCGTCGTTGTCGATATAACCCCCTCCCGGATAACTTCGACATGAGGGGCGGTCGATATATATACCCCCTCTCGACCGTGATAACTTATACCACGGGAGCACCCCCCGGCCCTCTCGCTCGACCAAAACTCTCGAGGACACCCAAACCCTAGAAAAAACGATGTCGGTCTCCTACCCCCTCCCGCCGCGCCCCTACCCGATCGACAAACTCTCTTGAGGCCACCCAAATTTACCAAGTTAAAAGAGCGTTGTCGTCGATGCCACCCCGAACCCTCAAAGCGTTGTTGAGGCCACCCCAAACCCTTGAAGCGTTGCCGAGGCCACCCCAAACCCTAGAGAAGCGTCGAGGCCATGCCACTAATATGATTCCTTATTGTGCTTAGCTAGCTAGTTCAACGTTTGCCACTAATATATCATCTGTCATGTTTGAATAATAATTGCCATGTTGTAAATATTTGCAGAAACTATGGATCCGCACCCCCGAGACGAAGCAAAAGAAGCGGTGTTGGGGGAGATAATCGCACACGGAAGTGATGCCGTCTTGTCGTTTCTCAACGACACATGCACCGATGGTCTGGAAAGACAGGATGAAGAAGCAGGATACGACGATGATCAAACAATGGAGGAGGAAGGACACCGTGATGACGGCTCCGGTGACCGAATGGAGGGGGAAGGACACCATGATGACGGCTCCGGTGACCGAATGGAGGGGGAAGGACACCGTGATGACGGCTCCGGTGACCGAACGGAGTCCGGCCAGGTATATATATTAATTAATTAAGCATGTGCTGACTATATAGCTAATTGATGCATTAATTCTTTTTGGTATGTACACATATTAACTCTCTTCTTTTTCTTCTTTTCTAGCCCTCCGGATCGAGCAACACTTCGGTAACGAGACGAGGCCCGAAGAGAAAGTTGCGCATGGATGAAAGGTACACGATCATCGAAATTGATCGCGCTGGCCAACCGATTGAACCCCTCCGGACCAAGCAAAAATTTAATGCTCAGTGCGGGGTTCTAGTTAGGGACATGATCCCGATCAGCATCGAGCAATGGTTGAAGCCTAAGGACATAGACTCTCAGGTGTCTTATGTCAGCGATAGGCAGAAAGCTGATCTTTGGACCGCGCTGCAGGAAAATTTCACCTTCCCGTAGAGGAAGATCCGGAGAATACAGTTAAAAAGCCAATGATCAAGGCTTATGCTCTTAGGAAGATGGCTGAGCTATTCAGGAGGTGGAAGAATGAGCTGAAATCATTGTTTGTCGACCAAGACAAGACTCCAGAATTCATCGGCTGATTTGAGAAGATCAAAGATCAGTGGCCCACATTTGTCACCAAAAAGAAATCTGAGAGAGCAGCAAAGATGTCAGCGACAAACAAGAAAAATGCTGCGAAGAAGAAGCATCACCATCGCACGGGGTCAGGTGGCTACCTGAAAGCCTGGCCGTTGTGGGACAAGGCTGAGAATGACCTCATTGATAAAGGGGTCGAACCAGAGACGCGAAGCTGGCCAGACTGTTGCAGGACTTGGTTCTTCGGGGTTGGCGGAAAATTGGACCCTGTAACAGGGAAGTGCGTTTGGACCAACGAGCAGCTGAACACACCCATCGAGAAGCTTCAGGAGTATATCGAAAAGGCGCAGCAAGGGACGTTCGTTCCGGACAGAGAGAACGACGAGCTCACAGAGGCCCTCGGGAATCCTGAGCACCCCGGACGGACACGAGGCACGCCAGGCTCCCTTTCGTGGAAGGCTGGATTTCCCGACGCAGGCAGTTACAAACGCCGGGAGAGGAAGAAGAAAAAGGAGTTGACCCAACTACAGGCGCTGCACGCAAGGGGACAAGCGCTAGAGGAACGAGAGGCAGTTCACAGCACGCGACCTGCTGAAGCTACACCCGAAGCTACCCCGCCATCTCAGCGGAGAAGCAGCGTGGCTTCCACGGAGCTGCTTCAGGAGCCTGTCTTCACGGCTCCTACTAGCTACCCCGTGGATGCTATCACGGAGTCTTAGCATTGCCACCTTATGACGAAGTGGATGGAATTGAAAGTCAAGGCGGCTGTTGGCTCTGTTGCACCTCCTGAACCTGGCGCAACTTTTCACTGCCGGCCGATTCCAGAAGGATATGATAGGGTGATGGTGGATGAAATCACAGAAGGATTTGAGGACCTCCAGCTTGACCACCCTACGGGTGACGGGGAGACTCGGCTAGGTTCTTGTCTGAAGACTCCATGCCTATGGCGGAAGGAGCTCATCAACCTTCCGAACTGGACGCCTCCGCCTCCTCCTCCTCCTCCGGCGAGTCAGGGCACTCCGCCTCCTCCACCGCCTCCTCCTCTGGCGAGTGACGATTAGGGCACTCAGCCTCCTTCTCCAGACTGTGGCGGCACTCCGCCTCCTTCTCCGCCTGCGCCGGCGTGCCCGAGCAGCCACCAGCCTCCTCCTTCTCCGCCTCGCCAGCAAGGGCGGAAGAGACCCCACGCCGCCCCGGCTGCTGCGGCGCGTCGTAGTCCTTCTCCTCTGCCTCGTAAGCAAGCACGAAAGAAGACAGCCGCAGCCGCTCCGTCTGCTCCGGCGTCTAGCAGTACAGCCAGAGGCGGGAGGCAATACAGATACGGTCCACCTCTCAAGCCTCTAGAGAAGTTACTGTACGAGATGACCGTGGAAGAAAACAAGAAGATCGTGCAAAAAGAAGTGAAGGACTTCTTTGAAGGGGCGAAAGCAGAGAGACATCCACCTCCGGAGGAGAAGGTAGATCCGGTGAAAGCAAAGCGCACTATCGATGCCCTGAGGAAACCACCAAAGTCTCCGCCGAAAACCAACTATGAGCGCGTTACTGAAAAGGCATATCTCGAAGTGGAGCGGTCGGGAAGTACTGTCAGTGATCAAAGGTTAAAAGAACGATGAGCAGCTGGGAAAAAAATTGCCCAGCTCGGCGAACAAGCGAACCAATCGTGCCCCCCGCTCAATGTGTCTAGCGACATCGTCGCTAATGCTCCGGGGATGGTTCCCGGTTATAGCAATCTTGAAGATTACCTTCCCGACGATGTACATTATGATTTCTTGGAGGTGGACGAACACAGATACGAGTACGGGAAGCCTCTCGTCAAAGATGAAAAATCTCTAACAACGATCATGCGAAGATTCCATGATTGGTACATGAAAACCTGCAGAGAGTCTGGGGGGACGAATACTTTGTATCTGAGAGTTAAAGAGGAGCACGACCTCGTTGGAATTGATCTGTTGCATGTTCCATTTGGGGAGTTCTTCCAGTTCTTCAATCAAAAGGCCCTCGATAAATTAACGGTCACTTGCTACTGTCTGTAAGTACTACTTCTGTCATTAAGTCTCTATATATAGCTGAGCTCTTTCATTGCATGTATTTATAATTATCCTCACTATATTATGCAGATTGAAGATCGTCGAGTGCAGAAAAGCAGAAATGTATGATATTGGGTTCATTAATACAAATCTCATAGATGAATTTCAGGTTAAAAAGAGCGCCAGAGATGCCGAGGCCAACTTGCTCAAATCATTGTTAATAAATCAAAACAAAGATTTAATACTCTTTCCTTACAACTTCAAGTGAGTGTTACTGTCGTGTGCATATTCGGTTTCCCTTATTACTCGAACGAGGTTATAGTAATGTAATTGATGAGTTATGCATGCGTGCGCAGCTTCCACTATATTCTCCTGGAGATTAAGCTTGAGCGGGGACGAGTAACCGTCTTAGACTCGAGACGAAAAGATCCCGGGACCTATGTGGACATGACTAAAATTCTCAACAAGTAAGTTCAATCGATCATTATCGCACCATATCGGCAACTTTTTGTTCATTTCCCGATATCTCAAGTAATAATTATTTTCTTTGTCTTGCAGAGTTTGGAAACAGTTCATCGCAGAAGCTCCGGGACTGCCGAAGGAGCTGCGATATACATACCCGAAAGTAAGTACTACTAGCTAGCTAGTTGCGCGCATCTCCCGTTGATTCTAGCTACTTTCATCAATGCCATTTATAATGCTTCATTATCAGTTTGATTGACCTCTATTTCTCGTAAAGTGCTTGTGGCAGAAACAAGGGAATGATTACTGTGGATACTACGTGTGCGAGTTCATCTACAACGCGACTTGCAAAGATAAGCGGGGCTACTCTAAAAGACAATATGAAGTGTGGAAGCAATAATATTCACAATTTCATTTTATTACACCATCATTTCTGTTGAGTTTCATTCATATATATGTATTAACTCCCTTCTTCAAATTAGACGTGGCAGATGCGGAATGAACTCCTACCACAAGATCGCATGAAAGCAATTCAAGAGGAATTGGCGGGATTCTTTCTTGACCACGTCATCAATAAAGCCGGAGAATACCATGTGGAAGTTGAGTTCAAATGCTAGGGGATTGTAAGAGATCTTACATATTGTATATGTATGTAGCCAGTAGCGTCGGATAGATAATACGAAAACTTGTTGTTCGACCAATCTCTCGGAGAAGGAGAGGTCGATCACTTCTTTCGGTATGCATGACGAACTTCTGTACTTAGTGGTTTCCTTCATTTTCTTACTAGCTAGCGTGTCGAGGACCTCTCTATACGTATAGTACGTAGCGTCGACCAAGCACGGAGATAAGAGAGGACACTTCGCTCTATTAATTAATTAGCTACCTAACACAATATATGAAACACTTTAATTAACCATACAAAACCCCCAAATCCACACACCCTTTCAAAAAAAAACCAAAACCCTAGCCCCTGAACAGCTGACGCGTGGATGCCTATTGGTCCCGGTTAGTGCCACCAACCGGGACTAAAGGGCCTCCTGCCTGGGCTCGCAGCACCGGCCACGTGGAGGCCCCTCTGTCCCGGTTAGTATAAGAACCGGGACTAAAGGCCTACGCATTAGTAACGACCCTTTAGTCCCGGTTCCCCAACCGGGACAGATGAGCCTTATGAACCGGGACAAATGGTCTTTTTTCTACTAGTGCAATTACCTAAGTGACATCATGGCTGACCTACAATAGAAGAAAACCAAAATGGTCTTGCCAACTTACTGCTACTCCCTTCGTAGCTAAGTAATACTACCCTGGTGCATGCATGCTGCCGACATGCAGATTTCGGAGACAAGTTTGACACAACACCTTTTACCGCTACATCCGCACCACGCGCCGTGCGCGGATCCATGGCCACGGCGGCACTCAGTGGACGGCGTCAGCTAACCTGAGGGTCGCCGCGCAGCCTGACTCCGCCTACACCTCCGCCTCCGACGAGCCGCTGGAGTTCTCCCTGCCAGCCGGGTTCGCGGCCAGGCGCTTCGCGGTCAAGGATGGCCAGCTTGGCAGTGTCGCCGGCGCGTCCGTCTGATACGAACTTACTACTACTTATTAGAGGACTATCCATTATATCTCACGAATTTAGGATACATGTTTCGGATACAAGTGTTGAGCAACGAGGAGATCCGAGGAGAAGAGCCAGGAAGGTGGAAAGGAGGTTCACGCCCAACGGCGGCCGGTTCAGGTATCTGTTCGTCGATACCCCTGAACGAAGAGCAGCATTTTATTTTTTGAGGGATAAAGGCATCTTCAACACGGACTGTCAAACCACTCATAACTGTTTGGACCGCGAAATTTGGACATCTTACGCCATCCAACATGGTCCACCCCAAACCCTCCTACCTCGTCGGCGCGCATTCTCCCAGCCCTGCGTTAGCTTAACGCATTCATGCCGATGTAGAGCGGCCACTCCATATTGAAGCCGGCCCAGAGCGGATGCGACCTTACACTGGCTCCGCCACTCAAGCGGCAAGCCGTCTAAGGGTGCCGCTCGCTGCACGCTCGGCTGAACACGCCTCCGCATCACACTAAATGTCTCCAGTAAACCCGCGCTTGTGCTGAGAAACCTACTCCGGCCACATGTTCGTCCACAAGCGGGTCGACATTAACCACAATGGTGGGCAAGCTCCTCCGGTCAGCCGACTATTTGAAGGAAGCCAGACGATGCGCAAGAATCGCACCTCTCCACCGCTCTCCATCTCCTCCTCCCACTATTTTCTCCACCCGCCATTCGATGCCATCCAACGAACAGGAAGAGAAGTTCTCTGACATAAAAGTCGGCTGGATGGCCCGCCGGGACCGCCAGCTGATACGAGTCAGGCAGCTCGCTGCTTCACCTGCCTCGCCTAGCCTGATGGCGCAAGTTGTCGCTCCAAGCCACCGCGTGGTTCCGCAATGAGCCTCTCCTAGCCATCTCACCGAAGAGTGGCGAGGGTCTCCAGGCAGGCACATGGGAGAGCACGACGGAACGGGCATCGTGGCTGCCATGAACGAGGCCATCCGCCAACATCGAGAAGAAGTAGAACACTGTAGGGAATTGCCGCTTGCCAATTGGGTCCCAGGACGGCCACAACCGGCGCGTCGCTGGCGTGCATAGCCGGTGACTTGCTCGGTTTAGCGCAGATCATCGTCGACCCTCGCCTCAGTTTCATGGAAGCGGAGTAGGCAAGCTTCCCTTCCGGCTGAAGCACCCCCTTCCCCTCCGGCTGGAGTACCCCCTTCCCCTCCGGCTGGAGCATCCCCTTTGCCACTCTGATGAGCGGTACAGCCAGGCATATGGACGGTACAGGGGAAGAATATGCCTTCGGGGCTCCCGGCAGTCCGATCAGCGAGCTGCCGGACATGGGGAACACAAAAGGATTATAATTTAGTGTAGTCTATCCTTTCGTGGAAATGAACCTTCGCGCGCCCGTATATGCACATAGTTTTACCTTTTAGTTAAAATATGTCCAAAATATAAATGTGTTCGTCCGGTTTATACGAAATCTGTTGTGTTTGCATGAATTTCGTTCGGTTGGTTTAATTCTTTTTTTGAAATATATGCGGCAGCGTTGGATGGACACCTCCTGCATCGGTGTTACCGGACTAGTTCCCCCTGCCCGCGGACGGATACAGAAGGAAATTTATTGGTCAGCGTTCGGAATGGCGTAAGAGCAGCATATATGTATAGATGGTTACTCCCGATTGGTCCTTGTGGGCAGGCCGTGGGCTTCTCCTGGTGGCTGCTAGAAATATTCCTGTAAAACCCTTAGGCCCTATACAATACAAGGTGCTTGGGGTAGATGCTTAGAGAAATAAACCAGTTTTTCTCTAAGCATCGGTGCTTATTTGTAGAGGATAGAAGCTTAATTAAGCGTCTGTCCTGTAGAAATAAGCACTTGTGCTTAAGAAGAACTTGGTTTATTTTACTAAGCATATCTCTCTAAGTGCTCCCCATTGTACAAGGCCTTACCATGCCTTTTCGCTGCACTGGCCTCTTCTTCGGGTTTTTCTATCCCGCGCTTAGCTCGCTCGTGAGCGACCGTGCACGCACCCCCCGCTGCGTATATTTGAGCCGACACAGCTAGCTCATGTCCGGTTTTCGGAAGGTTCTAGAACTTTCCCAAACTATTTTTTTCCTGTTATTTCTTTCGGTCTTTTTCTCGTTTTATTTTGTCTTTATCTTATAATTTTCCGTTTTATTTTTCGTATTTCTATTTCTTTTCTATTTCCAATTTTCATGAAGATTTTTTGAAATCTGGGATTTTTTCAAATCAGTGAACAGTTTTTGAAATATAAACATTGATTTCAAATCAAGGTTAACATGTATTTAATAATGTGCAATTGCGAACATTTTTACAATTTGTGAACATTTTATACAACTTCCTGAACATTTTTATAAATCATGAACATTTTCCAAATTGATGAAATGTTTTTTAAATCATGAACAATTTTCCATTTCCTAAACAGTTTTTGAAAACAGAAACAGTTTCTATAATTATGAATATTTTTCAAATTCGTGATCATGTTTTTGATATCGTGAAGATATCTTAAATTTTTGATTTTTTTACAAATTCATGAATATTATTTCAAATTTTGTGATAATTTTCTAGAAATTGAATACCTTTAAATTTTTTATTAGAATTGCTAAACATTTAATGAAAATTATGAACATTTTGGAATACAAGAACATTGTTTTAGAATCATGAACATTTTTCTGAACCCGTTAGCATTTATCATTTCCCGAACATTTTTTAAATTATGCACTTTTTTTAATTTATAAACATTCGCTCACAATTTGCAACTTTTTTTAAATCTCGAATTATTTCTAAAAAGAAAAAACTGAAAAGAGGAAAAAGAAAACAAAAATCAAAAAAACAAAGGCGCCTAGCACCCCGCACATTGGCTGGCCCATGAGGGAGAGCGGGGGAGCGGGGGGGTGCGCAATTCCCATGTTTCGGGGGCGCTGGCCGCCATATAGGAGGTTCCCTCTTCGTCCTAGAGTTCGCCCACTTCAGTCCTCTTCCAGCTGGGCTTTTATCACGTCAATCTATTTAGTTTCAGCCACCAAATTAAGCCCCACAATGGAATTCTTTGGTTCTGATCTATTACCAAAACTGAGCAGCACAAGGGCTAATAATTTTCTCTGCTCCTGATTTATTCTTTGCTTCAATTGTTGTTGGATTCTGGCTAAAAACTTTCAGCTGTCCGGTTTGTTGAAAGGTGAATATCTTTTCTGTTTACTACATCTGCTTTTTTTAGTTTTCATGTATGGATAATCTTCGTGTTTACAGTTTCCATGTAAAATTTCCAGGTGAGAGAGATGGTATCCGTCTTGGATCTTGATGTTTTATTTTAGCACTGTCCTAAAAAAGGACCGACATTTCGTCCAACGGTTTTAGAAATGGGGAGGAAGAAACAGTTCCCTTACATGGTATGCAAGAATTTCCTCACCAATTCAGTGATTTCTTAGGTTATATATCTGTCGCTGCAATATCAAATTTTGCGTATCTTTGTAGCATGATCCCAGTTGAATCACCATTAACTAATACTCCCTCTATTCCAAAATGTAAGAAGTTCTAGGTTTGTTCTAAGTGAATCTTCTTCATGTATGGAGGACCTCTTTTTTATATACAAGGCCACTTCGTTTTTCGTTTGATCTATTAACGGTAAGCATGTATACCGCTTGGTCTATTAATCATGACCATAATAGGGACAATTCCATCGATAGCCGCTTGGTCTACTAATCATGAACATTACTGGGCAACTGTCGATTGAAATGTCCCAATTATGCTAACTCTTGGTCTATTAATGGTAAGTAACTAAGTATTCCATAATCTATAAGTATATATATCCTATTGTTTTTCTCTGTGTACCTTTGTTCAGAAACACATCCTTTGACTTGTAGGTGATCTTTATTTGCCATATGTTCATGATTTTGTTCCTGTTTGACTAAAGTATGATGGTTCGTTATTAGTTAATGATTAGATGTGCAATTGCTGAAACATTGCTGCTTATCTCGTTGACAATAACAGCTGGGCTTGCTATGATTCGGCGTGTATAGATGGTAGATTGTCAATAAATCAGATAAGCGTGCATACAATATGTGAGCTCTGAAAGTTTTTTCTCAAACCAGGCTGACACATATTGTTTGCAGGGATCTTCTACACCGTTTCAAAGCTTCCACCCCAGCCGATAGAGATCTGGGCATACGAGGTCTAGTTCTTTGCCTTTTGTTTTTGTGTAGTACCAGTCCCAGAACCTGACCAGTACATATTTTGTCATCAGGGATCTCCTTTCCGTAAAACAGCACGAGAAACCCTTGTTGAATTAGAGTTGCCACACTTGCTACACAGGTATTCGATACTGGAAACTTCACAACACATCTGTAAATAGGTAGCTACTAGCAAAATTGCCCGTGCGTTGCAACGGGTTTCAACTATGTCGCCATGTCACCATCGTGACAAACATCAGGCACTCCCAATGCATTTTTTTCTTATCATGCTATACGAAATACTACTTCCTCTGATTACACTTATTTTGGATCAAAAAGAGTAATAAATGTTTAGAGACTAACATCCCAATGGGTTGTACCTTAAGTTTTGTGCTAAGAGAGTTCTCATTTAATTGCTTTGGGGATCCTACATGCATTTTAACACTATGGTCTATTTTTGGCATGAAGTAACATGATACGTTTCATATACATGATGTGTCCTCGAAACTGCGGCGGCAGCATGGTGGGCCTGTCTCTGGCCAGATCTGATCCGGCTGGTGTGACTTGGTCCATGCGCGGCATCGGTGGTCGGTGGCGGTCTCGTGCACATGATGCTGGATGGAGAGTCCTCGAGCGTATCCGGGTGAAAACCCTACTCTTGGCACATTGCCAAGGTCGGCGATGGCGGCGTTTTTCTGCGCCGTCCCCTTCTTTGAGGCAACGTCGTGGAGAAGCTCTAGACCCCTATCCGCTACATCCGGGGGAACCCTAGATCAGTCGATCGGATGACCGCGGCGCTCATGTGTCGTGCCCCTCTGGAGGGTGTCATTCTTGGAGGTGTGCATAGGCTCGAGAGACCAGTGGACGGCATATGCGGTGCAGCGGCGTTCCTTGTGACGCATCGACGTCGTGCAGTCTCGGTGGTGAGGCGCACCAAAGTCTTGGCGACGGATGGGTGATGATGAACGCACGCAGGGAGGAGGCGCTTCCCGGCGCCGTGGGGACATCGACGGCAGGCTTGGCAAGGTCGATGCGTCAATATCTGCTCTGAAGATGGATTGATGGAAGACGGCAACGACGACCTATAAGTGCGTCGGACCGGTTGGTGCCCCAGACCTGGCATATGGCTTGGTCGGGGCCTCGGCCTTTAGATGTTGGGCTATACGGCTCACACTTTGTGTACCCATCAATGCATTGGAGTTGCGACAAATGTTGCCAAGATGGTGGCTTCAGACATATTGATGTATTACTTTGTGAGGTCTTTGCGAATGATTAATAAAGTGGCTACATGCATCTCCCAAGGCCGTGGGTCATGCTCATTCTCCTAAAAAATACACATGGTTGAACGCAAAAAGAAAATAACAGTGTTCATACATAACTTATTTTGTTGAAACCTATGGCGTATATAACAATAAAAAAATTCTTTGATTAAAAATAACATCATGGGTCGTGTGTTCTGCCTTGGTCCGATTATAGTTCTTCTATGAACTATCACGTACTACTACATTTTAATATAATCTCCGTAGAACGTAGGCATGCCTGTGTGTTTGAGATAATGGAAGGAACATGGTCTCATCTAGGTTGCATGATAGCAACAACGAAAACTTGAGGCATATCATACATGAAATCTGAATTCTCTGCCACATCCATTCTTCGCTGATTATGTCACACCATGGACGTGACCTTTGTGTGCTCGCTGGGAAGACGACCCTCGTAACAGCGTCCGCACAGAAGCTCTAGGAAACGCAAGGGCAGGTCCACCGCTACCATGTTTTGTCCGCTACAGTACTGACCCGCCGTGATGACCTGCAGCCTCAGCGTCAGCCCGTCACCGTGCTCCTCCAGTGCTTCTTCCTTGACCCTGTTCTTCTCGTCTCTGTCGCCCAGCCGCGGCTACTTGACCTCATCACACTGCTGGACATGGCATCCGCCATGGTGACCTGCAGCGCCTCATCACCAGCTCATCACCGACTCACCGCGCTCCTCCAATGCCTCTTCGTTGACCCTGCTCTTTTCGTCTCTGTCGCCCAGCTGTCGTGGCTACTTGACCTCATCACGCTGCTGGACCGTGGCGTCCACCATGCTGACCTGCAGCGCGTCATCGTGCTCCTCTAGTGCCTCTTCCTTGACCCTGCTCTTCTCGCCTCCATCGCACAGCCGCGGCTACTTGACCTCATCACGCTACCAGACGTGGCACCCGCCATGCTGACCTGCAGCGCCTCATCGCCAGTGCGTCACCGTCCTCTCCAGTGTCTCTTCCTCTACCTTACACTTCTCGTCTCCGTCGCCCAGCCGCGGCTACTTCTCATCACGCCGTCGGACGTGGCGTACACAATGGATGACCTGCAGACGTGCCTATACATATGCAAAAGTCGTAGGAGCCGATACGTGATGTGCAACTCTCCTTCCCTGCCTTATCTCTCTGTCGCGCTTGCGTGCAGCCCTTTTCCTTCCTTATCTCTTTGCCAAGTGTAGTCCTTCCTTATAAGAGTTTAATTAGCCCACTGAACGCTAATTAGTCCTTCTTCCTATATACGGAGGCCTGAGGCCCAGTAGGAAAGTGAATTGCTGGCCACAATTTGTGTTTGCTGGTGTTCGTACGGTTAAGGCAACTAAATTTGGTAGGTCTACTTTTAAATCTCAGCCGTCAATCTTTATGTTTAATGTAAATCAACAGATATAAAGAGGTGACATATGAAGAACTATGAAGGTCTCCGTCCTTTATTATTAGAGATAGAAATGCTCTACCATCATAACATGATGACAGTGTGGAATACTTCTACAACTGACTCTAGTACATGTTCACATCTTCTAGTTATATACGCCATCTCTGGCCGTATTCGCCGGATCTGGGTTTTCTATGTACTCCCTCTCGCGTCGCCTCCCCCGCGGGCGGCTCGGGAGGGCTCAGCCGCCGCCGCCGCCTAGTAACCCTCCAGCGCCCTTCTCCCCCTCCGCCGCTGCCGATGGTCGGCGCCGGGCAAAGCCCGTGCGTGCGACGGCGGCGGCAGAGGGTCTCTCCTCCCTCTCCCGGATCCGCAGCGGCGCGGGCGTCCTGATCTACGGGGTGTGGCCCTCCCGACGGTGTGGCGGATCCCGGAGGCGGCGGGCTCGCGGTGGTGCACGGGTGCCCAGATCCATGGATGTGCGACTCCCAGCAGCGTGCGTGCTCCCGGCGGCGGCGGGTTCGGTCGACGGCGGGCTTGGGCGATGGCGTCGGTCACGCGGTGCCGGATCTTGTCGCTCGTGGCGGATCTCGCCACTCCGGCCATCGTGGAGGAACCTGGACCTGGGGCGGCAGCCCCGTTAGGCATGACGACGGCGCCCTCAGCTGGCGACGTTCGCGGAGGGTGGATGGACGGCGTCTTGACCGCATGGGCGGTGAGGTGCCGGTGGATCTCCTCCGTGCTGCAGGCTCTCTCCCGCTGCACTTGGTGGCTTACGATCGCGGTCGTCGGCCTCGGTGCGTCCGTGGGGGCTGGTAGAGGTGCCATCGGACCGGAGGAAACTCTGGATGACTCGTTCATCCCAACGGTGGCGATGACCAGGGTTGCCGTTCTCCTCCTTGCAAGCGCCGTCGAGGTCCCTGCCCTCCACCCCGACCCCATGCCCGGGTGAAAACCCAAAATCTCCTTAGATTGGGTGGCAGCGGCACTGCACGTGTCACACACTTCTTGGATTCGCCACCTGGGGCGTTTGGGTGCTCGGTTAGAGGAGCTGCAGGCGGAGGGGATGGGACCAGTGGCAACAAGTGGTGTTCGCGATGGAGGAGCGGCGTGGCATCTGGCACGTCGACAACGGCGGGTCTCGGCGGCATGGAGCAGTGGGGTCTCGCCGGTGGGCGTGTGATGATGGACGAGCGCAGGATGGTGGCGTTGTCAGGTGTCGTGGTGGCGTCGACGGCAGCTAGACCGGGCAAGGTAGATACAGCAGTACAACACTGAAGATGGATTGGTGGCAGTTGGTAGCGGCGTCCTCATACCGGACATGCGTCCTGGTTGAGGAGTGTGCCGGACTGGAGGTTGCCCCATACCCGGCAGGAGTCCTGGTTGGGACCTCAGGTCTTAGATGTTAGGTTTGGCTGCGAGGTCTGTGTGGTATTAGGCCCGGACTATCAGCATCCCTTCAGCAACTGGATAGGAGTAGCGACAGATGTTGCCTAGAAGGTGGCTTTAGTCTTACTGTTGTATGACTTTGTAAGGTCTTGTGTGAATAATTAATAAAGTGGCTGCATGCATCGTCCAGATGCAGAGGCCGGGGTCCTCCTCCTTTTCTAAAAAAAGCTATATATGCCATAAGTGGAGCTAAATGTGGTCCTAATAAAAAAAGTTATATACGACACATCTGTAAGTAGGTAGCTAAATGCTCCGCCATCATAACATGATGACAATGTGGAATACATCTACAATTGACCGTAGTACATGTTCACATATTCTAGTTATATATGCCATAACTGGAGCTTGTTGACACAATACATCTTTGTAGCAGTTGTGCACGTGTCAGCCCTAAGCACCATGATATTTTCAAGAAACATGGCCTTTTCCTGGTCCCCAACCTTGTGATTTATGAAGTTATTGCTAAACCTTTGCAGTCGCATGGCCTAGTAGCATGTGACATGTATCATTTTGTCTTTGCACGCACTTAATATCGAGGATCCTAACACGGGGGTTAAGATGTTCGAAAGCGCTGAGATAGTACAGTACCTAAGGGCAACATATTCACTCTATCCTCAGTGAACATGTCGCCCAAGATCTCTGAAGTATCCATACATAGCATGCATTTAGAATTTATTCTTAACAATAAACCGTTGAGTCCCAAATGCAGTGTAAAAGTTGTATTCATTGACTTGCTATAATTAATTTGTTTGGCGACTTGGGGCTTATATGGTAGAGAAGGAAGAGCCCGGCCAAGTGTAGTCGAACTCCTGTGATTCTCACCCTTTTAGATTTTTTATGGTGGTCTCAAACCATGAGGAGATGAAATTTTTAAGCGTCAGAAACATGTTGGATTTTACGATGCAAAGGAGGAAATATGTAATGTTTCTTATCATATCACTACCGGAACAGGGGCCGGTGCCGACGGCCAAATTTATGCCGACGGCCAGCGTCAGCCTACTCCAGGACATGCCGACAGCTGGAACGGGGCCGTCGGCGTAGGGCGGCCGTCGGGCTATCCGGAGCTATGCCGACGGCCACCGCCGGCACAGGTCAGCCATCGGCTTAGCCCGAGCCCATGCCTACAGCAGCCGTCAGCATAGATGCGGGCCCGACGGCCCCTCTCGTGACGTCCGGCTAACGACGTCCGATCTATGTCGACGGCTTAGTCGAGCGGCCGTCGGCACAGATGCGCGTGCCATGTCATCGATCCAGACCGCACCGACCACCACCTATGCCGACGGCTGCTCGGCATAGATGCCACGTCATCGATCCGCGACGCGCCGTCCACCTGCCGATGGCATATTTTTTTAATTTTTTTTGTCTTACGTATTATTATTTAATTTACTTACATGTAGCATGTGTTAATATAGTCAAAAATACCTTACTTTTGGAATCTATACGGAGGGGTGTGCCTCCCTCACGGACGGCGCCGGCGGCCGACACCAGGAGGGGGGAAACAGCCGCATCGGGTCTATACGGAGGGGATGTTGCTCCCAAGTGTTTATATGGGATGACCTACCACAACCTTGTGGTGTTGTGGCATGTCTGAAGAGGCGGCATGCGTCTCCGGTGTGTGGCCCGCCTCACGGACGGCTCCGCCGCCAGCACCTGGAGGGGGGAAACGGACGCATCGGGTCTATACGGAGGGGATGTTGCAATGGGTTTGGCCCGGATGTTGCTCCCAGGTGTCCCTCCGGGCTGGCCTAACACAACCGGGTGGAGAGGTCCACTTGTCAAAGCCTGTCCTTGGGAAGTCAAAGGGCTAGATCTCGTGGTCAACCGCTCCAGGGTTAGGCGGGACGGGGGCCCTGGGGTGTAGCAATGCCACCGGAGCGTCGCACCGGCCCCTCATACATGCAGGGTGGTGTTGTGGCATGTCTGACACTAGTAGAAAAAGGGCCATTTGTCCCGGTTCATAAGGCCCATATGTCCCGGTTGGGGAACCGGGACTAAAGGGTCGTTACTAATGCCTAGGCCTTTAGTCCCGGTTCTTACACGAACCGGGATAGATGGGCCTCCACGTGGCCGGTACTGCGAGCCCAGGCAGGAGGCCCTTTAGTCCAGGTTGATGGCACCAACCGGGTGAAGGAAATATGCCCTAGAGGCAATAATAAAGTTATTATTTATTTCCTTATTTCATGATAAATGTTTATTATTCATGCTAGAATTTTATTAACCGGAGACATAATACTTGTGTGAATACATAGACAAACAGAGTGTCACTAGTATGCCTCTACTTGACTAGCTCGTTGATCAAAGATGGTTATGTTTCCTAGCCATAGACATGAGTTGTCATTTGATTAACGGGATCACATCATTAGGAGAATGATGTGATTGACTTGACCCATTCCGTTAGCTTAGCACTTGATCGTTTAGTATTCTGCTATTGCTTTCTTCATGACTTATACATGTTCCTATGATTATGAGATTATGCAACTCCCCTTTACCGGAGGAACACTTTGTGTGCTACCAAACGTCACAACGTAACTGGGTGATTATAAAGGTGCTCTACAGGTGTTTCCGAAGGTACTTGTTGGGTTGGCGTATTTCGAGATTAGGATTTGTCACTCCGATTGTCGGAGAGGTATCCCTGGGCCAACTCGGCAATGCACATCACTATAAGCCTTGCAAGCATTGCAACTAATGAGTTAGTTGCGGGATGATGTATTACAGAACGAGTAAAGAGACTTGCCGGTAATGAGATTGAACTAGGTATTGAGATACCGATGACAAAGGGAACAACGTATGTTGTTATGCGGTCTGACCGATAAAGATCTTCGTAGAATATGTAGGAGCCAATATGGGCATCTAGGTCCCGCTATTGGTTATTGACCAGAGAGGTGTCTCGGTAATGTCTACATAGTTCTCGAACCCGTAGGGTCCGCACGCTTAACGTTCTTTGACGATATAGTACTATGAGTTATGTATGTTGGTGATCGAATGTTGTTCGGAGTTTTGGATGAGATCACGGATATGACGAGGAACTCCGGAATGGTCCGGAAGTAAAGATTGATATGTGGATAGTAGTGTTTGATCTCCGGAAAGGTTCCGGAATCCATCGGAAGGGGTTCCGGATGTTTCCCGAAATGTTTGGGCACGAGAACACTTTATCTGGACCAAAGGGGAAAGCCCACGAGGTTTTTGGAAAGCGCAAAAGAAAGTTTTGCGGAGTCCAGGGGCCAGACGCCAGGGTCCAGATGCCTGGAACCCTGGCGTCTGGCCCTGGAGTCCGAGAAGGACTCTTGCCTTTCGGGTGAAACCGACTTTGTGGAGGCTTTTACTCCAAGTTTCAACGCCAAGGCTCAACATATAAATAGAGGGGTAGGGCTAGCACCCAAGACACATCAAGAAACACCAAGCCGTGTGCCGGCAACCTCGTCCCCTCTAGTTTATACTCCGTCATAGTTTTCGTAGTGCTTAGGCGAAGCCCTGCGGAGAAGGTTCTTCACCAACACCGTCACCACGCCGTCGTGCTGCCGGAACTCATCTACTACTTCGCCCCTCTTGCTGGATCTGGAAGGCGGGGACGTCATCGAGCTGAACGTGTGCAGAACTCGGAGGTGCCGTGCTTTCGGTACTTGGATCGGTCGGATCGTGAAGACGTACGACTACATCAACCGCGTTGATATAACGCTTCCGCTTACGGTCCACGAGGGTACGTAGACAACACTCTCCTCTCTCGTTGCTATGCATCACCATGATCTTGCGTGTGCGTAGGAATTTTTTTGAAATTACTACGTTCCCTAACAGTGGCATCCGAGCTAGGTTTTATGCATAGATGTCATATGCACGAGTAGAACACAAGTGGTTGTGGGCGATATAAGTCATACTGCTTACCAGCATTTCATACTTTGGTTCGGCGGTATTGTTGGATGAAGCCGCCTGGACCGACATTGCGCGTACGCTTACGCGAGACTGGTTCTACCGACGTGCTTTGCACACAGGTGGCTGGCGGGTGTTAGTTTCTCCAACTTTAGTTGAATCGAGTGTGGCTATGCCCGGTCCTTGAGAAGGTTAAAACAGCACTAACTTGACAAACTATCGTTGTGGTTTTGATGCGTAGGTAAGAACGGTTCTTGCTCTACCCGTAGCAGCCACGTAAGACTTGCAACAACAAAGTAGAGGACGTCTAACTTGTTTTTGCAGGGCATGTTGTGATGTGATATGGTCAAGATGTGATGAGATATAAGTTGTTGTATAAGATGATCATGTTTTGTTGAAGTTATCGGCAACTGGCAGAAGCCTTATGGTTGTCTCTTTATTGCATAAGATGCAAGCGCCAAATAATTGCTTTACTTTATCGCTATGCGATAGCAATAGTTGCAAGAGCAATAGTTGGCGAGACGACCATGTGACGACACATTGATATAGATCAAGATGATGGAGATCATAGTGTCATGCCGATGACGATGGAAATCATGACGATGCTTTGGAGATGGAGATCAAAAGCACAAGATGATGATGGCCATATCATGTCACATATTTTGATTGCATGTGATGTTTATCTTTTATGCATCTTATCTTGCTTTGATTGACGGTAGCATTATAAGATGATCTCTCACTAAATTTCAAGATAAAAGTGTTCTCCCTGAGTATTCACCATTGCCAAAGTTCGTCATGCCCAGACACCACGTGATGATCAGGTGTGATAAGCTCTACGTCCATCTACAACGGGTGCAAGCCAGTTTTGCACACGCAAAATACTCAGGTTAAACTTGACGAGCCTGCATATGCAGATATGGCCTCGGAACACAGAGACCGAAAGGTCGAGCGTGAATCATATAGTAGATATGATCAACATAGTGATGTTCACCATTGAAAACTACTCCATTTCACATGATGATCGGTTATGGTTTAGTTGATTTGGATCACGTAATTACTTAGATGATTAGAGGGATGTCTATCTAAGTGGGAGTTCTTAAGTAATATGATTAATTTAACTTTAATTTATCATGAACTTAGTCCTGATAGTATTTGCATAACTATGTTGTAGATCAATAGCTCGCGATGTTGCTCCCCGTTTATTATTATTTTGATATGTTCCTAGAGAAAAATATGTTGAAAGATGAGAGTAGCAATGATGCGGACTTGGTCCGTGATCTGAGGTTTATCCTCATTGCTGCACAGGAGAATTATGTCCCTGATGCACCGCTAGGTGACAGAACTATTGCAGGAGCAGATGCAGACGTTTTGAACGTTTTGACAAAAGCTCGGTATGATGAATACTTGATAGTTTAGTGCACCATGCTTTACGTCTTAGAACCGGGACTTCAAAAATGTTTTGAACGCCGCGGAGCATATAAGATGTTCCAAGAGTTGAAATTGGTATTTCATACTCATGCCCGTGTCGAGAGGTATGAGACCTCTGACATTACTTTGCCTATAAGATGGAGGAGAATAGCTCAACCAGTGAGCATGTGCTCAGATTGTCTGAGTACTACAATCACTTGAATCAAGTGGGAGTTAATCTTCCAGATAAGATAGTGATTGACAGAGTTCTCTAGTCACTATCACCAAGTTACTAGAACTTCGTGATGAACTATAATATGCAAGGGATAACGGAAACGATTCCCAAGCTCTTCGTGATGCTGAAATCGACGAAGGTAGAAATCAAGAAAAGCATCAAGTGTTGATGGTTAACAAGACCACTAGTTTTAAGAAAAGGGCAAAGGCAAGAAGGGGAACTTCAAGAAGAACGGCAGGCAAGTTGCTGCTCAATTGAAGAAACCCAAGTCTGGACCTAAGCCTAAGACTAAGTGCTTATACTGCAAAGGGACTAGTCACTCGAAGCGGAACTGACCCAAGTATTTGGCGGATAAGAAGGATGTCAAAGTGAACAAAGGTATATTTGATATACATGTTATTGATGTGTACTTTACTAGTGTTTATAGCAACCCCGCAGTATTTGATACTAGTTCAGTTGCTAAGAGTAGTAACTCGAAATGGGAGTTGCAGAATGAACACAAACTAGTTAAGGGTGAAGTGACGATGTGTGTTGGAAGCAGTTCCAAGATTGATATGATCATCATCGCACACTCCCTATACTTTCGGGATTAGTGTTGAACCTAAATAAATGTTATTTGGTGTTTGCGTTGAGCATGAATATGATTTGATCATGTTTATTGCAATATGGTTATTCATTTTAATTAGAGAATAATTGTTGTTCTGTTTACATGAATAAAACCTTCAGTGGTCATACACCCAAAGTGAATGGTTTATTGAATCTCGATCGTAGTGATACACATATTCATAATATTGAAGGCAAAAAAAAGCAAAAGTTAATAATGATAGTGCAACTTATTTGTGGCACTGCCGTTTAGGTCATATTGGTGTAAAGCGCATGAAGAAACTCCATGCTGATGGAATTTTGGAATCACTAGATTATGAATCACTTGATGCTTGCGAACCATGCCTTATGGGCAAGATGACTAAGACTCCGTTCTCCGGAACAATGGAGCGAGCAACTGACTTATTGGAAATAATACATACTGATGTATGCGGTACGATGAGTGTTGAGGCTCGCGGCAAGTATCGTTATTTTCTGACCTTCCCAGATGATTTGAGCAGATATGGGTATATCTACTTGATGAAACATAAGTCTGAGACATTTGAAAAGTTCAAAGAATTTCAGAGTGAAGTGGAAAATCATCGTGACAAGAAAATAAAGTTTCTACGATCTGATCGCGGAGACGAATATTTGAGTTACGAGTTTGGTCTTCAATTAAAATAATGTGGAATAGTTTCACAAATTCGTGCCACCTGGAACACCACAACATAATGGTGTGTCCGAACGTCATAACCGTACTTTATTGGATCTAGTGCAATATATGATGTCTCTTACCGATTTACCACTATCATTCTGGGGTTATGCATTAGAGACAGCTGCATTCACATTAAATAGGGCACCGTCTAATCCGTTGAGACGACACCATATGAACTATGGTTTGGCAAGAAACCTAAGATGTCGTTTCTTAAAGTTTGGGACTGCGATGCTTATGTGAAAAAGTTTCATCCTGATAAGCTCAAACCCAAATCGGAGAAATGTGTCTTCATAGGATACCCAAAGGAGACAGTTGGGTACACCTTCTATCACAGATCCGAAGGCAAGACATTCGTTGCTAAGAATGGATCCTTTCTAGAGAAGGAGTTTCTCTCAAAAGAAGTGAGTGGGAGGAAAGTAGAACTTGATAAGGTAATTGTACCTTCTCCCGAATTGGAAACTAGTTCGTCACTGAAATCAGTTCCAGTGATGCTTACACCAATTAGTGAGGAAGTTAATGATGATGATCAAGAAGCTTCGGATCAAGTTACTACCGAACCTCGTAGGTCAACCAGAGTACGTTCCGCACCAGAGTGGTACGGTAATCCTATTCTGGAGTTCCTGTTACTTGACCATGACAAACCTACGAACTATGAGGAAGTGATGATGAGCCCAGATTCCGCGAAATGGCTTGAGGCCATGAAATCTGAGATGGGATCCATGTATGAGAACAAAGTATGGACTTTGATTGACTTGCCCAAATGATCGGCGAGCCATTGAGATTAAATGGATCTTCAAGAGGAAGACGGACGCTGATAGTAGTGTTACTATCTACAAAGCTAGAATTGTCGCAAAAGGTTTTTGACAAGTTCAAGGTGTTGACTACGATGAGAGTTTCTCACTCATATCTATGCTTATGTCTGTCTGAATCATGTTAGCAATTGCCGCATTTTATGAAATCTGGCAAATGGATAAACAAAACTGCATTCCTTAATGGATTTATTAAAGAAGAGTTGTATATGATACAACCAGAAGGTTTTGTCGATCCTAAAGGTGTTAACAAAATGTGCAAGCTCCAGCGATCCATCTGTGGACTGGTGCAAGCATCTCGGAGTTGGAGTATACGCTTTGATGAGTTGATCAAAGCATATAGTTTTATACAAACTTGCGATGAAGCCTGTATTTACAAGAAAGTGAGTGGGAGCACTACAACATTTCTAATAAGTATATGTGAATGACATATTGTTGATCGGAAATAATGTAGAATTATTCTGCAAAGCATAAAGGAGTGTTTGAAATGAGTTTTTCAAAGAAAGACCTCGGTGAAGCTGCTTACATATTGAGCATCAAGATCTATAGAGATAGATCAAAATGCTTGATAAGTTTTTTCAATGAGTACATACCTTGACAAGGTTTTGAAGTAGTTCAAAATGGAACAATCAAAGAAAGAGTTCTTGCCTGTGTTACAAGGTGTGAAATTGAGTAAGACTCAAAGCCCGACCACGGCAGAGGATAGAAAGAGAATGAAAGTCATTCCCTATGCCTCAGCCATAGGTTCTATAAAGTATGCCATGCTATATACCAGATCTATTGTATACCCTACACTGATTTTGGCAAGGGAGTACAATAGTGATCTAGGAGTACATCACTGGACAGCGGTCAAAATTATCCTTAGTGGAATAAGGATATGTTTCTCGATTATGGAGGTGACAAAAGGTTCGTCGTAAAAGGGTTACCTCGATACAAGTTTTGGCACTGATCCAGATGACTCTAAGTCTTCATCTTGATACATATTGAAAGTGGGAGCAATTAGCTAAAGTAGCTCCGTGCAGAGCATTGTAGACATAGAAATTTGCAAAATACATACAGATCTGAATATGGCAGACCCGTTGACTAAACTTCTCTCACAAGCAAAACATGATCACACCTTAGTACTCTTTGGGTGTTAATCACGTAGCGATGTGTACTAGATTATTGACTCCAGTAAACCCTTTGGGTGTTGGTCACATGACGATGTGAACTATGGGTGTTAATCACATGGTGAACTATTGATGTTAAATCACATGGCGATGTGATCTAGATTATTGACTCTAGTGCAAGTGGGAGACTGAAGGAAATATGCCCTAGAGGCAATAATAAAGTTATTATTTATTTCCTTATTTCATGATAAATGTTTATTATTCATGCTAGAATTCTATTAACCGGAAACATAATACTTGTGTGAATACATAGACAAACAGAGTGTCACTAGTATGCCTCTACTTGACTAGCTCGTTGATCAAAGATGGTTATGTTTCCTAGCCATAGACATGAGTTGTCATTTGATTAACGGGATCACATCATTAGGAGAATGATGTGATTGACTTGACCCATTCCGTTAGCTTAGCACTCGATCGTTTAGTATTCTGCTATTGCTTTCTTCATGACTTATACATGTTCCTATGACTATGAGATTATGCAACTCCCGTTTACCGAAGGAACACTTTGTGTGCTACCAAACGTCACAACGTAACTGGGTGATTACAAAGGTGCTCTATAGGTGTCTCCGAAGGTACTTGTTGGGTTGGCGTATTTCGAGATTAGGATTTGTCACTCCAATTGTCGGAGAGGTATCTCTGGGCCCACTCGGTAATGCACATCACTATAAGCCTTGCAAGCATTGCAACTAATGAGTTAGTTGCGGGATGATGTATTACAGAACGAGTAAAGAGACGTGCCGGTAACGAGATTGAACTAGGTGTTGAGATACCGACGATCGAATCTCGGGCAAGTAACATACCGATGACAAAGGGAACAACATATGTTGTTATGCGGTCTGACCGATAAAGATCTTCGTAGAATATGTAGGAGCCAATATGGGCATCCAGGTCCCGCTATTGGTTATTGACCAGAGAGGTGTCTCGGTCATGTCTACATAGTTCTCGAACCCGTAGGGTCCGCACACTTAACGTTCGTTGACGATATAGTACTATGAGTTATGTATGTTGGTGACCGAATGTTGTTCGGAGTTTTGGATGAGATCACGGATATGACGAGGAACTCCGGAATGGTCCGGAAGTAAAGATTGATATGTGGATAGTAGTGTTTGATTGCCGGAAAGGTTCCGGAATCCATCGGAAGGGGTTCCGGATGTTTCCCAAAATGTTTGGGCACGAGAACACTTTATCTGGGCCAAAGGGGAAAGCTTACGAGGTTTTTGGAAAGCGCAAAAGGAAGTTTTGTGGAGTCCAGGGGCCAGACGCCAGGGTCCCTGGCGTCTGGGTCCAGACACCGGGAACCCAGACGCCGGGAACCCTGGCGTCTGGCCCTGGAGTCCAAGGACTCTTGCCTTTCGGGTGAAACCGACTTTGTGGAGGCTTTTACTCCAAGTTTCGACCCCAAGGCTCAACATATAAATAGAGGGGTAGGGCTAGCACCCAAGACACATCAAGAAACACCAAGCCGTGTGCCGGCAACCCCGTCCCCTCTAGTTTATCCTCCATCATAGTTTTCGTAGTGCTTAGGCGAAGCCCTGCGGAGATTGTTCTTCACCAACACCGTCACCACGCCGTCGTGCTGCCGGAACTCATCTACTACTTCGCCCCTCTTGCTGGATCAAGAAGGCGGGGACGTCATCGAGCTGAACGTGTGCAGCACTCGGAGGTGCCGTGCATTCGGTACTTGGATCGGTCGGATCGTGAAGACGTACGACTACATCAACCGCGTTGATATAACGCTTCCGCTTATGGTCTACGAGGGTACGTAGACAACACTCTCCTCTCTCGTTGCTATGCATCACCATGATCTTGCGTGTGCATAGGAATTTTTTTGAAATTACTACGTTCCCCAACACCGGGACCAATAGGCATCCACGCGTCAGCTGTTCAGGGGCTAGGGTTTTTGTTTTTTTTCTGAAAGGGGGGTGGATTTGGGGGTTTTCTATGGTTAATTAAGCTGTTTCATATATTGTGTTAGGTTGCTAATTAATTAATAGAGAGAAGTGTCCTCTCTTATCTCCGTGCTTGGTCGATGCTACGTACTATACGTATAGAGAGGCCCTCGACACGCTAGCTAGTAAGCAAATGAAGGAAAACCATTAAGTACAGAAGTTTGTCATGCATACCGAGAGAAGTGATATCGACCTCTACTTCTCCAAGAGATTGCACGAACAACAAGTTTTCGTATATCTATCCGATGCTACTGGCTATATATATACAATATTAAGATCTCTTACAATATAATCTCCCCTAATTATATATGAAGTCAGCTTCAACATGGTATTCTCCGGCTTTATTGATGACGTGGTCAAGAAAGAATCCCGCCAATTCCTCTTGAATTGCTTTCATGCGATCTTGTGGTAGGAGTTCATTCCGCATCTACCACGTCTAATTTGAAGAAGGGGGTTAATATATATATATATATATATATATATATATATATATATGTATATATATATATATATGAATGAAACTCAACAGAAATGATGGTGTAATAAAATGAAATTGTGAATATTATTGCTTACGCACTTCATATTGTCTTTTAGAGTAGCCCCTCTTATCTTTGCAAGTCGCGTTGTAGATGAACTCGCACACGTAGTATCCACAGTAATCATTCCCTTGTTCCTGCCACAAGCACTTTACGAGAAATAGAGGTCAATCAAACTGATAATGAAGCATTATAAATGGCATTGATGAAAGTAGCTAGAATCAATGGGAGATGCGCGCAACTAGCTAGCTAGTAGTACTTACTTTCGGGTATGTATATCGCAGCTCCTTCGGCAGTCCCGGAGCTTCTGCGGTGAACTAACCCTGCAAGACAAAGAAAATGATTATTACTTGAGATATCAGGAAATGAACAAAAAGTTGCCGATATGGTGCGATAATGATGGATTGAACTTACTTGTTGAGAATTTTAGTCATGTCCGCATAGGTCCCGGGATCTTTTCGTCTCGAGTCTAAGACGGTTACTAGTCCCCGCTCAAGCTTAATCTCCAGGAGAATATAGTGGAAGCTGCGCACGCATGCATAACTCATCAATTACATTACTATAACCTCGCTCGAGTAATAAGGAAAACCGAATTTGCACATGACAGTAACACTCACTTGCAATTGTAAGGAAAGAGTATTAAATCTTTGTTTTGATTTATTATCAATGATTTGAGCAAGTTGGCTTCGGCATCTCTGGCGCTCTTTTTAACCTGAATTTCATCTATGAGATTTGTGTTAATGAACCCAATATCATATATTTCTGCTTTTCTGCACTCGACGATCTTCAATCTTCATAATATAGTGAGGATAAGTATAAATACATGCAATGAAAGAGCTGAGTGATACGTCTCCGTCGTATCTACTTTTCCAAACACTTTTGCCCTTGTTTTGGACTCTAACTTGCATGATTTGAATGGAACTAACCCGGACTGACGCTGTTTTCAGCAGAATTGCCATGGTGTTATTTATGTGCAGAAACAAAAGTTCTCGGAATTACCTGAAACTCCACGGAACTTATTTTTGGAAAATAATAAAAATACTAGAAGAAGAGTCCACGTCAGGGGGGGCCTCCACCTGTCCACGAGGGTGGGGGGCGCGCCCCCTGCCTCGTGGGCCCCCTGTTGCTCCACCGACCTCAACTCCAAGTCCATATATTCGTGTTCAGGGAAAAAAAATCAAGGAGAAGGATTCATCGCGTTTTACGATACGGAGCCGCCGCCAAGCCCTAAAACCTCTCGGGAGGGCTGATCTGGAGTCAGTTCAGGCCTCCGGAGAGGGGAATCCGTCGCCGTCGCCGTCGTCATCATCAACCATCCTCCATCACCAATTTCATGATGCTCACCGCCGTGCGTGAGTAATTCCATTGTAGGCTTGCTGGACGGTGATGGGTTGGATGAGATCTATCATGTAATCGAGTTAGTTTTGTTAGGGTTTGATCCCTAGTATCCACTATGTTCTGAGATTGATGTTGCTATGACTTTGCTATGCTTAATGCTTGTCACTAGGGCCCGAGTGCCATGATTTCAGATCTGAACCTATTATGTTTTCATGAATATATGTGAGTTCTTGATCCTATCTTGCAAGTCTATAGTCACCTACTATGTGTTATGATCCGGCAACCCCGAAGTGACAATAATCGGGACCACTCCCGGTGATGACCGTAGTTTGAGGAGTTCATGTATTCACTATGTGTTAATGCTTTGGTCAGGTACTCTATTAAAAGGAGGCCTTAATATCCCTTAGTTTCCATTAGGACACCGCTGCCACGGGAGGGTAGGACAAAAGATGTCATGCAAGTTGTTTTCCATAAGCACGTATGACTATATTCGGAATACATGCCTACATTACATTGATGAATTGGAACTAGTTATGTGTCACTCTATGTTATGACTGTTAAATGATGAACTGCATCCGGCATAATTCTCCATCACCGATCCGAAGCCTATGAGCTTTTCACATATTGTTCTTCGCTTATTTACTTTTCCGTTGCTACTGTTACAATCACTACAAAACCCAAAAATATTACTTTTGCTATCGTTATCGTTACTTCCATATTACTTTGCTACTAAATACATTGCTGCAGATACTAAGTTATCCAGGTGTGGTTGAATTCACAAATCAACTGCTAATACTTGAGAATATTCTTTGGCTCCCCTTGTGTCGAATCAATAAATTTGAGTTGAATACTCTACTCTCGAAAACTATTGCGATCCCCTATACTCGTGGGTTATCAAGACTATTTTCTGGCGCGTTGCCGGGGAGCATAGCTCTATTCTTTGAGTCACTTGGGATTTATATATGCTAGTCACTATGAAGAACTTGAAAGACGCGAAAACAAAAATTTATCCCTCAACTACGAGGGGAGGTAAGGAACTGCCATCTAGCCCTGCACTTGATTCACCTTCTGTTTTGAGTAAGATTGCGACACCTAAACCTGCTTCTGCTATTAATTCTGATATGTCGCATGTTATTGATGATGCCACTTCTGCTATGCATGATACTTATGATGAAACTACTTCTATGCTTGATACTACTGTGCCACTTGGTGAATTTCTTGATGAACAACTTGCTAGGGCTAGAGAGAATGAAATTATTGAAACTGATAATATTGAAGATAGTGATGATGAAGACTCTCCCCCTAATAAATATGAATTGCCTGTTGTGCCTAAGGGTTATGTTCTGGATGAAGAATCTGCTAGGGCCATTCTTGCTTGCAATGATAGAAGTGATCTTACGAAGTTATTAGCTAAATGGAAGCAGCAATCTCTTAATGCTAGAATGAAACCTGACCCTTCTTTTCCTACTTTACCTATCTTTGTTATTGATAAGGATTATGAATTATCTGTTGATCCTGACATAATTACTTTGGTTGAATCTGATCCTTTTTATGGATATGAATCTGAAACTGTTGTGGCACATCTTACTAAATTAAATGATATAGCCACCCTATTCACTAATGATGAGAGAGCTTGTTACTTTTATATCCTTAAAATATTTCCGTTCTCATTAAAGGGTGACGCTAAGACATGCTTTAATTCTCTTGATCCTGGTTGTGTGCGTAGTCCCCAGGATATGATTTATTACTTCTCTGCTAAATATTTCCCTGCTCATAAGAAACAAACTGCTTTAAGGGGAATATATAATTTTGTGCAAATTGAAGAAGAGAGTCTCCCACAAGCTTGGGCGAGGCTTCTCCAATTACTTAATGCTTTGCCTGATAATCCTCTTAAGAAAAATGAAATACTTGATATCTTTTATAATGGACTAACCGATGCTTCCAGAGATTACCTGGATAGTTGTGCTGGTTCTGTTTTCAGGGAAAGAATACCGGATGAAGCTGAAATTTTATTGAATAATATGTTGACAAATGAAAATAATTGGACACTTCCTGAGCCAATTCCTGAGCCTATTCCTAAACCAACTCCGAAGAAGAGGGGTGTTCTATTTCTCAGTTATGAAGATATGCAAGAGGCAAAGAAATCTATGAAAGAAAAGGGTATTAAAGCTGAAGATGTTAATAATTTACCTCCTATTGAAGAAATACATGGTCTTAATTTACCGCCTGTTGAAGAAACACATGGTCTTGATAACCCGACACAGGTAGTAAAGGTAAATTCTCTCTATAGATTTGATGAACGTGATATTCCTCACTATAAGTCTGCTAGACAATTCTTAGAAGAGTTTGATAATTTTATTGTCAAACAAGAAAACTTCAATGCTTATTTTGGTAGACAATTGAAATACAATTCCGATATGCTTGAATATTTGGGTGATTATATGTCTAGAGTTAAAGGTGAACTTAAACTCATTAGTAAACATGCTTCTATGGTTACCACTCAAGTAGAACAAGTACTTAAAGCTCAAAATGATTTGCTCAATGAATTGAATAGTAAGAATAATGATTATGCTGTTAGAGTGGCTACTAGAACTGGTAAAATGAGTCAGGAACCTTTGTATCCTGAAGGCCATCCTAATAGAACTGAGCAAGATTCTCAGACAAATAATATTGATGCACCTAGTCCTTCTAAAAGGAAGAAAATGAAAAATGGTAGGACTCTGCATGCTTCTAGTGAACCTATTGCTGAACCACCTGAGAATCCAAATGATATTTCTATTTCTGATGCTGAAACACAATCTGGTAATGAACATGAAGCAAGTGAAAATACTAATGAAGATGTTCATGATGATGCTCAACCTAGCAATGATAATGATGTAGAAATTGAACCTGTTGTTGATCTTGATAACCCACAATCAAAGAATCAACGTTATGATAAGAGAGACTTTGTTGCTAGGAAGCACGGTAAAGAAAGGGAGCCATGGGTTCAGAAACCCATGCCTTTTCCTCCCAAACCATCCAAGAAAAAGGATGATGAGGATTTTGAGCGCTTTGCTGAAAGGATTAGACCTATCTTTTTGCGTATGCGTTTGACTGATATGCTCAAAATGAATCCTTATGCTAAGTATATGAAAGAAATTGTCACTAATAAAAGAAAGATACCGGAAGCTGAAATTTCCACGATGCTTGCTAATTATACTTTTAAGGGTGGAATACCTAAGAAACTTGGAGATCCAGGAGTACCCACTATACCATGCTCCATTAAAAGAAACTATGTTAAAACTGCTTTATGTGATCTTGGAGCCGGTGTTAGTGTTATGCCTCTCTCTTTATATCGTAGACTTGACTTGAATAAGTTGACACCTACTGAAATATCTTTGCAAATGGTTGATAAATCAACTGCTATACCTCTCAGTATTTGTGTGGACGTGCCTGTTGTGGTTGCAAATGTTACTATTTTAACGGACTTTGTTATTCTTGATATTCCCGAGGACGATAGTATGTCTATTATTCTTGGAAGACCCTTTTTGAATACTGCAGGGGCTGTTATTGATTGCAACAAAGGCAATGTCACTTTTCACGTTAATGGTAACGAGCATACGGTGCACTTTCCGAGGAAGCAACCTCAAGTCCACAGTATCAATTCTATTGGAAAAATTCCATCGATTATTATTGGAGGTTTTGAATTTCCTCTTCCTACTGTCAAAAAGAAATATTATATTCTTATTATTGGGGATGTGCATATCCCCGTTGAGGTAACATCGTGTTATTCGAAATTTCTCCGGTTCCATGTTGTTCGGAATGAGTTTGTTAACAAGACTTGATCAACCTTGTTAGTGGATTCCTTTTGATGAGCATGAGATGGATGAAATTAGAAAGCACAACCTTCTGTACCCTCCTTTTACTTTCTGTTATTTAGTTGAAATAAAGTAAAAATAGTATTTTTCTGTCTGTTTTCTGAATTATCCGTGCAATATAAAAATACCCCGAAAATAAAAGTTCTCCAAATGCCCTGAAAATGGAATATGATTTTTTCTGGAATATTTGAGAATATTTGGCACTGAGAACACAGCAGGGGGAGCAAGCACCTGGCTACGAGGGTCCAGGGCGTGCCCACCCCTATAGGGCGCGCCCCCTACCTCGTGGGCCCATGGTGGCTCCCCTCCACTTATTCTTGCACCCACACACTTCTTCTTCCTCCCAAAAAAATCACCATCCAGCTCAAGCACGAGTTCTAGCTCATTTTGCTGCGATTTTTGATCTCCTTGCTCAAAGCACCTCTCACAAAACTGCTTGGGGAGATTGTTCCTTGGTATGTGACTCCTCCATTGGTCCAATTAGTTTTTGTTCTAGTGTTTTATTCATTGCAAATTTGTGCTGCCTAGGTGACCATGTTCTTTAGCTTGCATGTCAAATTTATATGGTCCCAAGTAGTTCTAATGCTTGATATAGTCTCTAGGCACTTGTAGGAGTAGTTGCTATCAATTTTGTTGAACTTGGTTCACTTTTATTTGAATTTACTAAAAATTTCAGAAATTTTTCAGAGGACGAAATATGCTTAGGAAACTTTACCAAGGTGGTCCTTCAAGGAAGCAAGGACCCAGGCTCGCAATGCGCGATGCCGATGATGAGCCACCAAGGAAGGCTCCAGTGCGGCCTTGTGAATGGCCTTCAGAAGGCTTTATGGATCGAGCGGGAATCAAGGAAGAATTTAATGTGTATTTGCGTAACGCTGATCTTGTGAACTTCGAGGGAGAAAAGTGCCGCCAGTACCACTATCTCACTAGTTCCTTTGTGAGGAGGTTTGAATTTTCATCTTCACGCAATTCCCAAACTGTCCTGTTTGATCTCTATGAAAAATCTTACACTATGGACTTAGAGGATTTTACCACTGCTTGCAAACTTCCACAATGGGGTAGTACTAGTGAACCCCGCAAATATGAATCTAGAGAATTTCTTGCTAGTATAACCGTGGGGGAATCTAGAGACATAACACAAGCTACCATAGGGAGCATTCATTATCCCACTATACATTATTTTGCTCTCTTCATAGGTAGGTGCATAAATGGTAAGGATGAAGCATGTCACATGTGTGTCCCTGACCTCAGTATTCTTAGGAGTGCTGTGTTAGGAGAAAAATCTTATAATTTGGGAGCCATTGTTGCGCGTAGGTTGCATCACAATAGATTTAATGGAGATTTCTTTGGTGGAATTTATGCAACCCGCTTAGCTGATTTTCTTGGTGTAACCATACGTCATGATGATATTGAATTGCCTCCAACTTATCTAGACTTTAATGCTATGGTTCACCATCAGTTTGTCGAGAGGAATGAACCACCTCTCCAGTACCGACTAATCTTTGACAGGCATCACGCTGTCAATATTGTCCTCCCTGCTCCTGCTCTCTTTGACTTTCAGGCAAAGGGAAGACATTTTATAACCAGAGAGGAGGCAAATGAGTACGAAAGGAGGACGAGAGCAGCTCGCTTCCATGCTGCAGCCCACGATGCAATAACTGCTGCATCTCAGTACGACCCCAACTACAACTTTGGATATTCGCCAGGCCATCCGTGGCAATAAACCAACTTAGGCCAAAAGCCTAAGCTTGGGGGAGTACGCATTTCTCACCGACATTACATTCATGTCCACACACTCATTGCTAGATGTCAGTGCTCATACTCTTTCACTGTAATATCCATGCTAGTTTATTTTCTTTTTCCTGCTTTCTTCTTGTGTGTTTGATAAACCTTAAGAAAACCAAAAAAAATTAGTGTAGCTTTTAGTTAGTTTACTTTTCTTGCTGTAGTGGTAATAATTAAAAAGAAAACCCAAAAAGATTTCCCGTTCTTCTTTTGCTTGTTGGGAGCTTTCCCGTGTAAATAGTTTTATTTCTTTTCTTTTCTTTGGGGGTCGATAGGAGAAGATCATGATTAAATTGTTGAAGTGGCTCTTATATGCATTATTGTTGATTAACCAAGAGCCCATATTGCCTTGTCTTCTCCTGTTTATTAAATGCTCGCAGATTCCAGCTTAGTCCAATGCACGTGCACTCTTATTATTATTCACATCGTTCAGTTGTGCAAGTGAAAGGCAATAATGACGATATATGATGGACTGATTGAGATGAGAGAAGCTGGTATGAACTCGACCTCTCTTGTTTTTGTAAATATGATTAGTTCATCGTTCCTGATTCAGCCTATTATGAATAAACATGTTTGCAATGACAATTAGAGATTATAGTTGCTCGTGCCATGCTTGATTAGCTATGAGTTATAATGGTTTACCTTGCGTGCCAACATGCTATTAAAATGGTTGTGATGTGGTATAGTGGGGTGGTATGCTCCTTTGAATGACTTAAGTGACTCGACTTGGCGCATGTTCACACATGTAGTTGAAATGAATCAACATAGCCTTCACGATATTTATGTTCATGGTGGATTATATCCTACTCATGCTTGTACTCAATGTTTATTAATTTTAATGCATGTTCATGACTGTTGTCGCTCTCTAGTTGGTCGCTTCCCAGTCTTTTGCTAGCCTTCACTTGTACTAAGCGGGAATACTGCTTGTGCATCCAATCCCTTAAACCCCAAAGTCATTCCATATGAGTCCACTATACCTTCCTATATGCGGTATCTACCTGCCGTTCCAAGTAAATTTGTATGTGCCAAACTCTAATCCTTCAAATGTAATTCTGTTTTGTATGCTCGAATAGCTCATGTATCAACTAGGGCTGTCCTTATCTTCCATGTTAGGCGGGTTATTCTCAAGAGGAGTGGACTCCGCTCCTCACTCATGAGAAAATGGCTGGTCACCGGGATGCCCAGTCCCATGCTTTATGCAAACTAAATCAAAATAATTGCAAACAAAACTCCCCCGAGACTGTTGCTAGTTGGAGGCACTCGTTGTTTCGAGCAAGCCATGGATTGATGCTTGTTGGTGGAGGGGGAGTATAAACTTTACCATTCTGTTTGGGAACCGCCTATAATGTGTGTAGCATGGAAAATATCGCCATCTCTTGGTTGTTATGTTGACAATGAAAGTATGCCGCTCAAAATATTATTTATCTCTGCTAATCGAGCTCTGGCACCTCTACAAATCCCCGCTTCCCTCTGCGAAGGGCCTATCTATTTACTTTTATGTTGAGTCATCACCCTCTTATTAAAAAGCACCAGCTGGAGAGCACTGCTGTCATTTGCATCCATTATTATTAATTTATATCGGGTATGACTATGATTGGATCTCTTTTGCCATGAATTACAATGTCTAGTCAGTCCTTGATCTTTAAATGTGCTCTGCATTTATGTTTTGCGGTCTCAGAAAGGGCTAGCGAGATACCATCCTGTTATATCATATTATGATTGTTTTGAGAAAGTGTTGTCATCCGAGATTTATTATTATTGCTCGCTAGTTGTTTATGCCATTGACATGAGTAAACCTGAGACCTAAGAGTTATTGTGAATATGGTTAGTTCATAATCTTTGCTGAAAACTTGAACGCTGGCTTTACATATTTACAACAACAAGAGCAAACAGAGTTTGTAAAAGTTTTTCTTTATCACTTTCAGTTTATCAACTGAATTGCTTGAGGACAAGCAAAGGTTTAAGCTTGCGGGAGTTGATACGTCTTCGTCGTATCTACTTTTCCAAACACTTTTGCCCTTGTTTTGGACTCTAACTTGCATGGTTTGAATGGAACTAACCCGGACTGGCGCTGTTTTCAGTAGAATTTCCATGGTGTTATTTATGTGCAGAAACAAAAGTTCTCGGAATGACCTGAAACTCCACGGAACTTATTTTTGGAAAATAATAAAAATACTGGAAGAAGAATCCACGTCAGGGGGGCCTCCACCTGTCCACGAGGGTGGGGGGCGCGCCCCCTGCCTCGTGGGCCCCCTGTTGCTCCACCGACCTCAACTCCAACTCCATATATTCGTGTTCGGGGAGAAAAAAAATCAAGGAGAAGGATTCATCGCGTTTTACGATATGGAGCCACCGCCAAGCCCTAAAACCTCTCGGGAGGGCTGATCTGGAGTCCGTTCGGGCCTCCGGAGAGGGGAATCCGTCGCCGTCGTCATCATCAACCATCCTCCATCACCAATTTCATGATGCTCACCGCCGTGCGTGAGTAATTCCATCGTAGGCTTGCTGGACGGTGATGGGTTGGATGAGATCTATCATGTAATCGAGTTAGTTTTGTTAGGGTTTGATCCCTAGTATCCACTGTGTTCTGAGATTGATATTGCTATGACTTTGCTATGCTTAATGCTTGTCACTAGGGCCTGAGCGCCATGATTTCAGATCTGAACCTATTATGTTTTCATGAATATATGTGAGTTCTTGATCCTATCTTGCAAGTCTATAGTCACCTACTATGTGTTATGATCCGGCAACCCCGAAGTGACAATAATCGGGACCACTCCCGGTGATGACCGTAGTTTGAGGAGTTCATGTATTCACTATGTGTTAATGCTTTGGTCCGGTACTCTATTAAAAGGATGCCTTAATATCCCTTAGTTTCCATTAGGACCCCGCTGCCACGGGAGGGTAGGACAAAAGATGTCATGCAAGTTGTTTTCCATAAGCACGTATGACTATATTCGGAATACATGCCTACATTACATTATTTAATTGGAACTAGTTCTGTGTCACCCTATGTTATGACTGTTACATGATGAACCGCATCCGGCATAATTCTCCATCACCGATCCAATGCCTACGAGCTTTTCACATATTGTTCTTCGCTTATTTACTTTTCCGTTGCTACTGTTACAATCACTACAAAACCCAAAAATATTACTTTTGCTATCGTTACCGTTACTTCCATATTAGTTTGCTACTAAATACTTTGCTGCAGATACTAAGTTATCCAGGTGTGGTTGAATTGACAACTCAACTGCTAATACTTGAGAATATTCTTTGGCTCCCCTTGTGTCGAATCAATAAATTTGGGTTGAATACTTTACCCTCGAAACCTGTTGCGATCCCCTATACTTGTGGGTTATTACTGAGCTATATATAGAGACTTAATGACAGAAGTAGTACTTACAGACAGTAGCAAGTGACCGTTAATTTATCGAGGGCCTTTTGATTGAAGAACTGGAAGAACTCCTCAAATGGAACATGCAACAGATCAATTCCAATAAGGTCGTGCTCCTCTTTAACTCTTAGATACAAAGTATTCGCCCCCCACACTCTCTGCAGGTTTTCATGTACCAATCATGGAATCTTCGCATCATCGTTGTTAGGGATGCCGAGGTGGCAATGCTGAGACTCCGTGATAGCATCCACGGGGTAGCTAGCAGGAGCCGTGAAGACAGGCTCCTGAAGCAGCTCCGTGGAAGCCACGCTGCTTCTCCGCTGAGATGGCGGGGTAGCTTCGGGTGTAGCTTAGGTAGGTCGCGTGCTGCGAACTGCGTCTCGTTCCTCTAGCGCTTGTACCCTTGCGTGCAGCGCCTGTAGTTGGGTCAACTCCTTTTTCTTCTTCCTCTACCGGCATTTGTAACCACTGCGTCGGGAAATCCAACCTTCCACGAAAGGGAGCCTAGCGTGCCTCGTGTCTGTCCGGGGTGCTCAGGATTCCCGAGGGCCTCTGTGAGCTCGTCGTTCTCTCTGTCCGGAACGAACGTCCCTTGCTGCGCTTTTTCGATATACTCCTAAAGCTTCTCGATGGGTGTGTTCAGCTGCTCGTTGGTCCAAACGCACTTCCCTGTTACAGGGTCCAATTTTCCCCCAACCCCGAAGAACCAAGTCCTACAACGGTCTGGCCAGCGTCGCGTCTCTGGTTCGATCCCTTTATCAATGAGGTCATTCTCAGCCTTGTCCGACAACGGCCGGACTTTCAGGTAGCCACATGACCCCGTGCGATGGTGATGCTTCTTCTTTGCAGCATTTTTCTTGTTTGTCGCTGACATCTTCGCTGCTCTCTCAGATTTCTTTTTGGTGACAAATGCGGGCCACTGATCTTTGATCTTCTCAAATCGGCCGATGAATTCTGGAGTGTTGTCTTGGTCGACAAACGATGATTTCAGGTCATTCTTCCACCTCCTGAATAGCTCAGCCTTGATCATTGGCTTTTTAACTGGATTCTCCGGATCTTCCTCTGGCGGGAAGGTGAAATTTTCCTGCAGCGCGGTCCAAAGATGAGCTTTCTACCTATCGCTGACATAAGACACCTGAGAGTCTATGTCCTTAGGCTTCAACCATTGCTCGATGCTGATCGGGATCATGTCCCTAACTAGAACCCCGCACTGAGCATTAAATTTTTGCTTGGTCCGGAGGGGTTCAATCGCTTGGCCAGCGCGATCAATTTCGATGATCGTGTACCTTTCATCCGTGCGCAACTTTCTCTTCGGGCCTCGTCTCGTTACCGAAGTGTTGCTCGATCTGGAGGGCTAGAAAAGAAGAAAAAGAAGAGAGTTAATATGTGTACATACCAAAAACAATTAATGCATCAATTAGCTATATAGTCAGCACATGCTTAATTAATTAATATATATACCTGGCCAGACTCCGTTCGGTCACCAGAGCCGTCATCACGGTGTCCTTCCCCCTCCATTCGGTCACCGGAGCCGTCATCATGGTGTCCTTCCTCCTCCATTGTTTGATCATCGTCGTATCCTGCTTCTTCATCCTGTCTTTCCAGACCATCGGTGCATGTGTCGTTGAGAAACGACAAGACGGCATCACTTCCGTGTGCGATTATCTCCCCCAACACCGCTTCTTTTGCTTCGTCTCGGGGGTGCAGATCCATAGTTTCTGCAAATATTTACAACATGGCAATTATTATTCAAACATGACAGATGGATATAGTAGTGGCAAACGTTGAACTAGCTAGCTAAGCACAATAAGGAATCATATTAGTGGCATGGCCTCGACGCTTCTCTAGGGTTTGGGGTGGCCTCGGCAACGCTTCAAGGGTTTGGCGTGGCCTCAACAACGCTTCAAGGGTTCGGGGTGGCCTCGACGACAATGCTCTTTTAACTTGGTAAATTTGGGTGGCCTCAAGAGAGTTTGTCGATCGGGTAGGGGCGCGGCGGGAGGGGGTAGGAGACCGTCGTCGTTTTTTTCGAGGGTTTGGGTGTCCTCGAGAGTTTTGGTCGAGCGAGAGGGCCGGGGGGGGGGTGCGCCCGTGGTATAAGTTATCACGGTCGAGAGGGGGTATATATATCGACCCCCCTCATGTCGAAGTTATCCGGGAGGGGGTTATATCAACAACGACGACATACATACATGGGAAAATAATGTTATCGGGGAGGGGGTATATCGACCCCCCCCCCCTCGTGTTGAAGTCATCGGGATAGAAGAGAAGAAGAAAAAAAAATAGAATTTTCTAATTTTTTCTTAAATGTAACTTTTGCATATATGAACATACATACATAAATTATACATACATGGAAAAAAATTGCTATGAACAAAAAAACATCATATATGAATATTTTGTATATACATCCATATCCATCCATCCATCCATTCATACATACATACATGGACAAAAAAATGCTATGAACAAAAACATCAGTAGTAATTATTTTTTAATGATTTGGCCTAAAAAAATTCTTTTATTAGTATTTTCAAACTCTAGAATGACTGCGGGGGGATGGACCCCGGGCAGGCAACGGAACCCGGATCCTCTTCAAAAACAACGGGGCTAGCATCGCCCCTCAATACCGGCGCGCGCTTGGCCGGGTCGCTCGACCCGGCCAAGCCCCCCAAGCCGGCCAGACTAGCCGACCCGGAAAGGCACGTCGACTCGGCCTCAACAACTAGCGCAAGACAGCCAAACCCGGCACAGCCAAGGCCTCCTCACCAAGCCAGCGCCACCCATGGCGTGCTACGCAACCCAGCCGCGGGTCAACTCCCATCCCATCCAGGCTGTATGACGGGGACAAGACTTCAATCAATGATGCCCGAGGCAACAGTGCCCCGCCCATGCCTCCGGTCAGCAGGAACGTGGCAACAGTGCCCCTCACCTACCCGCTGACCAGGGTCGGCGTGGCAACAGTGCCCCCACCCTCACCGCTGACGATAGTAAGCGGCAACCTGACGGAGAGCACTGTACGCGGCTCGACTCGGTCACGCCCAGACGATCGACAAGACGGCGCACAGTCCACTTAGGCTGGCGGGGCCCGCACCTAGGGGAACCCGGCGAACCACAAGCCCTCAGCGGGGCCCAGCCCGGGACCCCGGACACCGACTACACGGACCCACCGACTTATAACGTTACCATTGTACCCCCGAGGGGTTGGACTATAAAACCCCCGGGAGCCCATGATCATTCGGGGGGCGAAGCAGGAGGACTAGCCACGAAACAGCAACCCCGGAGAGAAGGAGCAGCCCAAGCCTTGGCCAGCTTCCTTCCTCCTTCATACAGCTCCAGGAGAAACATTGTACTATCGATCATCCAACTACACTCGGCAGGACTAGGGGTATTATCTCTCCGGAGAGCCCCGAACCTGGGTATGTCCGGCGTCCCGCGCCCGCTCATGCCAACCTCGCCTCTGGAGCCCACCAGCGCCCTCGAGCCTCCTCCTCTCTTTAGCCATCCCTTGGCATCTGCCGTGCGCCCACCACGACAGTTGGCGCCCACCGTGGGGCAGCTCGAGGAGCTGGCCGGGAGCATGCTTCGAACGGGGCGCTTCTCCTACGCCGACGAGTCCATCGCTCTGGCGGACGACGTCGTCGGCGCGCTCGCCGCCTCCTTCGCCGCGCTGCGCATCTCCGATGCGTTCGCGGCCGACGAGTACCCCAGCGAGGTGCTCAGCTACTTCGACTCTCCCCTCTCCCTCGGCGGCGGCGTTTCCGCCGGGGCAACGGGCGTCCATGTGGAGGTCTTCGTCACCGGCGATGGCGCCTCCTCCTCGTCGAGCAAGACGAGGAAGGCTGCCGAAGCCAGGGACGCAGCAGATCGGATCGACCCGTCCGATCCGTTGCGCGCCGCGATGCAGAGCCTCCGCATCCCCATCGGCACCGACATTGATGCCACCAACATCGCTGAGGCCCGAACCCAGCTCGAGGAAAGGCGCCAGCAGATGCTGGACCTATCTGAGACGCTCGCCGCCACTCAGCATCGCCTGGACGCCGGTCAGCTGGAGCGTGACGCCGCCTACGGATTCACGCGCGCCGCGGCCGAGCCAAGCCGGGTCGCCGATGTGCGTGCCTGGGGAGGAGTGATCGGTCGGGCCCTCGGCGCCATCCCAACCGTCTACGAGACCCTAGCGAAGAACATGCGTGCGGCCCAGGCAGCCGCAGTCGGCCTGGACCAGCTCGCGGGTGAGCTGAAAGAGCGCATCGGGCGGATGCGTGAACTCCTCCACGCCGCCAACACCCAGCAGGACTGCCTCAACCAGCTCGCCAAGCCGGCGGGATCCGGCTTCGCCCGCCTTGGCGGGCCCGGTGAACTTCTGCACACCGCATCCTCACCACCCGGCGAGGCGCACTCCGGCCAAGCCCGGACTCGGCGCGTTCCAGCCACTACAGCCGCCGGCGGATTGGGCAACGAGCCCGTCCTAGAGACCCAGCGTGGATCCGGCCAGCATGGCCGGCGTCCGGCTCCAACCGACCCGGCCCCCCGTGGCCCGGCCGCAAGTCGACTCGGCCCGCGCGCCATCGACGACACCGACGCTCGCCACCGCCTCGATCAGCTTGCTCGCTCCCTGGAGGTGGAGGAGAGCGGCGCTATCGGGCCGGCGTGCTTCGGCCCGCGCATCCGGGAGGAGCCCTTCCCCAAAGGATTCATGCTCCCCCGTGACACCCCCAAGTACAACGGGACGGTGAAGCCAGAAGACTGGCTCACCGACTACACCACGGCCATTGGCATCACCGGTGCCAATCGTCGTCTCGCCGTGTGCTACGCACCGCTCATGCTCCAAGGGTCGGCCCGCACGTGGTTGAATAGCCTGCCGATGGGCAGCATCAACACGTGGGTGGACTTCGAGGAAGCCTTCGTCCGCAACTTCACGGGGACCTACAAGCGACCCGGCCGCCCTAGCCAGCTCGCCATGTGCGTGCAAGGGCCTATGAAGACAGGCCGCGAGTACCTCGCACGCTGGACCGAGCTCCGGAACAGCTGCGAGGGCGTCCATGTAGTCCAGGCGATCCAGTACTTCGTCAGCGGGTGCCGAGACGGCACCCTCCTCAAGCACAAGCTCTTACGCTCCGAGCCGGCCACCATGGCCGCGCTCATGGTGACGGCGGACAAGTACGCCAACACTGACTCCGCCAAGAAGATCCAGGTGGCGCTGGATAAAGCCGGCAAGGCGAAGCCGGTTCCCCCTTCGAAGTCGGCCGGCGAAAGCAGCCGGCAGCAGCATCACCAGAACAACAAGCGCAAGGCCGACCAGTTGGCGCCGCGTCATGACAACCGGCTCGTCGCGGCCACCGAGCCCGCGGCGGACCCGGCGGCGAAGCGCCGGCAAACCGGCAAGACGGCATGGCAACCCGCCATGAGCTTCGAGCAGATGCTCGACGCCCCCTGCAAGCACCATAGCGGCGCAAGACCCTCCATGCACACGCTTCGGCAGTGCGCCATCACCAAGCGCATCATGAGGGGCGACGTCCCGCCTCCTCCGGCTCCGGCTCCAGGCGCGGGACAACCGCCTCCACCTCCACCGCCGCCTCCAGCTGGCGGCGTGATGCGCGACGATGCCTACCCGGACCAGAGCGCGGCCTACATCATCTTCACCAGCCTTGGTGACGACAAGCGCAGCGAGCGCCTCCTTCGGCAGGAGGTGAACACCATCGTCCCGGCCAAACCGGAGTTCATGCATTGGTCGGATTGCCCGATCACCTGGACCCGGGAGGATCACACGGCAGTCATGCCGAGTCCGGGTGGTTACGCCCTCGTCCTCAACCCCACCATCGTCGCGCGGCGCACATGCAAGTTCTCCCGAGTCCTCATCGACGGCGGCAGTAGCATCAACATCCTCTACCACGACACGATGACCAAGCTCAGCCTCAAGGCCGAGGACCTGGAGCCAACCCGAACGATCTTCCACGGCATCGTACCCGGCCTCTCCTGCTCTCCCATTGGCCGGGTCCGGCTAGATGTCCTATTCGGTGACAGCGGCCACTTCCGGCGCGAACCGATTTGGTTCGAGGTGGTGGACCTGTCCAGCGCGTATCACGCGTTGCTGGGCCGGCCCGGGCTCGCCAAGTTCATGGCGGTTCCCCACTACGCGTATCTGAAGATGAAGATGCCGGGTCCCAAGGGCCTCATCACCGTCGCCGGCGATTACCGCAAGTCCCTGGAGTGCGCCCGAGACGGCGCCAAGTTGGCTGAGTCGCTGGTCATTGCCGAGGAGCGGCGCCAGCTCGACCGGATCGTCACCCTGGCAGGCGAGGCCTCCACCGCGTCAATCCCGACCCCGGACCCGGCCGACGAGGCCGCCTTCAAGCCCTCCAAGGAGACGAAGAAAGTGAAGCTCAACCCAGAAGACCCAGCTGCAGCAAGTACGTTGTCGTAGGCGCCCGCCTCGACAGCAAATAGGAAGGCGAGCTCGTCGACTTCGTCCATGAGAATCGAGATATCTTCGCATGGACCCCCAAGGACATGTCGGGTATCCCGAGGAAGTACGCCGAGCACAAACTTCACGTCCGCAAGGACGCCAAGCCTGTCCGTCAACCCCTACGATGATTTTTCAAAGAGAAGAGAAGAACCATTGGTGAAGAGGTCGCCAAGCGTTTGGCGGCCGGCTTCATAATGGAAGTATTTCACCCCGAGTGGCTGGCCAACCCAGTCCTCGTCCTGAAGAAGAACAAGACTTGGCGCATGTGTATCGACTTCACCAGCCTCAATAAGGCCTGTCCCAAGGATCCGTTCGCCCTCCCGCGGATCGACCAAGTCATCGACTCGACCGCCGGGTGTGAGCTCCTGTCCTTCCTGGACGCTTACTCCGGCTACCACCAGATCAAGCTGGACCCGGCCGACGCCCTGAAGACGTCCTTCATCACGCCTTTGGGGCATATTGCTACATCACCATGTCGTTCGGCTTGAAGAACGCCAGCGCCACCTTCCAGCGCTGCATGCAGAAATGCCTGCTACCCCAACTCGGCCGCAATATCCACGTATACGTGGACGACATCGTGGTGAAGACCAAGCAGCACCTCATGCTCCTCAACGATTTGAAGGAAACCTTCGCCAACCTCCGCGAATACAAGGTCAAGCTTAACCCAGAAAAATGCATCTTTGGCGTCCCGGCCGGAAAGCTACTCGGCTTCCTCGTCTCGGAACGCGGCATTGAGGCGAACCCGGAGAAGATCAAGGCCATCGAGCGCATGCGCAAGCCGGCTCGGCTGCGCGATGTCCAGAAGTTCACCGGATGCTTGGCCTCGGTCAGTCAGTTTCTAAGCTGGCTGGGCGAGAGGGCGCTACCCCTGTACCAGCTGATGAAGAAGACGAGCCTGTTCGAATGGAACGGCAAGGCAGACAAGGCCTTCCAATACCTCAAGCGCATGCTCTCCACCACGCCAATCCTGGCCGCGCCGACCGACAAGGAGCCGCTGTTGCTCTACATAGCCGCAACCTCACGGGCGGTCAACACGGTGCTGGTGGTTGAGCGACCAGAGAAGGGCAAGATCCAAGCCGTCCAGCATCCGGTCTACTACCTGACCGAGGTGCTCTCCATCTCCAAGCAGAACTACCCGCACTACCAGAAGATGTGTTGCGGCGTGTACTTCACCGCCAAGAAGCTGAAGCAGTATTTCCAAGAGCACGCCGTCACCGTGGTCAGCACGGCGCCTATCGGAGAAATCATCGGGTGCCGGGATGCCTCTGGCCGGGTTGCCAAATGGGCGATCCAGCTAGCCGGCCACACCATCCTCTACGAGCCCCGCACCGCGATCAAGTCTCAAGCCCTGGCCGACTTCCTCGTCGACTGGACCAAAACCTAGTACTTGCCGCCGCCTCCCGACTCGACGCATTCGCGCATGCACTTCGACGGGTCCAAGATGCGACTCGGCTTGGGGGCCGGCATCGTACTGTCGTCCCCGAAGGGCGACCGGCTCTGCTATGCGCTCCAGATCCACTTCGCCGCCTCCAACAACATCGCCGAGTACGAAGCCCTTGTGCACGGCCTCCGGCTGGCCAAGGAACTCGGCATCTGGCGCATCCTGTACTACGGCGACTCGGACCTGGTGGTGCAGCAATGCTCCGGCGAATGGGACGCCCGTGACTCCAACATGGCAAGCTACCGCTTCCTCATCCAGAAGCTGTCCGGATCCTTCGAGGGCGGCGAGTTCCTCCACGTCCTGCGCGCGGAGAACGAAGCAGCCGACACGCTCGCGAAGATCGCCTCGTCACGACAAGCCATCCCGTCCGACGTCTCCCTCGAGCACCTACGCAAGCCGTCCGTCAAGCCATCGCCGGACTCCGAGTCCATCCACGTTCCAAACGACCCGGCCGCACCTCAACCCGGCCCGGGGACTGCTGAACCCTGGCCGGGGGATGCTCAGCCCAACCCGGCCACCATCGTCCCGGACCCGGCCGTCGCCATCCCCGACCCGGGGGCTGCTCAACCCGGCTCATGGGCTGCTGACTCGGAACCCACCCTGGTGGCCGTCTTCGCCGTGGTTACGGCTCCATCTTGGGCCCTCTCAATATCAGGATTTTTGGAGAATGGGGTTCTCCCCATGGATGAGACCGAAGCCCGGAAAGTGCAGCGCCGGGCGTCCGCCTACAGCATCATCAACAACGAGCTCGTCAAGCGCAGCTCCACCGGCATGTTCCAGCGCTGCGTCGAGCAGGAGCGGGGCATCGACATCCTCCTCGACATACATCAGGGCGAGTGTGGGCACCACACCGCATCACGATCAATGGTGGCCAAGGCGTTCCGCCACGGCTTCTACTGGCCCACGGCCCTCCAAGACGCCGAGGCGCTTGTCCTAAGTGTGAGGGATGCCAGCACTTCAGCAAACGCAGCCACCAGCCGGCGTTCGCACTCCGCACCATACCGATCGCCTGGCCCTTCGCGGTCTGGGGACTCGACATGGTGGGACCCTTCAAAACCTCCCGAGGCGGCATGACTCACTTGCTGGTGGCAGTGGACAAGTTCACCAAATGGATCGAGGCAAGACCAATCAAGAAACTGGATGGGCCAACAGTTGTCCGGTTCATAAGAACATAGCGGTGCGCTACGGCATGCCGAACAACATCATCACCGACAACGGCACCAACTTCGCGAAGGGCGCGCTCGAGCAATACTGCTCCGTCTCCGGCATCCGCCTCGACCTAGCCTCCGTTGCGCATCCGCAGTCCAACGGGCAGGTCGAGCGGGCCAATGGACTCATCCTGTCCGGCGTCAAGCCGCGACTCGTCGAGCCGCTCATCCGCTCACCCGGCAGCTGGCTTGATGAGTTGCCAGCCGTTCTCTGGAGTCTACGCACCATGCCGAATCGGTCGACCGGGTTCACCCCGTTCTTCCTCGTCAACGGAGCCGAAGCCGTCATCCCGACCGACGTCGAGTTCGACCCGCCGCGCGTCGCGATGTACACCGAAGCCGAAGCCAGAGAAGCCCGAGAAGATGGCGTCGACCTGCTCAAAGAAGCACGCCTCCTGGCGCTCAGTCGCTCGGCCATCTACCAGCAAGGCCTGAGGCACTACCACAGCAAGAAGATCAAGCCCCTCGCGTTCCTCCGACTCGTCCAAGAGCAAGCAGGCCAGCACAAGCTGTCCCCTCCATGGGAGGGCCCATTCATCGTGAGCAGGGCCTTGCGCGACCGCAACGCCTACTACCTCAATGACGCACGCAAGTCAAGGAAGCGCAAGAAGGACACCGCCGGTGAAGAAATGACCCGGCCGTGGAACGCGGAACTCCTCCTCCCGTTTTACAGTTAGCCGCACGAGCGTATGTATCATCGCCTTCTGTAAACACATGAAACTATGGGGTCCCGGAACGAGACTCGGGGGCTGCCTTTTGTCGACCAATTTATTGTGTCCCTATTTTCTTGCATCACTATACCACTGAACCCAGCCACCGGTCCGACTCGCTCGACCCGGGGGCTCGGGGGCTGGCCGTCTCGGCCGCCACCCCGCCGCCTTACTTGGTGATTCCTGATAAAGTTAGGATGCCGCGGTCCGCCACTTTGCCCTAAAGCCACAGATCCAGCTTTGGTTGTCGGCTGGCAAGCACAACGGGCCAAAGCTCCTTTACGCTTCATACACTAAGCCAAAGGTCGCCGGGTCGATCCACCCGGTCCGCCATTCATCAAATGAACATGCGAACGACCGGCTGCTCGCCAACCGGCTTCGCCGGATTGCCGCCAGCCGGCCCAGTGGGTGTTTCGCTCGCGCTCAACGTTTTGAGGGACCCAAGTCCTGCGCGCTCCTCTCAAAGAACCGAACTCCTTGTCACGGACCGGAGCCTCGGCCGTCTGACTCGCGGGGGGGGAGGTTTGAGAAAGGAAAAGCGCATGAAATCGGTCCAAAAATGGAAGGCAAAAAAGCAAAAGCACCCGCGACATCTGCAAGTATTTAAGAAAAGGCCCACGGCCCGAGTTCATTACACCCTAAAACCCCCAGTGGGTGGGTGGACCTGCTATTTAACAAATTTTACACAAAGTGTCTCAGGCATCTCCAGCGCCGCGTCGCGACATCGACGGCTCTCCCCTCGCGGCCTCCTGGTCCGGCGAGGTGCCGGTGCCCTCCTCAGTGTCCGCGTCGCGGTAGACGCCCGTCTCTTTCGAGCTCCCATCCGGATTGTGGAAGAGCAAGCCGTAGTCGTCGCCGACCACGTCCCCGCCGTCTTCCGTCCGCTCCGGATGGAACTCGTCGTGGAAGGCGAACTCGGCGATGTAGCTGGCCCGGGAGGCGATCCGGCCGGCTTGCTCCTGCAAGAGCTGCTCCGAACCGGCCCGCTGGCCCATCAACGCGTCCAGCTGCAGGTCCGGATGCCAGGACAGCGCGAACTGGAGCGTCATCTCAGCACCGGCACGAGCGGCGGAGATGCGCCACTCGCCAAGCCGGTCCGGCCCCATCTCCAACCATCGCGCCAGGCGCGAGAAGCTTCTCGGTTGGACAGAGTCCGGCCATAGGGACGCCGTCATTGCGGTGCCGGCCTGGGACAGCCGCCCCAACTGCGTTCCCAGGGCCTGCAGGCGGGCCTCAGCGGCGGCGATGATCTCCGGGAAGGTCCAGGCAACCGCGGATCCGTCCCGGACCCAACGACGTCGGTCGGGTCACGCTGATAGAGGACGGCTTCCTCCGCCAGCCGCTGCGTCTCTGGGAAGGCCCCTGCCGCAAAGGAAGAAGTGAGTTAGAAGAAGAACAACAATGAAGAAAGGCCGAATCCCGACCCGGCAAACGACAAGAAAAAAACACTTACTGGAGAAGGACTCTTCCAGGTGCTGCGCCTCAAGCAATGTACCACGCCGCTCCCGCTCGATGGCGCGGTCGCGCTCCTTGAGCGCCTTCTCCAGATCGGCCGCCTTGGCAAGGGCCGCCTTCAGCTCGGTGTCCTTGTCTTCGGCCGCATTCTCGGGCGCCTCGCGCCGACGGTCCTCGTCCTGACGGGCCCCCTCAGCCGTGGTGACCTGCCCCCGCAGGCGATCCACCTCGGCCAGGAGCCGGCCCTTATTGTCGGCCAGCTGGCCGCGCAGCTGGTCCGCCTCCACCAGGGCCTGCAGCGCCTCTGCCACCTTGGCGGCTTCCGCCTTAAGGAGATCCACCTTGGCCTCAAGGCGGCTCTTGTGACCCGCCAGCTGCTCGTGCAGCCGGTTGGCCTCATCGAGAGACCGCCGAGCCGCGGCCGCCTCCGCCCTCGCCTGCGCCGCCTCGACGCCAAGGCGGCCGTTGTCGGCAACGACCCAGTCGTAGTGATGACTGGCCCGTAGCAGACGAGCCCGCCAGGACAGCACCTCGGCTGCGAAAAAGAAGGACTCAGCAGAAGAAAAAAGCAAGACTTACGATTTGGCCCAACTGTTACACAATTGGCCCGAATCTCGGGGGCTACACCCAGTGGGTGTGCTAGCGCGCCCCCACTAGAAAAGAGCACAAGGATACCTGCGGCGACGCGGAGCTCCTCCTCCTTGGCGGCAAGCCGCTCCACGAGCTCCCGGTGCTTGCCCAGGAGACGATTGTAGGCGGCAACCCGGAAGGCGTCGAGATGCTGAAGAAAGCAGAAATCAGAACAAGGCCAACACTCCAAAGATTCGACCCAACTACTACGTAGTTGGCCCGAACCTTGGGGGCTACACCCAGTGGGTGCGCTGGCGCGCCCCCACAAAGAAGAAAATTGCAAGAGGACTTACCAGGACGGCGCGCTCCAGGTCGCGCGTCCGCTCCACCTCGGCCTGGGCGAAGGCCTCGAGCCATTTCGTCCGGCCTCGCAGGCGGCGACTGACGGCGTCTAGCTCCGCCTCCTCTTGGGTCTGAGGCCCGAAGACAACGGCGCCCCCGCTCCGCGCCGGTTGCGGCACGGCAGCTCGGCGCTCTCCCTGCCGGGGCACCCAGGCGTGCTCCTCGCTGACCGCTCGCACGCGGCCAGCACCTCCTCCGGGACGCCCTACGCCGCCGTCCCTGACCCGGACGCCGGGACGCCCTGCGTCGCCGTCTCCGGCCCAGCTGCCGGGGTGACCTCCGGCACCGCCGCCCGAGGTGCCTCCTCCAAAACCGGCGGCGCCTCCGACGCCGCCGCCCGCAGCGTCTCTTCCAAAACGACGCCGCCTCCACCACCATCAGTCCCCGCTCGCTCGGCCACGTCGGCCTGCGGCGGGGTGTCATCCTCCACCTCCACGACCCTCCGGTCGGGGATCACCACCTCAGCCCGGCCTCCACGGCCGCGTTCCCTCACCGACGACGGCTCAAAGACCGTCGCCGCCACCACCGTGCCCTGCGGCATCTCGCGCCAGACCGGCTCCGCGCCGGGTCGCGCCCATGCCGCCACCGCGTCGGTCCAAGCCCGGACCGACACCGCCTCCAGCTCCGCCTCGGCCCGGTTCCTGTTCCGCCAGGCCAAGGCTTCGGCGTCATTCGGATCCAGGCCAAGGTCCAAGTCGGCCGCCTCGGCCTGGTCGGCGAGGTCGGACCGGCTCCTGCGGAACGCTGCCCCTTCGGCGGTCGTGGCTTCCGCCGCCGCCGTCGCCAGCGCGATTCACGACCTAGAGAAGAAGACAGAATGAGAAGAAAAGAAACAAGACTAGCTCAAGAAACAAAAAAAGCCCGAGCGCAAACAAGAGATGAAGCTCACCCTGCCAAGACCGGGACCGGGGTTGGCCTCCCGTGCCCGCCGCCGCGCTTCCTCTTGGCCGGCCTCCCGGCCCCAGCAGGGTCCACCGTGCGCTTCAGGGCCCGGGGTCGCGGCGCGACAATGTCTTTCCCATGCGGGCGGCTCGGCGCCGCCCCATGCGAGGACCCGGCTCCGCCCGCGTCGCCGCCTCCCCCGCCCAACGCCACTACAGTAACAACTGGCGTCAGCACCGGCCGTTCCGTGCCGCGGTCAGCAATTCAAGACACATGAAGAAAAACGCGAGACTTACCCGCGCGACGCCCTGCGCCGGCGTCGGACTCGGCCTCCTCCTCCCCGCCACGAGCCAAGGGCTCCTCTGGCACCACCGGCTCCACCTGCGACGGAGCCCGGGCGTAAGGATGCCGAATCGCGTTCAGAAGTACCCCCCACGTCACGTCAGGACGGATGAGAAGGTGCACGGCAGCAAAGTGAGAAGACCAGCCACTCACCTGCGGCGCCGGGTTCGACTGGCTGTACGGCGCCTTGCCGAACCGCCAGTCCTCCCCAAGGCTGGCCTTGAAGATGTCGTTCACGCCGCGCGCGACTTGCTCCGCGGACAGCCGCGTTGACCCCATGCGGTTGGGGTCCTGAAGGCCGACCATTTCACCGATGAGGCAGGAGCGCCCCTGAAGCGGAAGGACCCGGCGCATGATGAACGCGGCGAGGAGGTCGGTGCCGGTGAGCCCCTCCTGCGTCCTCATCACCGTCACCCGCTCGCAGAGATTAACGATCTCCTGCGACGGGCGCTTGGGCGAGTAGCCCCAGTTCGTCTTCGCCCGCGGCGGTGCGATGGCGAAGGCCGGAAGATTGATGCGATCCGCTCCAAGGTTGCGGACGTAGAAGAAGGAGTTCTGCCACTTCTTGGCAGAGTCCTCCAGCGGGATCTTGGGGAAATCCGCCCCCGACCGCTTCGACATGACGGCGGCGCCGCAATCGGCGAACTCCCCGGCCGACGGGCCCTGCTGCTTCAAGGAGAAGAAGTGCGCCCAGCGGTCGATCGTAGGCTCGACCCCCAGGTACCCCTCGTAGAGGGTGACGAAGCCGGAGAGCTGGACGATGGCGCCGGCGCCAACATGATGCGGCTGGAGCCCGAAGAACTCCAGGAAAGCACGGAAGAAGGTGCTCGCCGGCAGCCCGAACCCGCGCTCGAAGTGCGTGAGGAAGACCACGCGTTCCTACCCATCGGGCCGAGGCCTTTGCTCGCCGCGCGGCACGCGGACGCTGACGTCCGTCTCCCGCGGCAGGCGCCGCGTCGCCCAGAGCTGGGTGATGTCCTCGGAGGTGACGTTCGAGCCCATCCAGGAGCCCGATGGCAGCTGTTGGGGAACGTAGTAATTTCAAAAAAAATCCTACGCACACACAAGATCATGGTGATGCATAGCAACGACAGGGGAGAGTGTTGTCCACGTACCCTCGTAGACCGAAAGCGGAAGCGTTAGCACAACGCGGTTGATGTAGTCGTACGTGTTCACGATCCGACCGATCATGTACCGAACGCACGGCACCTCCGAGTTTAGCACACGCTCAGCCCGATGACGTCCCTCGAACTCCGATCCAGCCGAGTGTTGAGGGACAGTTTCGTCAGCACGACGGTGTGGTGACGATGATGATGTTCTACCGACGTAGGGCTTCGCCTAAGCACCGCTACAGTATTATCGAGGTGGACTATGGTGGAGGGGGGCACCGCACACGGCTAAACGATCAAACGATCAATTGTTGTGTCTCTAGGGTGCCCCCTGCCCTCGTATATAAAGGAGAAGGGGGGAGAGGTGTGGCCGGCCAGGAGGGGCGCGCCAGGAGGAGTCCTACTCCCACCGGGAGTAGGACTCCCTCCCTTTTCCTTGTTGGACTAGGAGTGGAGGGGGAAAGAGGAGGGAGAGAGGAAGGAAAGGGGGGCGCCGCCCCACTCTCCTTGTCCTATTCGGACTAGGGGGGGGGCGCGCGGCCCTGCCCTGGCCGCTCTCCTCTCTTCCAATAAGGCCCACTATGGCCCATTAAGCCCCCGGGGGGTTCCGGTAAACTCCCGGTACTCCGGTAAAATTCCGATTTCACCCGGAACACTTCCGATATCCAAACATAGGCTTCCAATATGTCAATCTTCATGTCTCGACCATTTCGAGACTCCTCGTCATGTCCGTGATCACATCCGGGACTCCGAACAACCTTCGGTACATCAAAACATATAAACTCATAATATAACTGTCATCGAAACTTTAAGCGTGCGGACCCTACGGGTTCGAAAACTATGTAGACATGACCGAGACACGTCTCCGGTCAATTACCAATAGCGGAACCTGGATGCTCATATTGGCTCCCACAGATTCTACGAAGATCTTTATCGGTCAAACCGCATAACAACATACGTTGTTCCCTTTGTCATCGGTATGTTATTTGCCCGAGATTCGATCGTCGGTATCTCAATACCTAGTTCAATCTCGTTACCGGCAAGTCTCTTTACTCGTTCCGTAATACATCATTCCGCAACTAACTCATTAGTTAGAATGCTTGCAAGGCTTATAGTGATGTGCATTACCGAGTGGGCCTAGAGATACCTCTCCGACAATCGGAGTGACAAATCCTAATTTCGAAATACGCCGACCCAACAAGTACCTTCGGAGACACCTGTAGAGCACCTTTATAATCACCCATTTACGTTGTGACGTTTGGTAGCACACAAAGTGTTCCTCCGGTAAACGGGAGTTGCATAATCTCATAGTCATAGGAACATGTATAAGTCATGAAGAAAGCAATAGCAACATACTAAATGATCGAGTGCTAAGCTAACGGAATGGGTCAATTCAATCACATCATTCTTTTAATGATGTGATCCCGTTAATCAAATGACAACTCTTTGTCCATGGTTAGGAAACATAACCATCTTTGATCAACGAGCTAGTGAAGTAGAGGCATACTAGTGACACTCTGTTTGTCTATGTATTCACACATGTATTATGTTTCCGGTTAATACAATTCTAGCATGAATAATAAACATTTAACATGAAATAAGGAAATAAATAATAACTTTATTATTGCTTCTAGGGCTTATTGCCTTCTGTCTCCCACTTGCACTAGAGTCAATAATCTAGTTCACGTCGTCATGTGATTTAACACCAATAGTTCACGTCTTTATGTGATCAGTTCACATCGCTATGTGACTAACACCCAAAGGGTTTACTAGAGTCAATAATCTAGTTCACATCGCCATGTGATTAACACCCAAAGAGTACTAAGGTGTGATCATGTTTTGCTTGTGAGAGAAGTTTAGTCAACGGGTCTGCCACTTTCAGATCCGTATGTATTTTGCAAATTTCTATGTCTACAATGCTCTGCACGGAGCTACTTTAGCTAATTGCTCCCACTTTCAATATGTATCCAGATTAAGACTTGGAGTCATCTAGATCAGTGTCAAAGCTTGCATCGACGTAACCCTTTACGACGAACCTTTTGTCACCTCCATAATCGAGAAACATATCCTTATTCCACTAAGGATAATTTTGACCGCTGTCCAGTGATCTACTCCTAGATCACTATTGTACTCCCTTGCAAAAATCACTGTAGGGTATACAATAGATCTGGTACACAGCATGGCATACTTTATAGAACCTATGGCCAAGGCATAAGGAATGACTTTCATTCTCTTTCTATCTTCTGTCGTGGTCGGGCTTTGAGTCTTACTCAATTTCACACCTTGTAACACAGGCAAGAACTCTATCTTTGACTGTTCCATTTTGAACTACGTCAAAATCTTGTCAAGGTATGTACTCATTGAAAAAATTTATCAAGCGTCTTGATCTATCTCTATAGATCTTTATGCTCAATATGTAAGCAGCTTCACTGAGGTCTTTCTTTGAAAAAATCCTTTCAAATACTCCTTTATGCTTTGCACAATAATTTTACATTATTTCCGATCAACAATATGTCATTCACATATACTTATCAGAAATGCTGTAGTGCTCCCACTCACTTTCTTGTAAATACAGGCTTCACCGTAAGTCTTTATAAAACTATATGCTTTGATCAACTCATCAAAGCGTATATTCTAACTCCGAGATGCTTGCACCAGTCCATAGAAGGATCGCTGGAGCTTGCATATTTTGTTAGCACCTTTAGGATTGACAAAACCTTCTGGTTGCATCATATACAACTCTTCTTTAATAAATCCATTAAGGAATGCAGTTTTGTTTATCCATTTGCCAGATTTCATAAAATGCGGCAATTGCCAACATGATTCGGACAGACTTAAGCATAGATACGTGTGAGAAACTCTCATCGTAGTCAACACCTTGAACTTGTCGAAAACCTTTTGCGACAATTCTAGCTTTGTAGATAGTAACACTACTATCAGTGTCCGTCTTCCTCTTGAAGATCCATTTAATCTCAATGGCTCACCAATCATCGGGCAAGTCAATCAAAGTCCATACTTTGTTCTTATATATGGACCCCATCTCAGATTTTATGGCCTTAAACCATTTTGCGGAATCTGGGCTCTCCATCGCTTCTTCATAGTTCGTAGGTTCGTCATGGTCTAGTAACATAACCTCCAGAACAGGATTACCGTACCACTCTGGTGCGGATCTTACTCTGGTTGACCTACGAGGTTCAGTAATAACTTGATCTGAAGTTCCATGATCATCATCATTAACTTCCTCACTAATTGGTATAGGCGTCGTAGAAACTGGTTTCTGCGATGAACTACTTTCCAATAAGGGAGCAGGTACAATTACCTCATCAAGTTCTACTTTCCTCCCACTCACTTCTTTCGAGAGAAACTCCTTCTCCAGAAAAATTCCGAATTTAGCAACAAAAGTCTTGCCTTCGGATCTGTGATAGAAGGTGTACCCAACAGTCTCCTTTGGGTATCCCATGAAGACACATTTCTCCGATTTGGGTTCGAGCTTATCAGGTTGAAGCTTTTTCACATAAGCATCACAGCCCCAAACTTTAAGAAACGACAACTTTGGTTTCTTGCCAAACCATAGTTCATAAGGCGTCGTCTCAATGGATTTTGATGGTGCCCTATTTAACGTGAATGCGGCCATCTCTAAAGCATAACCCCAAAACGATAGCGGTAAATCAGTAAGAGACATCATAGATTGCACCATATCTAGTAAAGTACAATTACGACGTTCGGACACACCATTACGCTGTGGTGTTCCGGGTGGTGTGAGTTGCGAAACTATTCTGCATTGTTTCAAATGAAGACCAAACTCATAACTCAAATATTCTCCTCCACGATCAGATCGTAGAAACTTTATTTTCTTGTTACGATGATTTTCAACTTCACTCTGAAATTCTTTGAACTTTTCAAATGTGTTAGACTTATGTTTCATTAAGTAGATATACCCATATCTGCTTAATTCATCTGTGAAGGTGAGAAAATAACGATATCCGCCACGATCCTCAACATTCGTTGGACCACATACATCTGTATGTATGATTTCCAACAAATCTGTTGCTCTCTCCATAGTTCCGGAGAACGGCGTTTTAGTCATCTTGCCCCTGAGGCACGGTTCGCAAGTATCAAGTGATTCAAAAAGTCCATCAGCATGGAGTTTCTTCATGCGCTTTACACCAATATGACCTAAACGGCGGTGCCACAAATAAGTTGCACTATCATTATTAACTTTGCATCTTTTGGCTTCAGTATTATGAATATGTGTATCACTACGATCGAGATCCAACGAACCATTTTCATTGGGTGTATAACCATAGAAGGTTTTATTCATGTAAACAGAACAACAATTATTCCCTAATTTAAATGAATAACCGTATTGCAATAAACATGATCAAATCATATTCATGCTCAACGCAAACACCAAATAACATTTATTTAGGTTCAACACTAATCCCGAAAGTATAGGGAGTGTGCGATGATGATCATATCAATCTTGGAACCACTTCCAACACACATCGTCACTTCACCCTTAACTAGTCTCTGTTCATTCTGCAACTCCCGTTTCGAGTTACTACTCTTAGCAACTGAACTAGTATCAAATACTGAGGGGTTGCTATAAACACTAGTAAGGTACACATCAATAACATGTATATCAAAATATACCTTTGTTCACTTTGCCATCCTTCTTATCCGCCAAATACTTGGGGAAGTTCCGCTTCCAGTGACCAGTCCCTTTGTAGTAGAAGCACTCAGTCTCAGGCTTAGGTCCAGACTTGGGCTTCTTCACTTGAGCAGCAACTTGCTTGCCATTCTTCTTGAAGTTCCCCTTCTTCCCTTTGCCCTTTCCTTGAAACTAGTGGTCTTGTCAACCATCAACACTTGATGCTTTTCTTGATTTCTACCTTCGTCGATTTCAGCATCGCGAAGAGCTTGGGAATTGTTTTCATCATCCCTTGCATATTATAGTTCATCACGAAGTTCTAGTAACATGGTGATAGTGACTAGAGAACTTTGTCAATTACTATCTTATCTGGAAGATTAACTCCCACTTGATTCAAGCAATTGTAGTACTCAGACAATCTGAGCACATGCTCACTGGTTGAGCTATTCTCCTTCATCTTGTATGGAAAGTACTGTCAGAGGACTCATACCTCTCGACACGGGCATGAGTATGAAATACCAATATCAACTCTTGGAACATCTAATATGCTCCGTGGCGTTCAAAACATTTTTTAAGTCCTGGTTCTAAGCCATAAAGCATGGTGCACTAAACTATCAGTAGTCATCATACCGAGCTTTGTCAAACGTTCATAACGTCTACATCTGCTCCTGCAATAGGTCTATCACCTAGCGGTGCATGAAGGACATAATTCTTCTGTGCAGCAATGAGGATAAACCTCGGATCACGGATCCAATCCGCATCATTGCTACTAACTTCTTTCAACATAGTTTCGCCTAGGAACGTATCAAAATATAAACAGGGAGATACATCGCGAGCTATTGTTCAACCACATAGATATGCTAATACTACCGGGACTAAGTTCATGATAAATTAAAGTTCAATTAATCATATTACTTTAAGAACTCCCACTTAGATAGACATCCCTCTAATCCTCTAAGTGATCACATGATCCATATCAACTAAACCATGTCCGATCATCACGTGAGATGGAGTAGTTTCAACGGTGAACATCACTATGTTGATCATATCTACTATATGATTCACGCTCGACCTTTCGGTCTCCGTGTTCCGAGGCCATATCTGTTATATCCTAGGCTCGTCAAGCTTAACCTGAGTATTCCGCGTGTGCAACTGTTTTGCACCCGTTGTATTTGAACGTAGAGCCTATCACACCCGATCATCACGTGGTGTCTCAGCACGAAGAACTTTCGCAACGGTGCATACTCAGGGAGAACACTTATACTTTGATAATTTAGTGAGGGATCATCTTATAATGCTATTGTCAATCAAAGCAAGATAAGATGCATAAAAGATAAACATCACATGCAATCAATATAAGTGATATGATATGGCCATCATCATCTTGTGCTTGTGATCTCCATCTCCGAAGCACCGCCATGATCACCATCGTCACCGGCGCGACACCTTGATCTCCATCGTAGCATCGTTGTCGTCTCGCCAATCTTACGCTTCTACGACTATCGCTACCGCTTAGTGATAAAGTAAAGCATTACAGGGCGATTGCATTGCATACAATAAAGCGACAACCATATGGCTCCTGTCAGTTGCCGATAACTCAGTTACAAAACATGATCATCTCATACAATAAAATTTAGCATCATGTCTTGACCATATCACATCACAGCATGCCCTGCAAAAACAAGTTAGATGTCCTCTACTTTGTTGTTGCAAGTTTTACGTGGCTGCTACGGGCTTAGCAAGAACCGTTCTCACCTACGCATCAAAACCACAATGATAGTTTGTCAAGTTGGTGTTGTTTTAACCTTCGCAAGGACCGGGCGTAGCCACACTCGGTTCAACTAAAGTTGGAGAAACTGACACCCGCGAGCCACCTCTGTGCAAAGCACGTCGGAAGAACCAGTCTCGCGTAAGCGTACGCGTAATGTCGGTCCGGGCCGCTTCATCCAACAATACCGCCGAACCAAAGTATGACATGCTGGTAAGCAGTATGACTTATATCGCCCACAACTCACTTGTGTTCTACTCGTGCATATTACATCAATGCATAAAACCAGGCTCTTATACCACTGTTGGGGAACATAGTAATTTCAAAAAAATTCCTATGCACACGCAAGATCATGGTGATGCATAGCAACGAGAGGGGAGAGTGTTGTCCATGTACCCTCGTAGACCGAAAGCGGAAGCGTTAGCACAACGCGATTGATGTAGTCGTACATCTTCACGATCCGACCAATCAAGTACCGAACGCATGGCACCTCCGAGTTCAGCACACGTTCAGCCCGATGATGTCCCTCGAACTCCGATCCAGCCGAGTGTTGAGGGAGAGTTTCGTCAGCATGACGGCGTGGTGATGATGATGATGTTCTACCGACGCAGGGCTTCGCCTAAGCACCGCTACAGTATTATCGAGGTGGACTACGGTGGAGGGGGGCACCGCACACGGCTAAAAGATCAAACGATCAATTGTTGTGTCTCTAGGGTGCCCCCTGCCCCCGTATATAAAGGAGCAAGGGGGAGAGGTGCAACCGGCCAGGAGGGGCACGCCAGGAGGAGTCCTATTCCCACCGGGAGTAGGACTCCCTCCCTTTTCCTTGTTGGACTAGGAGTGGAGGGGGAAAGAGGAGGGAGAGAGGATGGAAAGGGGGGGCGCCGCCCCCCTCTCCTTGTCCTATTCGGACTAGGGGGGAGGGGCGCGCGGCCCTGCCCTGGCCGCCTCTCCTCTCTTCCACTATGGCCCATTAAGCCCCCGGGGGGTTCCGGTAACCTCCCGGTACTCCGGTAAAATTCCGATTTCACCCGGAACACTTCCGATATCCAAACATAGGCTTCCAATATATCAATCTTCATGTCTCGACCATTTCGAGCCTCCTCGTCATGTCCGTGATCACATCCGGGACTCCGAACAACCTTCAGTAGATCAAAATATATAAACTCATAATCTAACTGTCATCAAAACTTTAAGCGTGCGGACCCTACGGGTTCGAGAACTATGTAGACATGACCGAGACACGTCTCCGGTCAATAACCAATAGTGGAAAATGGATGCTCATATTGGCTCCCACATATTCTACGAAGATCTTTATCGGTCAAACCGCATAACAACATACGTTGTTCCCTTTGTCATCGGTATGTTACTTGCCCGAGATTCGATCGTCGGTATCTCAATACCTAGTTCAATCTCGTTACTGACAAGTCTCTTTACTCATTCCGTAATACATCATTCCGCAACTAACTCATTAGTTACAATGCTTGCAAGGCTTATAATGATGTGCATTACCGAGTGGGCCCAGAGATACCTCTCCGACAATCGGAGTGACAAATCCTAATCTCGAAATACGCCAACCCAACAAGTACCTTCGGAGACACCTGTAGAGCACCTTTATAATCAACCATTTACGTTGTGACGTTTGGTAGCACACAAAGTGTTCCTCCAGTAAACGGGAGTTGCATAATCTCATAGTCATAGGAACATGTATAAGTCATGATAAAAGCAATAGCAACATACTAAACGATCGAGTGCTAAGCTAACGGAATGGGTCAAGTCAATCACATCATTCTTCTAATGATGTGATCCCGTTAATCAAATGACAACTCTTTGTCCATGGCTAGGAAACATAACCATCTTTGATCAACGAGCTAGTCAAGTAGAGGCATACTAGTGACACTCTGTTTGTCTATGTATTCACACATGTATTATGTTTCCGGTTAATACAATTCTAGCATGAATAATAAACATTTATCATGAAATAAGGAAATAAATAATAACTTTATTATTGCCTCTAGGGCATATTTCCTTCAGCAGCGACATGATCGAAGAAAGAAGAAGGAAGATGGACGGCAAAGGAGTTCTGCTCGGAGCAGTGGGCGCCGCAGTGCGTCTGTTGCGAAGAACGGAGCGAGAGCAAAGGGACAGGAGGGCGCGAGCGAGAATAATGTCCGCCGCCCCCTGCCCCCCCCCGATTTATAACCCTCGGTTTGAACGTGGGGAAGTGGGGAAGTGGGATCGTCTGCATGCGCCCGTTCCACTACCAAGCAATAAGTGCACGCGTACACGCGCAGTAACTGCCCGGGGAAGAGCAACCGGCCCCCGGACGCCGCAATAAATCCGCGCGCTTGGGCCGAGGGCGCGCGGCGGCGGGCCCCAGCCCGTCGCCCGGTCCCGTCACGCGCGTGGCCTGTCAGGCCCCTCTAGCTTCCGAGCACCACGTGGCGCCCGCGCAAAGCCCGAGGGATTGCCCCATGATTTGGCGGACTTCTTTGTCCCTGCCACCACCGAGACGCCGCGATCCGGTTTCCGAGAAAACCGGCACACAATGGGTGTTGCCGGACCTGGCACTCGCAGAATCCACCTTGCTTCAGGGGGAAACTGCGAAGGCCCACTCATCCAAAGACAGCGGACCTTCACAACTTCGGGGACTACTGTCGGGGGGATGGACCCCGGGCAGGCAACGGAACCCGGATCATCTTCAAAAACAACGGGGCTGGCACCGCCCCTCAATACCGGCGCGCGCTTGGCCGGGTCGCTCGACCCGGCCAAGCCCCCCAAGCCGGCCAGACTAGCCGACCCGGCAAGGCACGTCGACTCGGCCTCAACAACTGGCGCAAGACAGCCGAACCCGGCACGGCCAAGGCCTCCTCACCAAGCCACCGCCACCCATGGCGTGCTACGCAACCCAGCCGCGGGTCAACTCCCATCCCATTCAGGCCGTATGACGGGACAAGACTTCAATCAACGATGACCGAGGCAACAGTGCCCCGCCCATGCCTCTGGTCAGCAGGAACGTGGCAACGGTGCCCCTCACCTACCCGCTGACCAGGGCCGGCGTGGCAACAGTGCCCCCAAAGGTCGCGCACAGCGGCGTGGTGGTGGGAGTTTAGTCCCACCTCGCTAGTTGAGAGGGGCGCGCAGTGGTTTCTAAGCCCCACTGCCGCACCCCTCTCGAGCTCCTCTCTATTGCAGGCTTACAGGCCTAATTGTCACTGCTATGCCAGATGGGCCTACTGGGCCTTCTGCGGGCCTGAATCCTGGCCCATTGATGGGTTTCTAGTCGTATTCTTTTTTGCTCTTTTTTGTTTTGTTTCTACTTACAACAAAATACTTATTTATTTTATTTTATTTTGATTCTAATTACTTATTTATTTTATTTTATGATAATTCTTTTTGCTATTAAAGTTTCTAACAAAAAAGTTCTTTATGAAAATTCTATTTGCTTTTAATGATTTTGAACAGAAAATACTTTGATAATTTTAGTTGCATGAATTTTATATAGTTTTAGTAGAGGTTGCTTATAATATTTTGAACAGAAAATACGTTCATAATTTTAGTTTCATAAATTTCATTTATGTTATTAAAGTTTATTATAGTATATTTTATTTTGTTTCTACTTATATATTTTATTATAGTTTATATTATTTTGTTTCTAATTACTTATTTAATTTATTTTATGATAATTCTTTTTGCTATTAAAGTTTGTAACAAAAAATTTGTTTATGAAAATTCATTTTGCTTTTAATGATTTTGAATAGAAAATACTTTGATAATTCACCATAGTCTGGGATTTCATTTTTTTGAACTTATTTGAACTCCATAGTTTTTCTGTGTTCAAAATGCACCATTCAAAGCCACATCATCAATTTTCAACCCTTTCTGACTTCATTTGTTATTTTTCATGCATTTACTGATTTTTTTTCAGCTATAAGACCCTGAAATTGAAAAGCACTACAAATGAACTCTGAAAAGGTTGAAAGTTGGCATGGTATCATCATTTCACCC